>NC_082601.1:43175579-43475579 GCF_030936135.1 Gavia stellata | reverse complement strand
TGCTGCTGGGGTTATTGCTGGGAACTGGGGGAGAGAAATCTTGACAGGTTATCAGTGGTTATGGCATCTTTTGCAGGGTTGGCTGAGGCCCGACTTACCCATGGTAGGACAGGGTGGAAGTGAGTTGTGGGGTTGGAGCCTGCATTAGCTGCATTTTGGATTTCTGGCCCATATTGTGTGTGGTAGGACCATGGCCAAACCATGGCACAGCTTTAATCTTTGCTCCAGCCCTGATTCACTTAGTCTGCTCCCTTTGTGCCCTGCTCTCTGGGAGGTGAGGTGGATGAGCCAGGCTTGTCCTGCCAGCTGAAATGGTCCTGGAAGTCAGGCTGGTGTGGGCAAGGGCTGTACCTTTAATGAGAATGGGAAACTAAAGCCACCACGGGCTGAGAGGTCTCACAAATCCCTGCTGACTTCTCCCTGGGCTGCTTGCTCTGAGCACGAGTGAGATACTGCAGCTCGACAGAGCAGAAGGGAGGTGGGGGATTGAACTGGAGTGAGGCATCAAAGCTGATGCTCTAACTGCTGTTAGAGCAATGGTTTGGGTTGTGCTAGGTTGTAAGTTGATGATACAGACCAGCCACCAGTCCCCAGGCAGGACCAGGGAGATGAGCAGACCCTTCTGGCAGGGCATTCAGCTCAAGCGTTGCTTTCGGGTGACTTTGTCCAGTATATTAATTCAAGAGACGGGATCCTCGCTGCTTGTAACAGCTCCCCGTGAAGGACCATGAAAGGTCATTGCTGTGTTGGGGCACATTGGTGCTGTGTTGCTCTCCAGGTGGTGATGGAGAGCAGCAGGGTGGAAGACTCTGTTCAGTTTTGTGGGTATGACTCCCTTACACGTGCTGGCATGTCTGACAGCTTTCTGATGACCTGCACATACCACTAAGCATCTTTGAGAAGAGCAGGTCCCAAATCCTGTCGGCGGCTTCAGACCCTGCTGCCAGTCCCATGGGTCGCCCTGAGTTTTCCCTGTGCAAAGCAAGGTCAGGTTGGTGAGTCCTGGGGCTGCTCCCGCATAACCTTCTGGTTCCCTTTGGGCGGGTGAGATCGGGTGACGCGCAGCCCTGCTATTCCCAGTGCAGGTCTCTAGTGGGAAGCAAAAGGGGCAGGCAGCAGTTTGCAGGCAGGGGTGGCAGGCTCTGCACCCCCGGGCTCCCTCTCATGAGGCATTCATGCAGTAAGACTGTTGAAGGTGAGTGGTGGGGGCTCTTCCCGGGAAATGTTTTGGCGGCTCTTTGCTTTGAGTCACGGCTGGCTTGCTGCATCTCCCAGCGAGGAGCTCAGCGGGAGGGCTGCTTTGCAGCCTCTTGCAGGACTGGTTTTCTTGGGCATGGGGAGATGGAGGCGGATGAAGTGAGTTGCCTGGAGCCACGCAGCAAATCTGGGATTGCAGCAGGCACAGAGCATCAGTCTCTGCCCAGCTGGTCCCGTGCTTTCATGGCACAACTGCTCTCTCCTCTCTTAGCCATCCTGATTGCCGCCCTGGGGACTCAACATCTGTTGCTGGAGTCCCTGCAGGTCTGGTTTTCCTTGGTGTCTGTCTGCATGCAGCATTTTGGCAAGGAGGCACGTTTAACTGGACAACGTATCTGCTCCCTCGAAGAGCTTAATATTAAACATGCTCTGCTGGCAGGAGCTTTTATGACCTGTGGAGGCAGTGAAGGGAAAATGACTTTGATACCCAATAAACCTTTTCCCTGTGTGCTTAGATCTGGGTTGTGATACCGCTGGGTCACAAGCAGTTGCCTCACGCTGGTGTTTCCTGGCACAGCTCTGAGTACACAAACCTGTTTGCATCCTCCTATCCTCTTTGATTTGTGTCCCCTGCACTGTTTCATATTACAGTGCCGGGACGTCCCGACCAGAAGATCTCCACTGGCCCAGGGGAGCTGGGTAAGCATCTCCACCTCTTGCAGAGCCTCAAGTATACTGGTCTTGCTGGTTTCCAGTAGGATGCACAGGGCTTTCCCAGCACATCCCATTAGGTGGCAATGCAGCCTGTTCCTCTGTGCAGCACCGGAGGGTGATGGCAGTGAACATGGGGCTTCAGTCTGCCTGGGGGGAGTTGAGCTTCAGACTGCGGCCTGCAGACTGCTGTGGGGTAGGCTGGGGCAGCCGAGGCTCTGAGCACATAGGAAGGACTCTTAACTCTGTATTTTAACTCAGCTTTGGCTGCCGACACTAAGAACAACCCTGGGATTTCCCATCCTTCTGGCTTTGAGGTGCCCTGTATCACGTGGTGGCTGTGGTGATCCTTGGGCCAGCCCTGTCCCTTGCGTGGGCTACACAGGTTGTCTTTGCAAGTGCGTTGGCCTCTGTGTCCACAAGCCTGGTGTTCCCTCTTGCCTTATTCCATGTCGTCTCCAAGCAGGGCAACAGGAGAAAGTGCCCAAGTGGCATCAGGGCAAGAGGGGCACAGAGCATCTTCTCTGGGGTGACCGGCAAGCGGGGCAACTCTCATTCTTCTGGCTGCCAGCCGCATGCACTTGCCTGCCTTACAGACCCTGCCCCGGCTTGAGCTTCAGACAGGACAAGGCTTCTGCTCTCCATCCTTCTCGGCAGACTTTCCCAGGCCTGCATAGGATGGAGGGAGACACCTGCAATGCCCTGGCTGGGGTGCTCAAGCTCTTGCTCAAGAAACGGGTGAGTAAAGAGCTCATCTGGCCAAGTGCTGACAGGCATGCCGGACTGCGGCCAGGGGACTTCCCAGGAGGACCGCCGGGCCAGACAGCAGCGTTACTCACGGACCACGTAGAGCATCACCTGTGTAAGTGCCCTGTGCATCGGTGGCAAAGAGGTGCCTGAATTTCAGCCAGGAGTTGAGATCAAAGCCTGGGGCTGGAGGCTGCATGGGTCCTCTCAGGGAAAGCACGAGGGCCTGGAAGACCTGTCATGGGTTGGGGATGCCCTGAATGCCCCAGCCACCACCCAGCTCGAAGGTTGTGCACAGCAGGTGCCCCCACGCGCAGCCCTATGCTCCGTCACCCTTTCTCCTGGGCTCTGGCGGGTTGTGCATCTCATTACCTGCCTCTCCCTTGTTTAACTAGGATGTTATCTGGAGATCAGAAAGCACTTGGGTCCGGATCTCAAACAGAGCAGCGTTTCACAGCAGCCCGGCCAAGGGGAGTTAAGTAATATTAAAGTGTGATATTTCATTGCTGTGTAATTAACTTCAGCTGCTTTCGAGCTGAAACAAATTACCCTGAAAGACCGTTTTTGTACCGGGGAGAACTTTGAACTGCGTTACCAGCCCTTTTGTTGTCTGGGAGGGGAACAGCCCAGCGGGAGCGGGGAGGCTGCTCCTTCTGTCTGTGGCTGAAGCTCTGTGTGTGGTTTTAGGCGAGATATCGTGGCCCAAACCAGCCTGGTTCCCGCTGATGGTGGGTGCGCCAGCTGCGGGTGCCCAGCCTCCAGTATAAACAAAGACAGAGGTTGTTAGCTGTGACTGTAATTAACCCCTAAAAGGGAGAGCCCGAGGCGTGGGAAACTACCGCAGCATCCCAGGAGAGCCTTCGGCTCCACCCTGGTGTCTTCTCTCCTCAGATATATCCTGACGTACCCCCGAGATGTTGGGCTTGCGGGTGGGAAGGACTTGCTCCTTGGAATACCGCAGCCAGAGGGGTGCGCACCTCACGCCGCGTGTCGCCTCCGGGTGCCTGTGATCATCTCGCGATCTTCGGGTGCACGCTGCCGTCCCCAGGTCTTCCCAAGTTGCTGTGTGCAAGTTAATTTGGCGCCCTGAAACTTCATCCAGCTTGTTGGGAGAGAAGATTCAGCTAAACTGCCTTATCTTGCAGTTGTGCATGTTAGAAAGTGGCTGGCTGGTTCAGCAAAAACCTGGTGATCTGATTGTTTGCGGGAGCTACTGATGCCCTTTAGAGATGGGGATAACGAATGGCTCAAAATACAGCTCTGCGTTTCTCAGCAGAACCCCTCCCGCTGCAGCTCCCTAAATACCTTGCAGAATACACTTAGCACTTGTTTGCATTTACTTTGCGTTTGCATCTTTTATCTCTCGCCAGCAGGGACCATGGCGATGGTACAGCCTGGCGTCCTGCACAGCCCAGGTTGGGGAATGTGGTACAGACTCCTGCAACACACCCGATGGCTTACGGCCGAGCTGTTGCCGGATTTCCAGGCAGAGGGTCTGCCTGGGCCGACAGTGCCGAGCCCTGCATGGAGGAGCCCTGCGCAGAGGAGCCCTCCCTGTCCTGGAGAAGCTGGTCTGGAAGAGCAGGAGGGCTCCAGCAGCTTGTCTGGGATGCCTCAACCAGGGGCGGCTTAATTGTCTTTGATAAATTCATGAGATCATAAAAACAAATGAAGATGGGAAGCGCTCATGCTAAGCCCTCGTTGCCGACGGGATGCAAGGCAGACGCGTTTGGAACTGGCCTGAGCGGATGGAGCTCAGCATCCAGGGGAACTGCAGAGGCAGGGAGGGCCTCCGCCTTGGCCAAAAAAAAAAAAAATGCAACCAAAAGGCGTGGAGAGCAAGCCTCCCAGCTCTGCAGCGTTACCTGGGGGTGCGTCGTACCCCTCCTAGCCTGTTGTGGGAGCCGAGGGCTGGGGAGCTGTGGCACAGGTCCTACACCTTTGCCATGTGGCGTTGGCGCGGTCCCTCCGGCAGCCTCCTGACTCAGTCCCTTGCCCGTCCCTGGGGGAGCTGAGTCACGCTCATCTCTGATCAGAGGTTTGCAGTGTGTTCCTGCATCCTCGGGGAAAGGCTGGCGGTCCTCTCGGGTGCCCTCAGGAGAGGAGGAGGGAAGAATTGTGGCTGGTTTGGACCTCTCTGCCCATCCATGTGCCAACCAAGGAGGTGGTCAGAGGAGTTTTAAGAGCTGCTCTGTTACTTTAGAATAACGGGGGGGATGCGAGTCCCTGATCTGGATGTGTTGAAGTGTGAGAGACAGACCTTCTGCCCAAAGAAGAAAGCCACCAGCCCGGATCAGCTTGTGGCACTGTGGTCTCGCCTCCTTTTTCTCACGCAGCAGCAAGTGCTCGCTGTGCTGGGATGGGTCACTCCCAGCATGGGTCCCCAGCAGCCCCGTTTACATCTGTGGGTACCAGCTGCGGTGGGGTTTCAGTGCCTGGATGTGCTGTAGGAGGAGTCACAAAGAGCTTGATCTGTGAAGCTGGAGGGGAGAAGTCAATTCCGTAAGCTGGGGGAGTTCAGGCCAACAACTCTGCCATGGCATTACCAGGGCTGTGTCGTGCTGTGCTGCTCCTACAGCCACAGAGGAGCTCGGGATGTGCCGCAGCCTCCTTGCTGGTGGGGACATGAGATAACCGGGCTGTGCTGAATAACCAGGTCCATCTAATCTGCGCTTCCCCAAAAGCCAGCTCTTAGTTTTAAACCTGGGTGAGAGCCATCTGCTCAGCCTGACTTAGAGGGGGAAGCTTTCACCTCTGGTTTCAGCAATGCCCTTGGAGCGGCACAGGAGCCAAGGTGAGGCTCGTGCCCCATGCGTGAGGGGCTGTAGGAGGAGGTGTGAAGCAGCAACACGTGGTCGAGCTGTCAAGCACCTGAGTACCCCTTAGTTACCCAAACCCGTCCCCCTGGGTGAGAGTGTGGGGCAGATATATCCCACTGGGGCAAAGGAAGAGGGAGGGCAACGCCTCGCTGGCTGGAGAGGCTGTGTCAATGCTGTGAGCCGGCGGCAGCTTTGCCGAGACGTTCGCTGTTGCGAACCGGGCACTGCCGTGGTGTAGCTGCCCTTCCGCGGGGAAGGCATTTGGTTTGCAGCCTGCTTGGGCGGCTGCAGAGCCGGGCTTATAACCTTCAGATCGGCCAAGTGTAGTAAGTTAATGATTAGATTTATCATAAAGCAATCTAATGAGAAGCAATATAGCCAAGCACTTTCCATTCAGTGACGCACATCCAAATCTTAATAGAAGCTGACAGCCTGACCCTGTTACTGTGCTCTGGCCAAATAAAATCATCCTGATAGTTCCCTGGAGAAAGCAGCCACGGCTTTAATACGTCTTCTCAAAACATTTATCTGACCAGCTTTAAAAAAGAAACAAAAAAACCCCAAACCTGAACTGATTCAGAGCTGGTTTACATGACCTCCCCTCGCTCTTGCTTCCCCAGCTCCTCTGCAGTGCAGGGGAGCCAAGGTAACACAGCTCGAAAAGCCTCAGCCTGGGACGGCTCGACCCAGCGAGGAAGGCTCCGGCAGCGTCCCCTGTCCTCTCCAGGCTGTGCTCTCGGGTACCCAGAGTCTGCGGCACTGGCACCCGAGGAAGATGTTAATGTACTGTAAGTACTAATAGGAAAGCTTCAATAATTGAAGGTATTTGGGGACTTTAACTGGCATATGATTTTTTTGCAGGTAACACTTTTACTGCACCAGCTCTTCCAGGGCCAAGCGTCTACTCTAAACCTTTCCCTGTGTTCTCCCTCTGCAGTTTAAAAGGGAAGCAATGTGTGTCTTATTACAAGTTCCCGGTGCAAGCCTCAGTCCCTCTTGCCGGCTGTACTTTTAGTAAAAAATCTGAGCATGTCTTAGGATCTCAAAATCGTTGCACCTCAAGCAAAAGGTCAAACCCTTGATATAAAATGGGACTAGGAAGAAGGGTTTGTTTTTCCAAGCCCTAGTTTTATCCTGAGTGTTGCTGTATATTCACATCTTCGCATGTTTTCACACCTTTTCCAGTGCTGTTTTTGGTAATCAACCACATTACTGCTGTAGACCCATTTATTGCCTCAACTGCAGTTAAGGGGAGGATGGAACCAGGCCACGACCTCGAGCCACACCTGATGGTGCCATCTAGAGAGGCTGGAATGTGGACTGGAGCTGCAGGTGCCCTTAGACCCAAGCCCAGCAGCTGGATTGAATGCTGGCTGCAGCTCCTTGCAGGGCAGGTGAAGAGATGAGGAGCCAACATCTTCCCAGCAATGGAATGGGGATTTGGGGAATCAAGCTGGGTATGAGGAAAATCTTCCAGGAGTGTCTGGAAGGAGTGAGTCCTGATACCCATCCTTGTGGTGGGACTGCTGGGTGCCACTGTCACTAGCCCAGGATTTTTTTCCTGATTTAGCCAGGGTGGTATCAGCGGGTACCAGGAACCTCAGGGAAAGCTGGAAGAAGTCCTGCCACCCCTATCCAGGCTGTTCCCAGAACTTGTTGCTGGAAAAGGTGGTCTCTCCTTGGGAAGTCTTTTCCAGCGTGGCTCTTTGAGCAAAACAGCCAGAATGATTTTTGGTACTTGTGTGTGGTTCACTCGGTGGGCTTTCCCTATTTGTATGTAGTTTATTTTTTGGTGTGAATAACAGAATTACCCAGGGTCGGCTCAGCAGTTATTTGATCCCGCAAGTCCCTGCCCTTGGCCGCATCATATGACATTGAGTTCCCTAAGGCGAATTGTGTGAAAAGATGCTTTTTTTTTTCATCACTTCTGAATTTACTGTCTCTTCATTTCTGCTGAATGCCCTGTTGTTCACAGAGCGTGAATACAAGCTCTGTCCCTGGGACTGGGATGGCCCCAAACGCTGAGCACCAACGGACCTCAAAGACCTGTTTTCTTGAATGCGCTGATTTTCAGAAGAGCCCTCCAAGGCAAGGCAATTACTCTAGCTTTGTGCAACAACCTTGATCCAGGAGATGGCCCAAGAGGAAGATGGAGACAGAGGCACAGGGAAGACCCACTTGGAGGGGGGAGGGAAGCCAACCAGCTCTAGCGAGAAGAGTTCTGAACCCCTCTTTGTGTTGCTGGACTCGTGTAGCAGTGACCCCGTCCTTCCTTCCGCCCTCGTGTGAGCATAAGTGCTGCGAAAGCACGCGGGACCCTGTGGCAGAGCAGGGGCTGGGGATGACGGGGCTGGTATTACACTCATTCCCTCCTTGGTCCTTTCCTCCTCTGCAGCCCAGGCTGCTCTCTCCCCTTTGCTTTTCATTGCTTTGTATCTGTTCATCTAGTTGGAAGCCTGAGCTCTCTCTGCTTATACACCTGAGGTCCAGCCGTGCTTGCTGGGCATACCCTGAGCACCCCAGCAGAGCCTTGCAGCGTGGATGCTCCCTGCGGCACACAGCCTGCTCCATGCACATCTTGGCCCCATTCTTCGGTGCATCCCCATAGCTGGTCCCTGCTGCTGAGGTGCTCCATCCAGCTCCAGCGCAGCTCTTGCCGGTGCTCGTTTCCTATGGCTTAAAGCATGTTGTGTCCCCTGACACCATCCCTGGGTGCTTAGCAAGGGCTGTGGCAATTACTCGAGAGGCTAAGCATCCCTGGGCTCTGCATCCCCCTGTGCTCCAGGTCGGGGGATGCCTGCACAGGTCAGGATGTGTTGGGGAGGCAACGGCTGCTCAGTCGAGTAGGAGCAAATCCCTTCCAGAGCCACTGCTGACTTCTCTGAGCAGAAGGGGGAACCTGCCTTCCAGGAAAACAGAAGCAACGGACAATTAATTGGAGGAGCAACATATGGCTGAATTTTTCCATCCCTTGGCCTTTAACCAGGCACCCGAGCATCAGGAGGAGAAATACTTCAGTGCAGCTTTGAGGAACATGTTAGTGGCAGGGATGCAGGGGACAAGCCAGGGTACCATGACGGGACTCACTTCTCCATCCAGGGCCTGGCAGTGCCACCCAGGAGCAGCGATGCGCCCACCAACTTATCTGGGACTTGCTCCACAAGGTCGGTATCCTCCATGGCCTGCCACTTTCCATGGTCATCTGTGGCCAGGTCTACGTCACCTCCCAGATGTGGGGACTGAAATCTGTCCCCTAAGTGTCACTAGAGGTCACCGCCGCCCTGGCTGGGTGCTGGAGCTTGCTCCTCACCTGGAGACATGGCCAAGCTGAGGAGGAGCAGAGGGGAGAGCCGCAGGGAGCTGAGGCCATGCTGCACAGCCCAGCTGCAGCTTTTGCAGGAGCAGATGCTGGCAGAGGGGTTTAGCCTGGGAGAGGACTCGTGCACTGGAGATGCCAAGCAGGGAGGTGACACTGCTGGACGTGTGCGTTGCCTTTTGGCCAGGCCTGGGCCGTGTCCCAGCCCTGCTCTCCTCACGTTGCAGCTCCAGGACCCAAACCCATTGAAACTCAGGGCTCTGGGCAGAAAGAGCACAGCGGGCAGGGACCAGGCGACGCGTTGCACTGCTTCTCTATCAACGTCAGAAGCAAATGAGTGGGTGACTGTCGTACAGACGATCTCCTCTTCTTACTGAAAGAGCTGGGGCAAAGAAACAGCTAAGCGTTCTCCTACAGAAGTGAAGATTGGGAAGAAGGCAGGCTGTCGTTCATCTTTCGGGCTAAACCCTGGGAAATAGTGGTGTGTTCCAAGCGTTGGGAGCCTGTGTGGGTCTCAGTTTGCTCAGGAAGGTGTTCTTTGTGTTTACATATTTATCTGCTTGTGAGGCTTTTTGTTTTGTTTTTGTGTTGTTTTTTTTTTCCTTAGAAGCATCCAGCTAAAACTCTTCAATACTTTTGATCTTTGGGGATTTGTTTTATGTTTGCTTGATTTTTCTTGTTTATCTTGCAGCCCCCTAATGCTTTTGTAATCACAGTAGGAATAACATCTTCCTTGTGTTGCCGCTGTGGAGGAAAGCTGAAAGCAACCTCTTCCTCCGTAGTTCATGCTGATCCCACAAGGATCCTGCCAAAATAGGTCTGACCGATTTTCTTCAGCCACCAGATCTGTGTTGCATTTAACCTCAGCACCTCCACAACCCTCCCAAAACCAGCCCCCTATTCCCACACTGGATGGAGGAGAGCAGGCACCCACTGGGTAGTATCTCGGTGAGAACTGTCAGGCCTGAAACAAGAAACACATGGGGCAGGACCTCGCCATGCCATGCGATCCACCCCGTGTACCAGGAGGAGAGCGGATGGAGTGGTCGCTCTTCCCTCCCAGCATCCCATCCCCGGGTGCTGCAAGTTGTCTTGAAGGAACAGAAATCGCCGCCGGGTTTGGAGGTGTTTCTCACCTCTGTGAAAACAAACAGGGCTGATTTGTTTCTTAATTGCTTGTCCACGGGAGCTGTGAGGCTTTGTCTGTGTGGGGTGGGAGCTGGGAGTTCTGTTCCGCTTGATTGCATGCTCCGTTGCCCAAGCTTCAAAGACCTCTTTAGTTTTCTGCTCCCTTTTATGTCCCATCTCTTGAAGTTGCCCTCCTGCACGAAGGCACAAACCAGGACAGCTGAAGGATTCCAAATGCAATTATTTTGCAGAGTGTTTCAATAAATGAGCAGCTCATTTCTTTGCCAGACAGCACTTACTTTTCAATTGGCCCATGTCTGTGCAGCCTGCAGCGTGTATTGGACCTTCAGCCTTTCGGATGTCAGCTTGGGAGGATGGAACCGGGTGTGTTTAGCTGTGATTCAGACCTGGATGTGACTCTGAACAGGTTTTTGCCCAGTAAAACAACGATCTGCAATTTCATCTCAGTTGGAGAC
The DNA here is from genome assembly GCF_030936135.1 of Gavia stellata. Classification (NCBI taxonomy): domain Eukaryota; kingdom Metazoa; phylum Chordata; class Aves; order Gaviiformes; family Gaviidae; genus Gavia; species Gavia stellata. The sequence goes on along the minus strand of NC_082601.1, from coordinate 43,465,185 downwards.
TTCCACGGTTTGGATTTCACAATGTAAAGACAAGGAGTTCCTTCCAGTGAGTTGTCCCTGTGAAATGGGAATGCGAAGTACCAGCGCCCAGAGCTGCTGCTGGAGAAGAAAGGTTGGCACAAGCATCTGCAGATATTTTTTAAATAGCCTTTTATTAAGCAACTTTGGAGTCTGATTCACTTGCTTTGCTCGATATTTATTAGTACTTCACCTGCCTTGAACTGGGAGCTGCAAGCACTTTGATAAATGGATTGCCTTTCCTGGAACGATGTCCCAACATCAGCTAATCAGTATCCTCGGCGCAATTGCCAAAGTACCACTCTTGTAAATCAAGGATGGCAAGGAGAAAAACTCCGAGCGCCAGCAGTGCCGGGCTTGCTCAGAGGCAGGATGGCGACCCAAGAACCAATCTCCCCATTTCCATGGGGTTCAGTGTTCGGATAAGGGATGGCTCCAATTGTCTGAGCTCTCCATCTAATTCGGGGCGCTCTTGGTTGTAATTGCACACAGTGCTGCTCTACCTCTCTGCTTTAGTCGTACTGAGCGGTAGCATCGCCTGTTGGCCTGGCTTGGAGACCTGCCGGAGGAGTCGGCATGCTTCGTGCAACTGAATGCCAATACCTGGTTGCAGCCGGCCATCGCGTGCAGAAAAGGTGACTCCCTGTCTTTGGTAACAGAAAAAGTGCCACTAAGCAGCAGACCTGCTTGCTGTAGGATGTTGTATGTGCCAGACAGCTACATGGCTTCAAAAAATGAGTTGACTGCACGATACGAAAATCCCACAGGGGCTGTGAGAAACTGGAGCATGGGCTCTGGTCTGGGAAGTCCCTGTGCTCCTGAATCCCGGGTGCTGGAAGCACAGGCTGGGCTCAGACGCAAAGCGGGTTGCGTGAGGAACACATTACCTCTTTGGAGATTTTCCACCTCGCGCTGCCAGTGAGTAGGTTTGGGCTTTCTGAAAGAGGGTTTGTTGCAGCTGAAGCCGCAGCTGAAGCATCGCTACGGTGCCCAGGTGCCCGCTGAGCCTGTTTGTGGGACTTACGGGACTCTGCAGTCCAGCAGCTGGTCCATGCCCATGTTTGCACACACCGTGCGGTGAGGGCAATCATCCCCAGTGCCCTTTCCATACTGGCTCCTGCCCACCCTCACTGCAAAAAGGTCCCTCACCCCTGTCCTGTCGCATCCCAGGCTTAAAGGGCTGAGGTGCACAAGGACTGGGTAGCAGTGTCTTTGTAGGAAGGATCCTGGAAACCCCAGCTAACGGTGACCCTGCTGTCATTGCATGAACAGCCTCCCCAGGCTGGGGTCAAGGAGGCTTGGGATATGTCACCAGGTGCCTCATGGGTACGATCGCAGCTTTTCCTGTAATGCCTCACGTCTGCCAACGGTGTCCGATAAAGATTTGGCTCTTTCCTCAGCCGGGGAGTCAACCATGTCTCTCCGGTCACCCCCACTGCCTGCTTTTCACAAAACCAGCAGGAATCAGGAGCTGTACCCTGTTGCTGAACTTGCTGGAGATGCATCGCTGGGGATGGTGTGGGGATTCTCGAAGCAAGCAAGCAGAGCATGGCTGCGTACCTTGCTTTCTCAGAAATACCCAGGCTGGAGCAGAAACGGTGAGTGAAGAGCCCCGGTATTTTTTTGTGGAAGTCCCAGGACACAGCAAGGGCTACGGCTCCGGGAGGCAGAGAACAGCACCTTCCCTCTTGCACAGTGCCAAGCCATGCTCTGTTAGCATCCCGCCCAGCACGGCAGCTGCAACCTGCCTCTATGGCTCTTAATTTTCTGGCCTCGTTTTCTCCGCTGCCTGGCAATGAGAGCTGGGTGCTGGGCTCTCCTTGGCCCTCCTCGATGGTCCCAGCTGTCCTCCTCTCCTTGCGGGGTGTCTTTCCTATTTCCCTCTCTACAATCAGCATTAATTGATTAGCGATCCCCAGGAAGGTATTAGAGCAGCAGCCTCCGTGCTGAGGTTTGCTGCAGCAGCCGTTCTCATACACCTTGTCCATCCTCCGAGGGCGGTGAGGTGGGTACCGCTGCCTGCCCGCACCCAGTGCCGGCAGCCTCCGGGGATCCTGGCTGTCCCTAGTCCTGCCTTCCTCCCTGGGTGTAAGCAACCTCTGGTAGTGGGGTCTCTGGCACTGCCCAACTGTCTTGGGGAGCAGGCGTTGTCCCTCTGCATCTGAAGCTATAGGTTAATCTCTTTCAGCAAGGAGAAAAAATAATTCCGCAGCTCATCAGCTATCTAACAGCTTGGGATGCAGACGATGCAAGACCCCTCCTAATTAGCTGCTTTCCCAACTTCTTCATTTGGAGGTGGGTAAGGGGGAAATGTGATATCCCCTGAAAATGCCTGTCTGTGGTAGGGAGAGGCGGCATTTCTGCAAAGGCAGTTTTGGGGATGCATCTATATTTCATGTCTAGATGTTGCTATGGAGAAGCTGGATGGAGGCCACCAGGAAATATCACCTGGGTGAAAAGGGACCGTGGCTGCAGGGAGATGTTCCTGGGGGGCTTCCTGCTTGCCCAGGTGGCTTCTTCTGGACACTGGGGTGGGCTGGGCCCCCAGGGCAGGGCCGTCCATGCAAGTACAACACAGGCTGCTGTCGCCTGCCCTGCTGCCCTTCCAGAAGGGAGGGTTGCGGATGGGGGGACTGAGCGGAGAGGACGGGCAGGCAGAGGAGCTGCCAGCGGGCCTGAGCATGGCAGCAGCACCCATAGCAAGGCCAGCACTGACAAGGAGCGGTACCCATGGCTGAACCCTCCCCATGGTGAGCTTTTCTTTAAAAATAAATATCTGTCACTTAACAAAAATGTTTCAGGCCTTTTAGGTTCTTCCCTGTGATTAAGTCTAATGAGAAGAGACAGCAGAGGATTTATTAGTATCTGCTTGCTGATTCCAGCTTTACCTCTGTTGTGACAGACGATCTAATGCTGTTATTCCTGAGCAAGGACTTCGTGCAATGTGACCGAAGCCCTGATGGCAGAGCAGTGTCCTAACCCTTTCCTGGCTGCCTTGCGAGGCGGGCTGCACCAGCGTGGCTAGCAAAGTACTGAGTGGGGGGAAAAAAATAAAGCGGCAGCAGAAAATCAGGATGGAGGAAAATGTTGTCTGAACCTTGACAGCATTGCCATGGTAACAGGGGACCTGCCAGCAAATGCGGCAGCGTGGCACTGTGGGCAGTGTGGCGTGCTGTTATCCAGGCTGCGGAGGGCTGGTGGGATGGAGAGGCTGCGATTTCCCCTAGGGAAGCCATCAAGAAGCCTTGGGAAGATGCTCTGGGAGTCGATGGCAAGGTGAGAGGCAGGTCTGGGAAACGACAGCCCCTTGGGCAGAGTCCAGCCTCCTCTGCCTCCCCTCCTGTCTTGCTTCGCATCCATGCCGCCACGCTTGCAAGGAGCCAAAGCCTCGGCTGCAGCCCCAGCACCGCTTCCAGACCAGCCTCGCAGTGCGGCCGCCTTCCTACCCAGCTGCTGCTCGACCGCAAAGGCCACAATTAGTGAGGTTAGTCATGCTGGTGGGAAGCAGCGATTCCCCTTTCTGAAAAAACACCAAGGCTTGGGCTAGGTTTTAATTCCCCCAAGGAGTGAAACTCAGACCTTCGTGGATTGCTCATCCAAACCAAAAAAATCCACTGGCCCGCAACATCCGCTGGGCAAGCACCCGTGGCATTCGCCCAGGCCAGAGGCGTTTGCATCCCTGGCCGGAGCGGCTCCTGACCATCCCGATCCCCTTCCCCAGCCGCCTGCTGCCAGGCTTTGCTTGAAGGCAGAGACAGGCAGAGGAGACCCTGTTGCAGAGGGGCCATGCAGCGCTTCGGTTCTTGCACCGCTGATGGCTGTGGCCAGGCTTCGGCTCTGAATGCAGCTCTGGGGGCCTTTGGCTTGCCCCAGCACCCTATTGCCTTCCTGGGGCCAAAATCCTCTGTGGTGTAAGAGAGGGACAGCGTGAATCGGGTCCCTTGGGGCAGCGCCGTTGGGATGGGAAGGCGTTTGGCTGGAGGTATCTCCAGGGGTGGGGCTGGTGCAGACAGCAGTGTTGGCTGGGAACAACCTCGCTGCAGCCTGTGGGCTGGGGAGCAAGGCTGCATGCAGTAATTGATTTAACGATGCTGCGCTGTAATTACTGGCAGCGCATTTGCCCCCAGCCCTGACATGCTGTAGAGGGAGAAAGGGCCTTTCCAGCCGCTGCCGTTGGTCTCTCACATGCCTGTGGGGTGGGGGTGCTCTCTTTACAGCCACGAGAGAGGCCATGTAGGAAAGACTAAGTAAAAATAAACCGGGGTAAAAATAGTCCCACGTGTGCCTGCTTTCTATGGGAAATGAGGGGAATTTTGACATTAAGCAAAAAATGAGAGTGAAATTTACCCTCCCAGCTCACCCTCTGGAAACCGGGGCCTGTCTCTGGGCAGGGGAGAAGCGCTTTGGTCCAGTACAGCCCCTGGAAGATGGACAGAAGTGGGCAACATCAGCTGAAGTGAGCGACCGTCATTGCACGTGGGGAGCTGCCCCAGCTGCACCCACACGCTCTGGGCAGCTCATCGGGGCTGACGATTGCAGCACAGAGCTGGGCTGCGCAGGCAGCTCCGCCGCTGCGGAGAGCCCAGCGGAGGGAGAGGTCCCAGAGCTGGGGCCGAGGCTGGCAGGTCCCGGCATCGGCTGCACCACCAGGTAACCGCTTCTGTTTGAGGAGTAAAGAGCGAAGCTCCCGTGAGAGCTGTCTCAGGCACCCCCCTCCGTGCAGTGCTCGTGGTGCACCTGAGAGCATCCCCACCGCTGCGGCCGTGCTGAAAGGCAGCTCCTGAAGGGTCCTGCTGTAGTTCCAGATAGCTGCAGGCTGAGCTTTGAAATCCAGCAAATGCTGCTCTGTCCTGAATACCGACAGAGTTATTGCTCACCCAAATAGGGCAAGGTGGAAAAAACTGCTATTAAGCTAAAAATCTGGGGTGTTTTCTTGGGAGTTTCACACAGGAAGGTGCCTAGTCTGGATTAAAGATGTCACAGGGAAGGGACTCCATTTCAGCTCTTGCTAATTCACAAAATATGTAAACGCACCTCTCCCCTCTGCGTCGCTTCTTCCCTCTTTTGCAATTTCTCTTAGCTGCTGTAACCTTCCTTTCTGCCCAGCTAAGCTGTCTTGTGCTTGAGCAATGCCTCTGGCCTGACCTAACTTTTTTGTACGCAAAAAGGAAACATAAGGATTCATCCTTAACTGCACCAACGGGAAAAGAAAACGTTCATGTCATTATAACGGCAACATAACCCCACCTAGATTTGTACGGTGCATCGGGAGGCCCAGGCGTCAGAGGCTGGGCTGTGTGAGCCTTTGCCTGGGCTATACGCGCTGACAGCCGGGGCCGTGACCACTGCGCAAGGCTCATCTCTGCGTAACAACACCAGTAAGGCATTAAAAAATCCAGGCAGAGTTCCCGTCCGAGATCCACTCAGGCTAGTTCTGCCAGGACTGCCGGTTTGCATTTTGCTTTTCCATATGTTGTTTCCTAGGTATTTTTATTACGCAGCAATCCTCGTAGGCCCAGATGGGCTGGGCAGTGAGTTGTGGGGATACCCTGAGTGTCCTGAATCACAGGCTTTCCCAACACAAGCTGTGGAGGAGCTCCTCTTGCCTGGGGTATGATGCAGATGCCTCCAACTTCTTCATAGGTACAGGGGTCCCATCACAAGCCCGTTCAGTGGAAATCAATCAGTTGTACTAAAGCTGTGGGAGCAGCATTGGCATCAACATGCCACATGGCGTAAGATAACGATGCCTTAAAAGTATAGAAAGCAAAGACTCACTGGGGAAGAAGTGCTTCAACCTGGGGACTGCAACCTTCGTTAGGTACAGCGCCCAGGCAGTGGGATGGGGAAATGCCGTGGAAAAAGGGGTTCACTGGGAGTAGGGGTGGATTTGGCTGATTAAATGCAGTCAGAACAGACCCAAAACCGGAAGTGCAGCAACTGTGCCTTGTCCTGGGTCTTGTCCCAAGCAGCGTGTCCATGGAAGGAGCCTCACGTATGGCTTTGGCTGACTCTGGAGAAGAATCGTTCTCGTTTCCTCTACACAGTAGCTCTTGAGCAAACCTCTGCCGTGTGCTGAAAGCAGTAGCAGCCCCTTGGGGCCAGAACCCCCACAAGAAAATGTAAAAAATGAGAGAGATCTTGCAACAAGACCACCCCCTCAAGTGCTCAGGAACCTTCTTTTTCTTCCTGCAAAACCCTGGAGTATAGAGCAAGGACAGGGTGCCATGGTGCTCAAGTTTAACAGGAGCTCCTCCAGCTGAGGTTTTTAAGACCCTTTTGATATGCTGATTCCCACAGGACCAGATGACACACTGCCAGGTGGTTTTAAGGCAGAATGACCCTTGGGCAGCATTTTGGTGCGCTGTTAGGTGGGCTCAGGAAATCACTTCTAGCCAGGGATGGAGAGTGCCAAACACCCGTCGTGAGCCCTTCGAGGGCAAACGCATGCAAGGGCAGTCTCACGTTAATCAGAGGTGGGAATAAGGGTCAACTGAGACCAGGTGAATGCAGAGGATGCTCAGAATCACAGAATCACTAAGGTTGGAAAAGATCTGTAAGATCATCAAGTCCAACCATCAACCAACAAACACCACCATGCCCATTAAACCATGTCCTGGCTTTGTGTGTAGGTAAACTTGACTCCTGGGAAGGGCGACAGTCTCTTTTCGTTGTCTGGGTATCAAATATAATGGACTTTTCTCTGCCACCTTCCTGCTCTGTGGAGGGCAGGGGTTGAGACTTAAATCTGCACCTTTGCAGCTTCCCCTGGAAAATTCTCCAGTCTGTTGCACAAAACAGGTCTAAAAGATCAGCTGAGACTTGTCTATCTGTCTGACTCTTGCTCTTTCAAAGGCCTGACTTGACTTAACGTCCAGTTGTGTTTGTATTTAACTCTGCAGTCTGGCGGGGCAAGATCAGGCATGGGTCATGGCTGTAGACAGCATGTTGGTCCTGGAAAAGCAGACTTTGGCTTGTTGCTGCAGTAATGCCTGTGCTGCGGCAGCAGGAGGTTGAGGGCTGTGGCTTGGTGGTGCGGCTGGACGTGTCAAGCTGCATTGCAGCAGGCAGATCAGATGCAATGGGAGGCATTGGGTCTCTCAGTACACAGTTATCCACCACTGTACCATTCAAAAGATGTGTCTCCCCAGGTAAGTATAAGGAACAAGGAACCTGCCTGGGATTTGCCACAGATGTTGGAGCTGATGAACAGCAGAAACCAAGTTATTGAAGCTCATCTGCACTCTGTTACAGCAGAAACCAAGGCAGCAGAGGCAAGGCCAAGAGACTTATAAGAAGTCAATTTATTACATGCCTTATCTTATCCTCCCAATCCTGTTCTTGTCCAGAGAGAAAGGAGAGAAAACCAAGGGGAACACATTAACAGCGCACAACAGCAAAGCAACCCTTTCTAATGGCTTCCATGGGCTAAGTCTGAGCAAACTACTTTTCTAATTATGGCCTCTGTCTGGACGGATCCCAGACAAATTAGTAAGTGTGAAAGCCAAAAGGGACCATGATTAGATCTGGTCCTTTTGGGTGCCACAGCCTGCAGTATCTCATCTTGTTACAGGTCATCTTGAGCTGGCCTTTGCTGACACATCCAACAGCAGTGTTTGATGACTATGGGGACATCATAACGGGACCAGAGATATCCTGGGCTTTCCTCCCTGTTTCTTGCTTTTTCTTCTAACTGGCAACCAGCATGGCCTGTAGAAAGCAGAGATGAAACATTGCTCAGTTACACTAGCCACGCTTCTCATGCATGACAGAGAAGCAAAGAGATGCTGAAGTCATGGTCGCCCTTCACCTGGACCACCTGTCGAGACCTAATGGAAGTTTATTGTACCATACTGGAGTCTAAATTCAAGTTTTTCTCTTCAAATCTGTTCTTTATGGGCTTGGTTGCATTTTAGGAGCTCAATAAAAACAATCCTTTAAACTGAAACAGAAGAAAAATGGTCATTACAATACATTCCAGGCTGGCACATGTTAGAAATGTTCTTAATTTAATGGCATGATGGGAAGAAAAACGAAAGGGAAATATTAAAGTAAGGTTGTGGACAGATGTAGAGGAGGAGGCCCATGAACGAAGATGTCCCCAAAGTCTCTCCTACCACACAGCCTCCAAATTGCTCCCAGGAGAGGACTGTGGAGCAAAGGCCTGGCTAGATCAGGCCCCCTGATGATCCAAGCTGTGGCAGGATGGGATACTTTGGTGCTGACATGTGAATGTCAGATGAGGAAAGGACAAGAGCAGACAGTCTTGATTTAAATGGAGAAGCTGTGTGCTTCTCCTGGTGAATCTGCCAGGCTTGCCTGCCTAATGAAAGGCATGTTTTAGTTTCTGACGAAAACTTTAGTTCTCTTTGACTGGGTGAAACGGCATTTTGCAAAAGGAAGAAAGACAAATCACAGCATCTGAGAAGGCTCAGTACCTGCATTAGGCAACACGTGGCCAGCTGTTGTGCTTGCTAAAAGGGACTTTCTGGGTCATGCTGGATGGAGACAAGGTCTGGTGAAGTCCAGACAAGTTCATCTAGAGCCAGTAAACGCAACATCCCTCAGCACACTGACCTCTTCATGCTGTTATACAAGGCTTGCTGAGGTCTACTAGGGCAACCAGTGTTTTTAGGCTGGAAAGGTGCTCCCCATCTCTGCTTTACCTTACATGTGTGAAGGAAGGAGGAGAAATGGGGAAAAGACCCTTTGACACCTTGTCATTCCTGGACTTCTATTAGCACAAGCTTCCTTCTCAATGCAAAACAGAGTTTTTTACGTGTCATCTTTGTTTTGTTTGCTTGGAGAGAGCGCTGGCACACACTTCAGGAAATTAGCTCTTAACTAAAAGCATTTATGTAATTGGGGAGGGAGGGGGAGGTGTGTGTGCATTGACTTTGGGGAAGTTCAGTCTACAAAAACAAACCTCGCTAACTACACTTGGTTCTGATTAAGGAAGATAAATCTGTCAGTGAGAGGCTAAATTTACCGAGAGTGTAACCTCCCGCCCCACCAGCGATGGTCAGGCTGCATTTATTTCTATTGGCAAGCTCCAGAAAGCATTGGGAGGTGAAAAACAATCCCCAGAAATGTGAAAAATGTGAAATGAAGTGGGGGTGGCAGGAGGAAGAGTGGGGGGAGAGAAGATTGAGCAGCCACTACCACTATGATGAGTCCAATTTCAGATCTTTTGCTGCTTCCACGGCTGAAATAAGAAAGCCCAAGATGCGTGCTGAAGTCCAAGATGTGCGTGCTGAAAATGCAGTGAAGGGAATCCCTGCTCCCCTGCTATAGGTGGGATCCTGGCAATTGCAGAGCTGAAAGAGCCATGCTAAAGCTAAAATGCAAAGGGGTACGTGTCACCAAAGCCATCTTTGTGCTGGTCTGTACAGTCAAGGTGTAGCAAGCCCTCTGCAGTCACCTGCCATAAGGCTAAAGCTGACCTTGGACACACAAGGCAGTGGTTGTATTAGGCTCATCAGAGGATGTGAGGAGAATTGGAAGGACCAGGCAGCAGCAAATCTGAAGACACAAGATGGCTCTTGCAGTTGGCTGAGTAATGGTCTGGGTCCCTGGTTACTTTAAGGTGGGAAAGAGATGATTTTGCAGAGAGAGCTGTGACAACTACTTGCGAAGGATAGCTTCGGTACTGCTTACGCTCATCACTGTCACCTGCAGGGCCCTTTCTTCCAGGGACACAAGAGCTTTTGTCACATGCTGCTGGCCAGAACAAGCTGGTTTTGGATGCATTAGCCTACCCGCTGCCACCAGATGGTCGTAGCTGTGTGTGGCTTGAGATGCACGCCAAGGATGCCCGATCTACTGCTGACCTAGCTATTTCTTTTTGTTTTCTCAACAGTTTGCTCTCTCTAAAGCTTTATTTGCATCTGTAAGGAGCTGCTTTTGGTCACACCTGGTGTTTCCTTTTGCAGTCAAAGAGAGGGATGTGTTTGGCCCTGCCAGGGAAGAGTTTTGTGAGCAGAGATTCCCACCTGCAGTAGGACCGATGAACCACAGCATGGCAATGGCACCTCCCCCCCAAAAATCATGTACACTGTGATATCCCCAGCTCATGTGGAGGGAAGGCTTCTGTAACCCATGGGCTCACAAAGGTACCCATCTATGTGAGCTGCCATGAGAGTTGTCCCTTTGGTTAGCTTGTCAGGAAATAAGCTGGTTACCTCCTGGATGAAAGTAGCTAGGAACCAAGCTTTCTATGGCTTTACTGATGTGGGACAGGGTGGCATCCATAGCACATGCTTCCCATCCATATGATAGCTGCCATCTTGACCTCTCCAGGAGGGACAGACCTGCTGAGGATAATATTTCTAGGACACTATCACTGATGGCTCATGGACTCCAGTCTGCGTTGTGTGGGCACTGGGAAGGACACCATGCATCCAGCAATCGTTCTCTAGCACGCAAGAGACGTATGCATGGTTGAGATTTGGCTAGCTACTCAAATCTGTCATTGGTTTTGATTAATCAATAAGTTACTGACATCCATTGGCCATGAACCAGAAGACAGGCCCGCTTGGTTGAGTGTTTTAGCCCTCTATAGCAATGCTTGTTGTGGAAGAAGTGCTGGGAGAGGGGAACAAACTTGCTCACATGGTCAATGGCAAAGAGAGAACTCTCTCTTCCAAGCTTCCTCTTGGAACTGTTTGGACTGCCTGATCCCTTCTGAGTCTTGGGGATATCAGAGCTGAGAAAGCCGTACTGATACTAAAAGGAAGGCTTGGCTCCTGAAGAGCCCATCATGACTTGCTGAACTGCCATGGAACGTGGCTGAGTTTGATGATAATCACATAGGGCTGTAGCATCTAAAAAGCCACCATTTTGTAGATTAAGCGTGAGAAGCCCGAAGGAGATATCAGAAAAGCAAACAACAAACAGACCAAACAACGAATTGGGGCCAGATGCTCTGTTGGTGTAAAGCAGTGCAGTGCCATTGGATTAGCTGGAGCTGGGTGGACTTCTGCCAGGTGAGGATTCAGCTCTGCTGTCAGGGCATCCCTGTGCTGCCTGGTTCTCGTAGCTTTGGCTGTCTCTAATGGTCTATGCAATCTATACAACAAGGACATGTTTTTTTTAACACACTTTGCAGCTGCCAAAATAAACCCTCTCTAAGATACAGACAAAAAAGGCATTAACAATATTGGCATGTGCTCTGGCTGCTGCATTTCCTCTGACTATCCCTAGCTGGACCTTGATAAGCTTGATTTCTTTGTCACTTAACTCTACCTCCTCCTTAATGAGATTTCCACTGAAACGAGCTGGGCTGGGTTCCTGTCTGCGGGAAAGCAGGGTAGCTGCACTAGTTGATGTCCTTTAAGAAGTTAGTCCAGGGAGAGCTGCTCCTATCCATGGCAGGTTCAGACCATGCCTGAAAAGGAAAGCCTGCTGGAGCTCAGAAGCTTGCAGGAGCACAGGCAGCTCTGTCTCACTTTGGTGCACACTGTGCCTGTCCCTTTGAGGCACTTCAAGTGCAATGAAGAGGCAATACTCATCCCCAGGAGCAAACCCAAGGGGTGAAGCTTGTGATGACCACCTTACACACCACCACCCAAGGACCAAAACTCTCCCTGGGACTTGAGCCAGAGACAGGGTTGGTTGGTGCATGTCTAACCCATGCCCCTTGCCTAGCCCAAGTCAGAAGAGGAAGGGTGGTGTGTTCTGTCTCCGACGCTTATCATTTATCAACGCTCAGTGTGCAATAATACACCTGTCACTAGTTTCTCTCTTAAATTTTCCTTTCTGCAATTTCATCTCTTCTTTCCACGTCCCCTGTCAAACTCTCAAAACATACAAGCTTTTACTATCAGTCTTCAAATAAGCTGAGTTGGGTTTCTTGTTTTTTGTTTCTCACACCAAAAAGCCTCTGTTCAGTTCCTCTGATTTTGCCGTTGGAGTTTTTAAAATGGGTTTGGGATAAATGAAGTAAATTCAGCCGATGCTCCAGAAAATGTCTTGCATACAATGACATAGCCAGTTTTCTCTTTCCAGATGGGCCATCAGTAACAGATAGACCATTGGCTCCATTCTAGAGGAATCTTGTGTTTGTTTTCTTTTTGGTGGGACAGCCTTTGCTGATACACAAGAAATGTTTTACATCTGGGCTGCTGTGAAGAGATGAGTGATGGATTGTACATCTTTTCTGCAGTTCTGTTTGTATGGTTCAGTAGAGGATGGACCCGGAGCTCAGAGATGTTCCTCCACTTGGGACATAGTTTCTGCAGCATGATGAAGCTTGGAGGTGGTTTTAAAGTGGGTCACAGAGACCAGATTAGGACTGGAGTTTGGAGAAGGAGATTGTCATGTTTTTTGAGAGGAAGGCCTCATTTAAAATGTAACAAGGAGGATATCCTGTCCCAGCCATGGGGTATTTTTGCAGAGAGGATCTAATCTGGGGTTTAGGTCTTTTAGGTCAGGCTGGCTGAGACACGGGGGTGAGCCTACGCCCTTCTGCTTCTGTATGTTTTGGGGAGAGAGGGTTTTCTTTACATTAAAAAGAGATGGGGACAATATACATGTACTTCCTTATTTCCCTAGCCTCCCTGGCAAAAACAGTCATGTTAACATATGTGAAAATGATTTATAACTTGGCCTTTACACTCATGTCTCCTCTAGGCAAGGCAAGGCAGTGCGAGGGGGGGATGCAATTATCCCCTCCACCCCACAGAATAGCCGCTTTATGGTGAAGGCCCCCTGCTTCATTGCAGGGAAAAAATACAGAGAGTTTTCAAAGGATTATTTAGCAAAAAGGCAGGAGGAAGGTGCTATGTGGACTGATGCCGTGGGCTCAGCGTGTTGGCCTGTCCAAGGGTACGAGGCAGGCGCAGGGCTGTGGCGGGGTTGCCTCACCCACACACGGCCATGTGAGGTAACTTCAGCCCCACTGCCTCTCCCCAGGGATGCCGGCCTGAGAACTGCTGCGGGAGAATCAATACGAGGGCTGGGGCTCTGCCCTCTGCTCCTGCAGGCTGAGGCCCACTGCCTTTGGGGAAGGAGGGAGAAGATGGTGGCGGGGCACCCCTCTCTGGTGATCCGGCTTCCCGGCTGTCCTCAGAGGACGCAGGGAGATGGTTGTCTGTCTGGGTCCTCGTGGTCACCACCACGGAGGGGTGCTGGGCCTGGTGATGGCAGTCCATGCAGGAGCAGTGGGTCAGGTCTATGCCTGTAGCCACCTCAGAGCCAGAAGCCTTCCCTTGCTCAAAATGGCCACTGCCTCCAGCGGGGCAAAGGTGCTGCCACCATCCCCGGAGTTGCAAGCAGCTGCAGCCCTGCAGCCCCTAGCCATGGCTGCCGTCTCTGTGATCAATAAAATTAACTGTGAGACACTAAAAAAAACCCCACAAACCAAAACAATCCCCGCATACACATTTATTGCAATTATCCAACAATTTTGTAGTTGATGAAAACAATACAAGGGCTTGGGAAGAACTGTAAGTTATATTAAAGTCTTCTGGACATGTGCGAATGGGTTTTATTAGAACTGTAGGTTTTAAAAGATAATTACCGCTTTCTGCTATAAGGGCTCTGCCTGTGGAGGGTCTTCCTGGAACAGGGTGATGGCGGCACTGCCGAGACGTGCTCTCATGTCCACTCCCTGTGGCTTGCGTGGGCCTGAACGTGGGCTCTTCAGCTTGACGCGTTGGCAGAGCCAAAGCCTCGGGTTAAATAGTTCAATCTCCCATTGAAATATTTTGGTTTTCCTTTCTTGGGATTGGCGGGACTGGTTGTGTGGTAAAACAGGTCATCCCCATTAATTAAGAGGGTGCCTGGACTCTTGGTGGGGTACAAGGGCTCTCCAGGGTCAGTCTGCGGTGTCCAAGCCTCAAGGAGCCAGCCCAGAGCTCCACACCTCTGAAGCCTGGACAAAGTCACTGTAGTCCAAGCTGACTGTGAGGGAGTCGGACAGGGAACAGCATCTCTTCTGGGGCAGCCAATGCCCTGAAATGCTTCCCCTGGGTGGGCCGTGGAGGGGAGACTTCACTCCCATGTCTCTGCCAGGGTAGGAAGGAAGCTATGTTGCTTGACCTGTCACCTTCTGCGGCTTATGGGGTGGCTTGTGTGGTCGTCTCTCTCCCACTGTGCTTGAGCTGGCACTGTTCTCCACCCAGGACATCCCTTGTGTCTTTTCCAGGATGGAAATGTTGACCTCAGTGAAAAATCTCTGGGCTTGTCTGCCTGGCGTGCGCTGGATACAAGAGTGGATGGTCCCACCTAGCCTCGATCCAGCCAAGCTGGTGTTGGGGTGGTGCGTGGTAAGTCCCGTCTGAGCGGAGGGCTGCTGGGAGCACAGCTGCGGTCCAGCTCTCCCACCACCTTGGCTCGCTGGCGCGTTTCCCTGATAAATGAGCTGCTACGCTGGGGAGCAGAGTGGGGAAGAGAAACTATTGCCCAGACCTCACACAACAGCTGTGATCTTGACGTGGGCCCCCTCGAGGCTGAGGCACTCTCTCTCCGTGGGGGAGAAGGTCTCGCTTGGTAGAGGATCTGCAGTCTCCTCCCCTAGACCTCAAATCCCCCAGTGTGCTGGAAGAGAGGGTGCTCTCCCACAGAGTTTGGCTCCATGATCAGCTGTGGGTCTCTACCCTGTGTTGGCTCTGAGATTTGGCCCTGGGCTGCTCTGGTTTCGCTACCATCTGAGTAGCTCTGCCCCTGGCAAAAGGCTGCAAGGGACAGCTTGTGTCCCCAAGGCTAATTTATTGACTTAACCGATGGCAGGCATCTGCTGAGAGTAACGGGCAGGTAATTTTCCATGTCCATCTTGGACTGCATATGGATAAAATTAGGGAAAAGGGAAGACTGGAAAAGAAACAGACTGTTTCTTCAGGAACAAATGAGTGTATTGAAAGGGAAGGGGAGGGAGGAGAAACTCAGCCCTTTTCCCAGCTCCCTTGCAGATTGAATAAGATGTCCAGTGCCCCAAGTACCAAATGGTCTCAATTTGCTCCTGCGTCAAATAGAGCTGGTTCTCAGTTGGCTGGGGCCTTGGCAGGGCCACGAGGATGCGTTTCATAACAGCAGCTCTTGTCAAGAACAACAACAACAGCAGCATCAAAAACCTGTTGAAACTGTGCTATGCTCAGAACAGAAAACACATGCAAAGAGGAAAAACTCCCTCAATGAAAAAGCCAATGTAATTAGTCCTGACAAGCTCTGCAAACCAGAGGCAGCCAAGTGGTGGAAGAGGAGGGGAGAATAAGCCAATATCATTTTATAGGCAAATGTAAATGGGTCATTAGCTGTCTTCGAACAAAATGTTCCTTGGTGGGGAAAGCAAGGGGACAGGCCTGGCTGTAGGAAATATTGCAGAAAGCCTGGCAGTGCTTCCTGCGAAATAAGCTTTTGTGAGATGCTGGATGAAGAGATTGCTCTGCTTTCTCTCATTGCAAAGAGAGCTCCCGGGATTTTCACCTTTGAGCTAGAGGGCACAGGCACTCGGAGCTCCTGCCTGACTGGTTAGGCAAAGGGGCACTGCTCTTGAAGTCAGCTCTGAGCCTCTCACATCATCTTCTCCATCAGTAGAAGTATTGGCCTGCTCTAGGGTTTCCTGAATAGATATGACTAACAGCAAGCTGAAGGTCCTCCTCCTTAGGACTTTGCTATGCTAGGTGCTGCACAGTTCTCAGGGAAGACATACAGAGTCCTTTCCTGATGTTAGAGCTCAGCTGGAGCAAAGGAGTAGTGAGAGCAGTTGGTGTAAAGAGAAAGCAGTGGTAATGAGAGAAGGGATGCATGCAAACCCAATGCATGCTTGCCCGGACTCTGAATCAAAAAGCACTTGAATCAATAGTACCTGATCCTGTCCTGCTGCCCCTGCCACCCACAGCTCTTCCCCTCTCCGATGGAGGCTGGACAGGAGTGCTATAGCATCCAGCTACTTTTTCCACAAGCTAGCAAGGAAGAATCTCTGGCCTTTTATCTGAGACTAAACTCATTCCCTGCTGTTTATGGTCCTGATAGGGAGACTGACATTTCCTTCCCACATTGTTAATAAATATACCCTAGGAAGGGTGGCCTTGGTGAATTTTGCTTTCGCTTGTCTTGAACCTCTCCCAGTCAAATTCAGAAATGGTTTCAAAAGGCAAATTCAGAAATGGTTTCAAAAGGGGTAACGAACTGAAGAGATGGACTTGGTGGCTGCAGCCTGTTTGGTACAAAACTATCCTGTGTGGCCATATCAAGGCCATTCAAGCCAGCATCTGAAGCCCTATATACTAGGAGCAGAGACATACCTAAGACTGCTGCATCCCTGAGCTTCCAGCTCAGCTCCCAGCTTCCAGCATCAGGATTTTGGGGGATGTCCAGGCCTGGAAGTTTCCATCAGATCCCAATGTTTAATAGGCATTATTAGATCTATTGTCTTCAAGTGGGTCTAATTATTTTTGAGCCCTCTTATATTCCTGACTCCCACAAAGTCCTGTGGCTATGAGTTCTGCTGTTTAACCGTGTGCTGAGAGAAAACGATGTTTCCTTTTGCAGTGTTAAACCCATTGCCCAATCCTGCTGCTGCTGCTGCAGGTCCCTTAGGCCTTGGACTGTACAGAGTAATGACTGGCTCCTGTACCCTTTCATAGCTGTTTTTGATGCAACTGTGCTATGCATTTTATCTCTTTGTCCCCTTTCTGTTCACACCTTCTCCAGACTTTCCCCATGCATGTTGAAGAACAGCATCCTGGTAGTACTTGGTTGATCACCATTGCAAAAACCACTTACTTTTTTTCCCACACTTCTTCTACCATCTCCTCCCTTTTGTGAGGACCTTAATTTAGTTATTTTAGCAGCCTTTGAGGGATCTTGTCAAAAGTTGTTCTGAAAAGATAATGCAACACATTGCACTTCTCCCTGCATCTTCCACTCTGCTCTCTTGCAGTTCCTCCTGTCTTGCTTGGCATAAACTACTTGTCACGCCCAGTATTTCTCCTGAAGCTCCCTTCAGATGTTGCATTTGCCACTTTAGATTTTTTTGATCCAACCTCAGCAGCGCTTCCAATTTTCATGTTTGGGCTCTATCAGAGCTCTTAGGTGAATTACAGCCTGGTCCTGGCTGCTGATTTCTATTATCCATACCTTGGCTTCAGACAGTTCAGGTCTCTCGTGACCTCTTTACAATGAACACAGACTACAATTAGCTTTTCTGTGCTGGTCTTATTTTCCTGGGTGTGTTTAACAATGACGTGTATCATGTGCAAGTATGTGATGTGAGTGGGGTGTTGGAGCACAGCTAGCAAAAAGAAGTGTTTTTCTTAAGCAGTGAGGCCTCGCGTTTGTTTGGATTGTTTGTTTCTGGTCTCCCCGTGGAAGATCTGAAAGTTTCGGTTTACTTGTCCCGCAAGAAGGGTGAAACAGCTGGATTCAGAAGATCAGTACCTCCTGCTCACTCTCTCTTAATAAATTTTTAATTGACTCATAATACCCTAGATCTTACTCCACAGTATTGTCAACAGCCTGTTTCCAAACAGCTGGCTGCATCTCTCGCTTTGAGAGAACCCACAGAGTGGGAGGAGGGGAGACCTCCCCTTTGTTATTGTGCAGGAATGCTGATGGCTAGTTTTATTCTTATTATAAATTTAAAAGACTTCCACTTGCCTTTTACAAATAACAGATTAGTTGCAGATACCAAGCATGCATTTCTCGCTTTGACGGTGAAGACTGTACCAGTACAAACACCCTTCTGAGCCCAACCTTGAAGGTACCGAACAATAGAGTTGAACGTTTCCTGCGTACCTGCATTAGCAGCACTTTTGCTGTGGTCAGCGATGCACCTGGATGCTTCCTCACATCTGAAACTTTCTGGGAGATCTCCTGAGCTCGCCTATAGCAGACTGCCACAGACAGACATTTTACAAACTGATCTTCCCTAAAGTCTCTGCTGGAACTTTCCAGGAACACAACCTGGATGAACAGGGTTGGCACCAGTTCGCACCTGAATGTGCAGCAGCCAGACAATGAAGACCTCTTGTCAAGGAAAAAACCCTGTGATCTTTAGCAGAGCAAGACTTTCGTTCCCAAGTTTCTACACTTTTTAACAATGACTTTGAGCAAACTGAAAAACTTGCACTGGGAGGTCCCAAGCTGATGCCATTGAGAGCGGTGGGAACTGAAAGGCGCTGCTGACAGCACTGAGGCTGTCCAGGTCACATGCAGTCCATGTCCCACCTTGGCTGGCTGTTGGGGTTTAGCCCTTCAGAGGGCTGGGAACATCACGTTTGAGAAGAGGTGACTCAGAGCAATCTAGCTTGAGTACTGCCTCTGGTGTATGCATTCAGGGAAATCTTTGGATGCAAGTATCGCTGTGATGGAGAGATCCTGCTGCTGAACTTGCTGTCATTAATACAAGGCTGGGTGTTTGTAAAGGGTCTGTGGGAATCAGGGACCTGGATCCAATGGCAGCTGAGAGGTATTTGGTGCATAACTCAGTTAAGGTCTCCTGGGAATGCCAGTGAAACTTCTTCTTAGTATGTCCTCAGCAGAAAGGAGACCATCTAGTATGTGCACAGAGATGCAACATGCTGGAGAGGAAGCTATTCAGAGACACACTAAGTCTTTGAAACTTCCCTTCACCTGCTTCTTTGTCCGAGTCCTTGATGCATAGAAATCTGATTTTAAACACAGTAGTTTAGTCCTACCTCAGATCTTTCTCCATTTCTGGTTTTTGCCAGGTGGTAGGTTCTGTTGGACAGTGGACTGGGCTACTTGTTCTTCCCGTCTGTGTCTCTTGCTGAAGGCTTAATTTGAAGACAGTGCTTCATATGTTTCTCTGGCTTAGAGAAATTAGAGAAAATTTTCATGGCCTTATTTCCCATGAGCCAGCTCAGTGTCCAGGGGACTAGAAGAAAACAGCTGCGCACTTGCAGTTATGGGTGTCAAGAGACGCTTCATTTTCCAAAGCTAGCCCTTAGAAAAAGGGACCCTCGGAGCCATCCCCAGGGTGGGGAATACCCTTTAATTCTTCTGCTCATTTTCAGGAGGGACAAGAGCTGTAAGCTGGTTGCGAATAGCTACACTCAGCTTCCTTTACCCAGTTTGACACATCTAGGGACTGTGCTGCTAAATCAAGAGCACTGTGGTCTGCTTTCTGCAGCATTTGTTCTCTGCTCCAGCTCCTCCTTCCCACCCCAGTTCCTCAGCCTTCTGTGTGGTTTTCTCCATAGCTTATCAACTGGTTTTCCCATCCCCATCCACTGACAGACAGCACATCCGAAGAAAAAAGAAAAACAATGAAACATGAATGCTGCTGCGGCCAGGGCTCCTCTGTCAGGCAGGGAGCGTGTCAGAGCTCTGCGTAGCGCAGCAGCACGACTACAAGCCCTTCTGTGTCCCCTGGCGTGTGCTTCCCAGTTGTCCCAGAAACACAACACTTTTGTCAGAGGTTGTTTATTAGCCCCTCCATCTGGAACGGAAGCCCTTTGCTCTGGAGAAGAAGCTAGCAAGCTTCGCGCTCGCTGCGCACAATGAACATACGCAGAAGGCCACGTCCCCTCCTGCCCCCCCAGTGATGCTCTGGTACGCTTCTGGGGATGGCAGTTCAGTGGCATGGGTTTGTGCTTCTTCAGGCAAAACTGCTTGAGTAATGAATAGTCATGACAAGCCTGGCTGAAATGATAGGTGGTTTGGTTTATTGAAAATAAACAATATGAACTGCACAGATATATTTAGAGTGATGAGCTGCTGCTTTTAAGTGGGCTCTGTTTCTCTTAGATTTCCTTCTTAGTCTTTCATTCCTTCTTCCCTGGAGACTTTTAATGCCTGCAAACAGGTCTCAGTTAGTTGTTTTCATGCTCTGTCTTGAACCAGGGTGCAGTCACTGGTCTCTCTTTATCTTTCCCACCATGTTCTTTCATAGCTCATTGAAGGAGCCTGCTGCTTCCTACAGTGCTGGTGACATGCTGAACCAGCTATCTCCTCCTTCCAGCCCATGCAGAATGAGGTGTATTCCCCTTCTCTGGGTGGGAGGTTCAGTGAAACAGCTTTGGATGGTATGTTCAGATGGTATGCATGCTGCTGCCACAGTGTGGAATGGGTTTGGGGGGATGATTATAATGGGCTAAAGAGACCACGGGCCAGCTTCTGGATCCTTGCTTTTTTTGACCCAACCTTCTTCCTCATGTAGAGTTGAGGGTTTGGGTAGGGTTTGTGTGATGTACATACTCTAGCTCCTTAATATTGACTGCACCTCATTCTGAAGACCACTGAAAGAAGTTCAATTTAAAACACAATGGTGATGTTTGGCTCCAAGTAAGAGCCTGCCCGTTCTGATCTGAGGATTAGTCTGTTGATATTTTGCTCTAGCAGGGGAGGTTTCCATAATGCTATCCAGCTGAGCCTGCTCATACCGAGATATTGGCACGTTGCTCTTTAGGCTATGAACTTCTAGGAATTTGTAGGTGGAAATCTGACTCGCTTGCATTATCAGAGCCTGGTGATGGTGGTGGTGAATACAGAGTATGCTGCTCAAGCTGTGCTCTGCTAGCATGGGAACCTCAAGTTTAATAACAGCTTTGGAGTCAACTGGAGAGCAGCTATTGTTCTCAGGGCTTTTTCACGCATATATTACTTCAAGGTTTTCCCCTCCTTTCAGCTTAAGTACTTGGGGATAGAGGAATGAGGGAAGCAAGCTGCCAGTGCCTAATGCGTATTTCTTGGAGCAAATGTATTGGTTTATTTTGTTTTAAACAGCTTATTGCAAATGTGGAGCAGCTGTGGATTTTGTGATGACTTTTTTTTTTTTTTTGGAAACATGGGGTCATCTTCTTATTATTTCATAGCATGCTTGCTATAGAAAAAATTCTAATATTGGAGAATTTCAAAGTAGTTAGGCTCAACCATGTTTTTCACTTCCTGATCTATTAAAGTCTATTCAGTAAGCAGCCTGATGAGAAGGAATCTGGGGTTTCCTCAGGGCTCCCTCTTGCCCTTCCCTTCTGAGACTGAAATTAAGGCAGCCCACAGTTCCACACATCAGATCCATAAAGGGATTTAGGTATCCAAGTCCCAGCTCTAAATATAGTGTCCCAGCCTATCTCCAGAGACATTCAGTTTTCCCAGTGTCTTGTGCGCTGTACAAGGCTCTTAGTTACACTTGAATGCCCCCAGGATGTCTGATCTGGGCATCCCTACGCATCTTCTCTGAGGAATCTGGCCAGAGAGGAGTTTGGGGAGTTACGTAGTAGTGCTGTGATGCAGGTTTACGCACTCTTCTCCTTAAGAGAAGATGGCAAGATTGTTCTTCGGACCATAAAACCCTGAGTGAGTGTGCTGTACAGCCTTGATACAAGATTAAGGAGAAAGCAGAATTCAAGGAGTAAAGTGAGGCAGGTAGGGCTCCAGCTCTTTGGAGGGTGGCTGGCAAGGAGGTTTTTCGCTTGGTTTTACTGGAGGCATTTGTCAAGTAGGAGGTATTATTGCTGCTTGGGATGGATGGTAGTGAGTATTAATTTTATAGCGCATAGTTTGCGAAGTGTTTGCTAGCATACTGGTGAAGCTGAAGATGGCCTGGCAATTCCTTTATGAGAGTTATCTCAATTAGTCCTGCAAAAAATGGAGTACTGATTGCTTACCGATGCTGGGCAAGCACTGTGATGGCCTATGGTAACTCCTGGGGGTGGGTGACATGCTGACTGCCTGGTTGTATATTGTCAACTGTGGTCCCTTGCTGAGAGCTGAAACCCTCCAGCGGGGCTTTTTATTGCTGGGAGAGTGGCAGAATTCCCTCTGTGTGTGCCAATCTCCTCAAGGAGACCTGGTTTTTCGCACAGCTCCGTTGCACGCTGGATTCAGACACCCCATAACAAAGGAGCAGACCCTGAGTATTGTGAGTGAGGAACATAATAAGCCAATCTGGCGCGGCGCTTTCGTAAGCCTGGCAAGTCAACCCTGACAAAGTAAATAGCCCTTTGGGGTAAAATGTTGCTTTTCAGCTTCAGAATTCTGCTGGCCAAGCTCTCTGCCAAAGCGCGGCACGAATGAGGTGCCCTATATTTTCTTGATCTCCTGTTCCGCCCCTCTTCTGCAAAGGGGAGATAACTGCTAGGTTTGCAGGGCTGGCCCATGGCCTGTGGACCTGGGAGCCTTGGCGGTCGGTGTGCTCTGCAGGCAGAGCTGCCCTGAGCACAGGAGATGTGGGAGCCCTCCCTCGGCCGCGCAGCGCTTCTCAAAGCTGTTTCAATACGGAGAATCAATGGGAGTTGAAGCCATGGCTACCGCAGCAACAGGGAAGCCCTGACAGAGCCCTGGATTCATCTCCTGATGCCTCCTGCAAGGATCCTCCGGGGACTCGTGCAGGATCTGCTGGGGAGAACGGGGAACGGGGCAGTTTGCTTCCCGGGGATACTGTCAGCCTTCACAAACCCTCTGCCACCCCCAGCTCCGCTGTGCGCACCCAGGCTCTCGGCTCTGAAGTTTGGGAATGCTGGCCTCTAACTTTTGACCTCCCACACAACTCTGATTCCAAGAAACAATGCCCTAAATCTGCTTGCAATGACAGCTTGCTGATTCCTACGGCGTGGCTTGTTAAAAGATCTGAATCTACTAATAGGAACTGGCCTGATAAAAGTGACTTTTTTTACCTCCCCACTTAGCAGCTATATGCAGCCCGGGGAATCTAGAAATTAAATTGGCTTTTTTTCAAGCCTCTTCTATGCAACAGAAATGGGACCCCTGCAGTGCAGTGCAGTGTTTCCAATTATATTTTGGGGCATGTTGCTAATTTTTGGCAGACAGAGAGAAACAGGCCAGGCAAATGGCAGGTGGCAGGCTGTTTTCATATTTTACCAGGAGCATGGGGGAAGGGAGAGGGGAGAAGGAGTTGAGCTCTCTGCCAAGAAATGTGACCTCGTGCTAGTGTGAGCAGAACAGTTTTGGCACATGCCCGAGGATGGAGGGCTGGGCAGGGATGGCTGGGCCCATTTACATCCCCTCCCGCTGGGAACACGCATGCATGCAAGCAGGACTAAAATAAACATGCTCAAGCAACGGCAGCCTCCAGGTCTGGACTTGGGCACCTCTTGGTCGTGCGTAACTCCACCAAGACTGATCAGCGTCACGGGGCACACTCGGAACGCCGGTGTCGTCTGCGGAGTCGTGCTCCACCTCTCTGCTGTTACTTGTCTCTCTCCTCTGCCTTCGCCACATAGTCAGAGAAAAAAAATTGGCTTTTGTTCATTCATTTATTCATAACACAGCTAATGGATTCAAGATGGCACTGTCTCCGGAGGGCCTGGATGATTTTTCAAAGCTATTACACAATCTGCATCTATGTGCATGCATATGTGGAGTGAGGGTATTAATAACCAGAACCTAGTCCCCAGGATCTGCATATATTTCAATGCATCTTCCCCCCTTAGGACAGTGGCGTGGTGACATGAATTTTAGGAGTCAGAAATGTTGCTGCCTTTGAAAAGAGCAGTCAGACCTGGTCTGTGTTCACATGGACCAGGAGCAGAGCGCCTGCCTCACCCCAGTGATGTGCCAGCCCCGGAGGACCCTGGGGGGAAAAGCACCAAGACTCGGCATGGAAGCTTCTAGATGCTTAATTTAGAAAACAAATCCAGAAAGCAAATTGTGAAAGCCAGGAAAGAAGGTTCTGAAATATCTTATTCCAGGTCAATCTGAAGGTTTCCTTGGGGTGGGTTTATACTGAAGCTTGGGGGTATAAATTTTGTTATAATTGCTGAATTTTGTTATACAGCTGTTATTTCACTGGTGAAACCCAAAAGTCTTTCCTTTTGAAAAGACTGTAAGGAGAAGCTGGAGATGGGAAAAGATTTTCCTGTAGAGGAAAAACATTGGTGAAGTGGGCATGATGTTGCCAAGCATTTTGTTTTGGCGGAATTGCATCTTCTGCAGGGAACTGGACATGTTGAAGGTTCATTTCAAGGTGGCTTTGCTGCTGTGTGCTTAGATCTCCTCAGAGTTCTTCAGCTGATGGAGCGTTGTGGTGACAAAGAGTATTAGCTCCGGCTAACAGAAAGCAAGAGACTTGCTAGAGTGGTATGAGGCGAGTGTGGCTGGCCACGTTTTCCTGCCTACAGCAGGAAAACCACTCTGCAGCTCTTTTGTTGGGCCTTTTGGAACTGTTCTTGGAGGTCTAAAGGGACTTGCAAACCCATGATTTCCCAAGGGTGCGTTCACCCTTGCTCTGCCATTGAGGCACATCCCCTCCTAGCCGGTGCTGTTTTACTCTTCCTGGCTGCGGAGGTACCCCAACAAACAAGATCTTGACAGCTCAGCTCCACCCATCACTCTGCCTATTCAGACACTGACATTTTATCCTCAGCCTCCTTCTCCTGCTGCTGTTTTGCCGCAGGGACAAGCCCAGATATTTTTGGCACCAATGCTAATGTTCTTGAAATGTCTTTCAGCTGATAGCAAGCCAGCTAGTTAGGGACTTGCAGGATCCTCAGTGACCTTATTTCAGAAGCAAATTGTCAGGGTTTCAACCTGTTAATTTGCTTTCTCGTAACCTGCCTGAAGGCCCTGGAAACTGGGGCCCTGGTCAACTTAAATCTTGGCAGTGTGCTTTCAGGAGGAGGTGCTGCCTGAGGATGGAGCGATATTAGTAATGGATTGTTCTACTGCTAATGGGAGTGTGGTTAATATATTGCAACCCTTATGTTAAACATTTTCTCATCACATGTCTGAAATTAGATGACAAGCAATTTGCCATTAGACCTTCTGTACAGTGATGGGCTAAATCTAGCTCTTGGTTTCAGTGGTGTCAGTTCAGAAATGCTCTATTGACTACACCTGAGGGATGCTGGAGGAGAAGGTTGGTTTGATGCTTTTTTTAATCTGTCCCCTGTAATCCATTTGCTGTCAGCGCTGAGAAGCAGTGTTGTGTTATATGGCCTCGCACATGGTCCTCTGAAGGGAAGTCAGTCCCTTTTCATGCTAGCATCTACCCTTAAAGAGCTGAAAAACCTTGTGAAAATCCATGGCCCGTCTGCTCTGGCTTTGAGGCAGATCTGGCATCTCATATTGACTCCATACTGTGGCAAATCATCCCTGTGACAGTGGCAAATCTTACTTTTCATGAGACTTCTCACTTGCGGTTGCAGCACTGCACGAGAGGTGTACGCACTGCTCTCAACACCGTTGATGCAGCGAGTGTCCTTGGTGTCCTGGGCAGACATCTAGTCCTTTTGCCCCTGGGCAGGATCAATTTTACATAAGTAATTCCTGACAGGTCTTTGTGAAGACTCCACCCTCTTCCAAGGCATCATCTCTCAGCGTGTTGTTGCTCTTCCCACTGAAGATTTTTCCTGAGTATTTAGCCTGGATTTTCTTTGCTGTCATTGTGCAAAGACACAGAATGCTTAATGATTACATCTGAATTAACCCTACAGTGATTACATCTGAATTAGCCCCAAGACAAGGTGTGTTTCCCCTGGAAACACCAGTGCATGATCGAAGGGGGAAAATGCCAAACGCTCTAGAAAAGGACTCCCAGACCTGTTGCCTCTGGTGTATGGAGGCAAGTGGTTCCTTAAGGATGGGGTAATCTAACACCACCCCCACACACGTACCTGGAGGTGTTATGTTGGAGTTTGGGGCAATTGTTGCTTGACGTCTTCAACCTGCCAGTGTCAGAATGGTTCTGGTGGCCTTCAGAGCTCTTCTTCTCTCTACCCTCCTCTCTGCAGTAACGGAGGCTTTAATGTTATCAATCTTTATTAGCGTACATGCAGCACTGATGAGCCTGATCCATCGCCTGCAGTCCTTACCAACCTACGAGATCCGTTTGTGTTTAAGTCTTATCGCTAACCACATATTTACTTTGCTCTGATTCCAGAAATGGTAACCACTTATTTATAAAGTCTGTTTGATCCTGAGGCAAGTTTCACCGCCACATGCCACTGAAGGCTTTTCTTTATTTCACTTATCTGCACTGCTGTTGTTGGGAGGGCAGTTCCCTCCCAGCAATGAAGCCTGTTGCACATCTGGACAGCTTAGAGATGGCTGGACAGGATCAGACTGCCAGTCTGTCCTGACAGTGACCAGGACTAGACTCTTTAAGACTGTCCACCCCAAGAAAGCCAGATCCTTATTCCTAATAAAAGTTATTCTCAATCCTGAAGAAAAAATGATAAAGATAAGTTCATTGAACACTTAATTAAATGTGAAGAGTGTTGTTAGCCCCGTGAATGTCCAACGCAACTTCAACTGTGCCTTGGGCTGAGGCACATCCTTCATTTTCCTGCTTCACTTTGACTTGCAAAGGTACAGACCTAACACCTTGTTGTCTTCTACAAGCTGTCCCAGTATGATCTTTGCTCCTGAGGCCACTGGTATTCACTCGGGACCCTCAGGTGCACTTGGATTTCCAAAAATGTCTGAATTCATTAGCTTGGCTGCCAAATCCCACGATGCTGCGTGCAGTCTCTGCTTCCCACCATCTTAATCCCCTTCTTGTTTATTTCTGATGTGAACGTACGCAAATAGCGACACACTTACCCCAGTGCCTGTGACATGACCTGAAGCCTTGTGGCACAGTGGAGATTGTGTTACATTTTCCTCAGGGAGCTGCTTGTAATGCCCGTATAATATAAAGGCAAGGTGTTTTGAAATTACTTTGAGAGAAGCAGTATATATTCCCAATTCCTCTGTGCAATGAAGATCTTCACAGGGTAGGATGTATAGTATCCCTTCCCCTGTCCCCATGACTTGTAAATCTTTAGCAATTTTGCAAAATAAAATGGAAACTGGGTAACTCCCTACACACAGCCTTTTTTTTTTTGTTGTTTTGATTTTCTTGTTTTTCAAACTGTGATTAAAAATACGAAAGCTTCAGCTATGCTGTCTGTAAATTGTGTGCCTATGTTTACATTGGCATTTGAACTAGAATCAAGTTGTCTTCATTATGAACCAAAATGAGATGGGGGGGTGAGGAGGGGAATATACCCCTGGAATGATAATAGCTAAGCACTTGCACACTAATAAATTTAGGTGTTAATGTCTTGTTTTTGTGCTGTTTGGTTGCCATAGAGATGGGCCGCATAAACTAATGGGTTTGTTGTGAGAAGTTCAATACACATTTGCCAAATGTTCTGTTTCTCTAGTTACCTCTCTGCTTTTTCCCATGCCATTGAGCAAACGGGTTTGGAACCAAAGCCCTTCCGCCCTCCGCGTGCTGAGAGCGAGGGGTCACTGGGAGAGAGGATCCCAGAAAACGGGGCTTGCTGCAGGTTCTGCAGAGCTACTAAAACAGACGCAGGAAACATCAGGGAGCAGCACTGTTTATAGTGTAACCCTGCGAGGCTATTTTGGAAACTGGCATATGCATTTATAGCATATATTCCACGAAAGGCTGCGAATCAATGTCAATATGAACAGAACAAGCAAGGGGGAGCGCTTACCGCGGGAAGGGGCACAGGTAGAGACCGAGATTTCTCCTCCTGCTCCATAAGGATCTGCAGCATAAACCCCCCTCCGTGGATCCACCAGGAAGAAAGCATGCTGGGGTAGATCTGCCTCACTTGCTGCATGAACTTGGTACACCTCTGATTTGCACTGCTTGCTTGTTCCTTCTGTCTGTGGCTCATCGAGGGCTAAAAACAGACCTCTGTGATTTGCGTCCTACCCTGCTGGGATGCTTGTGGTGAGCTGATGCTTCTGAGTTGGATGTTTCCATGTGATGACATCTGAAGTTTAGCAGCAGACCGTTTGGAGACCCCTTCTCGATTCTGGGAGAGAATTTGTCTAATACTCAGGACAGCTCATAGCTTTTTGGATTTGCTTTTAAAGGCCCAAAGAGATTGTTATTCTGTTCTGTGTGTTGCAGGCCAAAGAATACCAGGAGGATTGACTCCAAGATGTGTGCAAGGGGCATCTGGTTTCCCAGACCTTTACTTCTGCTGGAGGAGGCATATGCACCCATTTCATTCCTGCACAGATTTTCCATTGCTCGGCTTAGCTGACCTACAGAATGTCTCATTAGGAAATCATGTTTGTGCACAGAACATTCACCATGAGCATTTTTCTTTTGATAGACTGAAAAATAAAAGAAATAGGTGATTATTGTTTGGAACAACGTCTTCCCTGTTCCTGTTTTGTGATAAATCTCATCTCAGCTTTGTTTACAAAGTAGTATTTTTACTTTAAAGTTGGAGTCTCTCTCTGTCAAATCATCCAGCTGCAAGCAGCCAAAAGAGGCCCTGACTCATTCATCTCTGCTGCAAAGGCAATGGCGTTCCAGGGAGTTGTGGAGTGTTTCAGGAGAAGCGTGCACTGGGACTAGCACTGTGGCAGGGGGAAGGCGATGGAGGAGGTGAAGGAACTGCTGTTGCTGCGCAAACGGCCTTTCAGGAAAGAGGAAACCAATGAGATGTTGCTTTTGTGGGTCTCTAACACCCATCTAAATGTCCTCCGATGCTAGTTGGGAGGTATCTGTCATTAAGGGGGAAATGAGCCCATCCAGCTATGAGTGGTCCTCCTGGGCATTTGGACTTAGCCTCAGATTTATATATCTTTTTACCTAGAAGTTCCTGAAAATGCACCAGTGGTGTTTATTTTTGTCAGACCCTCTCACTCGCAGTGCCTATGTGCACTTTCTCTTGTTTAAAAAGGAAAAAAAAAAAGCAAAATCTAAAGCTCTGAACAAATTTTTATTTTTCAAAGCTAAATATTTGGCGGCTGCCAAGCACTAAGTTGAAAGGTTTGTTGCCAAAATATTCTTTTCCAAAACCTCCTTCTTTAAGTTGGTGCTTGTTTTTTTTTTAAAAAAAAAAAAGGCATTTTTTTTTCCCCCTGCATTTTTATGCAG
Source organism: Gavia stellata (assembly GCF_030936135.1). Taxonomy (NCBI): domain Eukaryota; kingdom Metazoa; phylum Chordata; class Aves; order Gaviiformes; family Gaviidae; genus Gavia; species Gavia stellata. The sequence goes on along the minus strand of NC_082601.1, from coordinate 43,436,396 downwards.
AAAATTGTCTGCGTCATTTCATATGCTATGCTTATCACAGCATGTCTGGAAAGCTTTATCCAAAATGAAAATGTGTCTTGTTTTAAAAGCTATTTCCTTCTATTTGAAAATGTTGATGATTTTTGTCCATATTCGAGGCGTGTTTTTTTGCGGTGGGGAAGTTTTTCCGTATCTCCTGGCAAAGATCAGTGCACTTCGATAATAGGACAAGTGATTCACTAATTGATGGCACAGAGTTTTGCCTGATCCTGCCCTTTGGCTGCTTTTGCAGCATTTCAGCTTGTTATTCGGCTCTGTGGCTGCCTCAGAGCCCTGTCTGCAGTCTCGCAGAGAAAGGCACGCCACCCAAAGCACGCCTAAGCCAGCAGCCACTGCCGGTGTCCCTTGTAGGGTGCCCACACTGGCCACAACATTTCTCCATGCCGCACCATGCTGGAGCAGGGAGACACCAGCCTAAACAGCCCCGTCGAATAATCAGTTCAGCATTAATGATGAACAGTCAACCAGGGAGCAGGCACAATATTTAAAGAGCCAAGAGCAGGTGTGGGTATGGCTGATAGCAAAATAAACCGTGGGTTGTGTTAACGGCTGCTGGGTGATCTCACGGGCTGTGCAGTTATTCTGGCTGTGTCTGCGGGTAAAGGTTTTGAATAGAGGTGGGGAGTCTAATGACGGGGGGTCTTTCGAGACAGCTGGGGACGATGCCAGCCCCAGGGGGATGGGCTGCCTGGTGGCATGCCCGTAACCTGGAGGAGCGAGTAGACCCAAAGCCAGCACAAACTGAATTGCATTCTCAGTTTGCGAGGGTGCACATGCAGCACCGGTGGCATCGCATGACTCAGCGGGCAAGACTTGCAAGGCAGAGCACTTGCAGAAGGACCTTGGGCTGAAAACCTTCTGGGGGAAAATGCTGCGCCAGTGCCCTGTGCTCTGCTCCGAGGATGCTGTGGGAGATTGGGGCTTGAAGATGGGTTGTGCTGGGCTCAGTCACAGGATCACAGAATCACAGAATCACTATGGTTGGAAAAGACCTGTAAGATCATCAAGTCCAACCATCAACCAACCCCACCATGCCCACTAAACCATGTCCCGCAGTGCCACGCCCACACGCTCCTTGAACACCTCCAGTGATGGTGACTCCACCACCTCCCTGGGCAGTTTATTCCAGTGTTTCACCACTCTCTCAGTAAAGACATTTTTCCTAATATCCAATCTGAACCTCCCCTGGCGCAACTTGAGGCCATTTCCTCTTGTCCTGTCACTTGTCACTTGGGAGAAGAGACCAGCACCCACCTCTCTGCAACCCCCTCTCAGGTAGTTAAAGAGAGCGATGAGGTCTCCCCTCAGCCTCCTCTTCTGCAGACTAAACAGTCTGTGTTCCCTCCATGTGCTGGGCTGTAGGGCTAGCTCCCATGGGAGTTTTGCCCAAGCAGTTTTAGAGCAATAGCTCTAAAATCAGTGGCTTTCCCAGGATAAAAGGCTAATTAATTTTTGTTGAAGGTGAGAATGGAGTGTACCATGTAAGAGGACAATTATGGAAGCCAATGAACAGACTGCTGATCTTTGAGGTATGTACATGCAACTTACTTTCACTTTCCCAGCTAATCTTACAGAAATTAAAGAAAAGCAATGCTACTAACTGAGGATAGCGCCAGGATCTTTTTTAATGAGGTCTTTCAGACCACTGGTTAATTCACCAGTGGCTTGTGAGGAGTGGACTTGATACACTTGTTCTAGGTATCATGCGAAACTTCTGATGCTGCCTCCTTCAGCTCAGAAACTTGGCGTGGCAGCACATTTCCTGGGACATGAGGGAATTTATTTTGGAGGCAGAGAGGAGAGGAAATGGGGAAATGACTGACTTGTCAGGAAACTTGGCTTGAGTTATTTGAGCAAAGTGTAAGGCTGACTGGAAAACAACTGTCCATGCACAAAGCAAAGACTTCACTCTGCACTGGTGGGGTGGAATTGAAGAATAGTCCTTTCCCTAATTTTTTAAAGAAGTAGAAATGCAACAAGAGATGACTGGTAGCCTAGGAAGAGAGACCTGAGGTACCTGATGGGCCTGGACTCATGGGAGCATCCTAAAACACAACTTAGTCTCTTGAGGTCTCTGTTACACCAAGAGTAACAGCAAACCAAGAAGTGCCACTCCTTGTAACACTGGTCCTAAAAGAAACTGTAGACCAAGTGCTTGCTATGGCTTTAGGAAAGGTTATGATGAGTAGGTTAGAAGTGACCTATGCTTTTAAAATACCTTTATATAAATATATAAATAAAATTATGTAAACCAAAACTGCCCAGTCATGCTAAGACCTTAGCCAACACTTTGACTTACTTTTGATGTTAGATGAACACCTAATAAACTTAATTAAAGTTTAATTAGTGTAAGTAGGCTAAATGTGGTAGGTCAGCAGGCACAGTATAAGCTAAAATACTGTTGGCAATAGTCAACCTGAAAAAAAAAAGGGGAAAATTCCCTGCTTAAAAATAAATACCTTTAAGGGACTAGTTTAGACTAGCTGCTTTGTCCTTCAGTGGTGAGGTTTTTTTTCTTTTCTTTCCCCAGGCAATACTGACCAGTGAAGAGCAAAGCCTTTATCCTCACATCAGTGAAAAAAATCAGGTTTTGTTCTTCACGTTTCTACAGCACTGAGCTCTGGAATTTCCCCCAAAACAGTTTTCTTAAGTCTTGGCATATGACACAGAGAAGTATGTCTCACTGTTTTCTGCTATTCTTTTCTTTCCAATAAAGTGCTAGATGGTGAATGCTGTGGTTAGACAGCCCAGCTGAGTTTTTTAAAAACCTGATGATCATTTATTAAAGGGCTTAAGTGAAATTCGGCAGCACATCACCAGTCTTGCTGGCCATCATTGTTTAGGATGCCCTTCACAGCCAAGGATGATGTTTCCTTGACTTTGAAATGAAATTTGGATTTAATTTGGGTATTTTGGCATGCAGAGGACTGTGTTGACCTATGGTGATCTCTCCTTTTTGTCCTAAAACTAACTGTGCTGCTCACTGGGTGCTGGTAGGCAGCACAACTGAGCCGTCAAGGTCTGTTGATGCATCCTTGGCCTGTTTGGCTGCTTCTATGTGAAGGTGTGCTCTTGCTGTGCAAGAAAGCTTATGGACAGCTAGATAATGAAAGGAGGCTTGCCCATGTGAAAGCTTGTTGTTCCAGTAGGTAGTATTGTCTCTTGTAATAAGAAAGGTCTACATCAGTGAGTAACTGTGGCTCAGCACACCACTATACCAACCAAGAATATGATCGCAGTTAAATGTGCTTTCCTTCAAGTGCTTTTTTGGACTGGAATGTGGGGCTGCCTATTGTATCATGCCAACTCAGCCCTTTGTGCATCAGCATGCACGTTACTGCTTTTCAGTTCAGCGGGTGTGCTGCAGGGCACCACTGCTTGCTGTTGCACCTCCCCTTGAGAGGCCACAGGCTGCCTCTGCGTGGGACTTCTCTAGCTCATAAGCAGGACATAGCTGATACCCAGGAAGCAAGATACCAGGGAGACAGAGAATAATTGATAGTGTGGCCTGCAGGTTACTGAGTTCAAGGCACCACTCTGAATCGGGTCCATCAAGAATACGTTTTCCTCTTTCTTGGATCAGGAATTCCACTCTGGCCATGAGACCAAGGGCTGGTAAGTCACAGCATTTTGCAATCAGCTCTAGCAAAGATTCCGCTTGTTTCTTATTTTATCTGTCTCAATTTGATCATCCCTAAAAATAATCTGCAATGCAAGATATCGCAGTGCTGAATTCCCCAGCTGAGCAAGTGGAACATGTTGAGAGGGTTTCTTGGATCAAAGTCCTAGGAGAGGAGCCAAAAGGAAAAGTCAGGCTAAAGTTCAGGAGTATCCTTCAGATATAGAAAGTAACTGCACACAAAAAGCTGTTGTTCTCATGAGACTTTATTAGGCGCTGGAAGAGGCAATGCAAGTTTCGGACTCTACTGCAGTTAAGTTGGAGGGAATGTGAAATGCCCTCCGGGATCATATAATGTCTGGGAAAATCGAGAGGAGTAGGAAGTATTTAGGGCAATGGTCTCAGACACAACAAATTAAATCCTCTGCCCCCAAAAGCCATGTGTCAGACACAGGCTAAAAATTCCAGTGACCAAAGTCTGCTCTTCTAACATGCTAAAGCTTTCTCATTGAGTCATTATCACTAAGCATAGGCAACAAGCAGGAGACCTGCAAAATACTTGAGCAAGCTACTAAAGGGGAGTAACATCTATTTTTTGTTTTATTAAGGACAACCAGAGAAGTCTCAAATGAAGGGAAATTTCAGTCTTTGGAACTATACAAGAAAGTGGATGGATAATGGGCTATAAGCCCTTTTAAAGTGTTCTTAAACCCAAGCACAATAAACTCCTCATGTCAGCTGGAGCTACAGCCAGATGTATACAGTCACACATCTATTTCTTAGCAATAATGATGGACAAGTAATGGTGGGAAAGTGATGAGCTGGTGTCTGGGATGCTGGAAGGGGCTGAAAGGAAAATGTAGTGTGGGAGGTGAAGTAGAGACACTAATGCACAGGCTTCTCCAGGAAGCCTCCTCTAGCAAGTGAAAACATAAGCCATGGTGGATGCCAGGCTGTTCCAGATCAAGGAGAAACTGCTGAAGCCAAGCCCTTGTCCTGTAGGATATTGTGGAAGTCTTTCCTTATTTACATCTGTGTCTCATTGAATCTTGCCTTCAGGGCTCTTTTGATTTTACTTCTGCAAGCATCAGTTGAGGAGAGCATTTATGCTTATGTCTCTAAGTATCTGACGAGTGCACTCATATCAGTAATGTCCCACATGCCTACCACCAGCCTTGTCCCTTAAGAATTGCCATTACTGCCCAGCAGTTTTATCAGAGAAAGGACTCTGCTTTGCTATCCTAATTTTGCTGTGCATGACCGTGGATCTGCCACCCCCTGCTTTGTGGGTAAGGCTGGTGATGCCAGCAAGATCACTGTGAGTTAGGTGCCATTTGCTGTTAATCAAGCCTGAAAAAATAGTCTTGCCTCTACCCTCTGCGTCAGGATTGTTGTGACTGCACAGTTCAGGTCTTCTAGAAAGAACTTCTGTATTATAATTGCTTTTGCTGCTAATTGTTAGGTCTCTGAGTGCCTGGTAGGAGCCACAGCCCAGCTGAGCACAGGCAATCACTGAATGGTGTAGCAAGAGATGGAAAACGACCTACTCACATCTAGAAAGCTGGAAGCACTTTCAGTCATACAGACTGGGACAGTTGCATCCATTTCCTACCCAGGCATCACCCACTCTTTCCCTTTGGCCAAGGGAATATTTAATTTTTTGTGTGAAATAGAGCAGTTTTGACAACAGGGACTTAAGCATCCCTGTTGGCAGTGTGCCTGGAACATGGCCAAGATGAGACATTTTCTGTGAACACAGACTGATGTTCATTTGTCACTGCTTATCATTGTCACCTGCCTCAAACCCAGACGTGTGAGTGCTTTTTTTAAATGAGCTGTGCAGTCCCCCGGTTTCTAAGTAGCTTCTGCCAATCCTTCTTCTGCCCATCATGAAATGTGGTTTCCTAACAGGGCTATCATCTGAAAATGGCCTCCCCAGCAGCAAAGCAGGACACAAGGTCACTCGCTTCTGAATGATGTGCTCAAAGGGGAAGGCAAGCCTGGCACCAGCCTTGCAAATCCATCCTGAGACTTGGGTTGCCTTTGAGACTGGTTGAAAGTTCCAAGTAGGCAGCTAAACGCAATGGTACAGAAACTGCTGGATGAGCAGGACAAAATAAACAAAGACTTATCTAGAAAACAGCACAACGTTTTGACTCTTTTAATTTGTCCTAACTGCTTTTCTTTCAAGTGAAATCAATTTGATATGTATCTGCAAAGGACTTTGTTCAGTCCCAAACCTTGTCCCCAACAACACTTGTGTTTCACATCTGTTTAGTTCCTCCCAAAACATGTGGAAAAAGTAGCCTGGTTTCTTCTTGTCCTTTGCATCCTGCTGCTCACCGCTGTCTTTAATATCTTGATGAAAATCAAAAAGCAGTTTCTCCTTGGAGAGAAGTCCCTGGAGTTCAGAGGGACTGGACTGAGGACAACTTAATTGAAGAAGGAAAAGAAAATCAGCAATTTTTATTTCTGTGCACCATCACAAACAACGGCACAGTTAGTGCTGGTAATGGCGGGGTGAGACCGGTGCTTTCTGGGAGCTTTGGAGCAGTTAGCAAGAGCAAATCACATCACACGTCAATTGAAATTTCCACTGCCAGCGCTGGGGAGCCCGCAGAGAGGTGTGAAATGAGGCATCCTACTTGTTCTCCTAGCTAGGCTGAACCTCTAGCTAGAAACATGGTTTTGGTCAGGCTAAGCAGATGCGAGTGAGGTTTTATGAGGTAGCAGATACCCTGAGTGAAATGCTTCTTTTTTAAGACGCTCGTCTGGAACCGGTATGTTGCTCTAAGGAGCCTGCAAGGGATGCACAGCCTCCGCTTGCAGATGGCTAGGTGGTACCCAAGGGCCTTTTGAATATCCCACATGCAAGTGAAGCATGAGTATAAGTGTAGCCTGCACTTGTGCTTCGCATTTTGAGCTGCTATAGGTTCCAAACCTACTCTTTACATCTTTAACTCAGCTGTTTTCGGTCATGGTGGCTGGGATGCCATGTGATGGGGGACAAAGCACCTCAGGGGGGCAGTGACATGGCTTAGTTGAAAGGAGAAATAACAGGTTCAGTTGTTTTTCTTTTCTGGACGGCAGTGTGAAGCGTCTCTGGTTTGAATGCATCTCCTTGTATGTCTTGCCTCCACCAAAAGCGAAGACACTTGCATGGTATAGCAGAGTTATTCAGGTTTATAAAGTACTCAGTGCCCTATGCAGAGTAGTTACTTTCCATACGTACCCCATACCTATTTTTTACAGTATCAATTAGAGGTTAGTAGTAGCCTTATACTCTTTTATGAGGCCGTAATCTGATTCCCAAGTGAATAAACCAGGAAAGGAAAGGACAACACAGTGCAACTGGTATTATTGTTATTAAATGAGGTTAAAAGGAGTTGTTTTACAACTGAAGGGCACTTGGTATGAATGGAAATTGTTGTTTCTACCCTGGCCCTGGCAGATCTTAAAACTAAGAAACCTGCTCTGTTGTTAAAAACAGCCATCTGACTGAGTAAACATTACACTTTCTGAAATGGCTCAATTGAAAAGGGGGGCTTTTTCCCCACTAAACATTTTACAGCTGAAAAAATGCAATTCCAAAGTGCAGCAGACTGTTACTTTGCTCTGCAGGTCATCCCAGAATGTGCTATTTTGGGACATCTTGAACTTCTTCAGGGGCTCTTCTTCTTCTTCAACTCTTCTTGAACCCCTGTTCAAGCCAGGGGTTCAATGGGATTTGTCTTAGTGCCACTTTGCTGCTGCAGGGCTTTTGCAGGCTCTCCTTCACAGTCAGACGATGCTCCTGGGTTGTCACTGGGGCACTGTCAGATCCTAAACCTAGAGAATCATTTAAACCCTCTTGATGTGGGAGAGCTGCTGAAGACCAAGTCCAGAGGTGGTTTCAGCCAACTATTAAATCCAATAGCAAGCCAGTTCCTTGGAGGACTGGGGCATCTGAAAACATCTTGTGAACCAAATGGAGCAGATGGGCCACACGGCCATGGCCAAAGGAGACAAGATCCTGTCACAGGTCCCCAGGCTGAGACAGTCAGGTTATTCTCAGCAAGTGAGGACTTTTGGAAGGAATGATCTTTGCGCCGGCACCCCCAAGAGATGTCTCGCAGGGAGGGTAGCTGCTGGGCTAAGGATGGAGCAGCCTCCAGCCTGAGCTGTGATTTTAGCTGGGTAAGGCAGCCAAAGGCAGATGCCCCTCCTTGCACTGTGGCATGGCCCTTCATCTCTCATGTCTGGTCTTCTCACTACTTGAAGTGACACGTACATGGCCTGGACAATGTCCTACGGCTTTTGTTAGTCAGACTTACTGTGCCAGAGTGTTCATGATCTGCCTGCTTACACAGTTACTTTAAAAAAAAAAAAAAAAAAAAAATTACAGGAGGTTGTAAAAAAAAATCCAGAAGTTAAAATACTGTTTGATATTAAAATTGGCACATTTCCTTAAAGTATCCAAGAAACTAAAAACAAAGCAAAAGATTTTAAGTTAAACATTTCAGGTCAAACAGAAACTTTGTTTTTGAAATTTAGTTAAAGAACAGTGAATTCTAGTTAAAGAAGCTGGTGAGGGGTGTGGAGCACAAGTCGTATGAGGAGCAGCTGAGGGAACTGGGGTTGTTCAGTCTGGAGAAGAGGAGGCTGAGGGGAGACCTCATCGCTCTCTACAACTACCTGAAAGGGGGGTTGCAGAGAGGTGGATGCTGGTCTCTTCTCCCAAGTGACGAGTGACAGGACTAGAGGAAATGGCCTCAAGCTGCGCCAGGGGAGGTTCAGGCTGGATATTAGGAAAAATGTCTTTACTGAGAGAGTGGTGAAGCGTTGGAATAAGCTGCCCAGGGAGGTGGTGGAGTCACCATCACTGGAGGTGTTCAAGGAACATATGTACGTGGCACTGCGGGACATGGTTTAGTGGGCATGGTGGAGTTGGTTGATGGTTGGACTTGATGATCTTACAGGTCTTTTCCAACCTTAGTGATTCTGTGATTCTGTGAATATGACGTTTCATGTTAGGATTAGCCTAAACCAGTTTTTTGCAGTTTTTTTTTCTTCCTTTTTATAGAAGTGAAGGGGAAAAGATGCTCTTTTCTCTTTGACCCTGCAGGTGTGCATGCCAGGCTGCAGATTTCCAAGCTGCAGCTCAACACTGCTCTGAACTCAGCAGGCTCAGCCTGGGATGGAGGGGTGAAATCCTTGCAGACTTTTGAACCTCCCAGACCACCCTGTCCCTGGGGTAGTGCAGCTTCCTCGGCCATGTTCGACCTGGGACATGTGTGGGGTGTTGGGGATCCACAACTAGGTGTGACTGAGCCACGTTTGCGGGGAGATAGGAGGCTGTGGGTGCCTTTGCTGGTCTTCTCATTGCAGGCTCCACCCCAGACCTAGTGTAATTTATCCTTGTGTCCAGGCTTCACACTTGCGTTTTATTGAGTTGGTTTATTCATTATTCCTTCATGACCCAAACATGCTTCTCAGTCAGTCTTTTCACGAAGGGGTGCTAGGTCTTGCGCTGGAAATCCCTTAGAGCTCAGCTGACTCTGCCCGCATCCCAGACATGCTCCCTCCGTCCGTTGGCTCTGCAGAGTTCACTCTCTGCCCCGTGACCCAGCAGCTGGGTGGTTTGATCTGTGCCTACGCCTCAGGCCGGAACAGCGTCACACATCCCCTGTCCTGCCATGTGTGTGCACAGGAGCCTTTGGTAACCATCACATTAAGGAACACTGCATGTGATGACCAATGCACTAAGTGTTGGATTTTCCAGTTGCATTGTTTTTTCTGTTGCTCTCTCCTTGGCTGGCACTCACAAGCAAAGGGATCCTGCTTTTAGTACCCAGTATATAGTTCTGCCAATCCTTGGCTTTCATGGACTTCATCTTTCTTTGGAAGCCCTCATTCCACCTTCTCTGCAGACAGACTAACCTAGCTTTCTCCTCTATGCACACCTCTATTTCTTGCCGTCCGCCCAACTCAGGGCCCCCCTTGAGTATTATTTTCATTAGTTTCATGCCCTGGATGCCATGTGTACAACTGCCATTGCCCTTCTCTAGGATGACATCGCTTTCAGCTAATGTAAGGGTGCTGACTCTTGCTGGAGCTGAACCCTGTTAAAATTCTTCCCTTCAATATATCGACACTGAACAAAGGCACAAGGCTCTGATGACTGTTGCCTGAACTACCAAGCACTTGCTGACTCTGGATCATCCTATTACCTCTTTAAAGAAAGCCTTTAAATTGAGTCTATGCAGTTATGTGGGCTGCAGCACGCTGCTTGTCTGGAGACTTACAGACATGGAATGGGGTTTGGTTTGGGGTTTTGGAGTGTTTTATTTTTTTAAATCTCCCTTCTCGTGTGGAGGAAGGGTGATTCCACGGGGATTCACAGCTGGATGAATCCACAGGGGTCCCTTCGGTGGGGAAGGGGTGAGGAAGTGGGAGCAGCCCCAGAAACTGCAGGAGAATGAGTTTGGGGCAAAGTATGAAAGAATATTCAAGGAGGATGGAATAAAACCACCCCAGTTGTTGCTTGGGGAAGAGGGAGAACTGGTGGGGAATGTATCATCTGATATGTGCCATCATAGCTGCCTGGGAAGCTCCATGCCATCAGCCATCCCACACCTGCTGCGGGCAGCTGCCTGGTCTGGTGAGGGATGAAGCCATGGGGCTGGCAGGACCCTTCGCCCCCAGGCCAGGACCTCAGCTCCCAACAAGTGCATTGGAGTGAGCCTGGCTTTTATTTTGGAGAAAGAAGGAGCTCTGACTGGAAGCGGGTCAATGCAGGGTAGCTGTCCCCCGTGCCCACGGGGGAAGATTGCATCCAGGAGGGGTGCAGAGATGTGGGCTGGGGTCATGCTGGCCCCTTCAGCCCCTGTCCATTGAGGGTGGATGCCAAGGGCTGCCGGCAGGCAGGACCAACGGTGCCGGCAGAAGGCACTCCAGAATACACAGCGTTGGCTCACCCACCTCCAGCTGTGGTCCAGTACATTTGCTGGATGAGTTGAGCTGAGCAGCAGTCAGGACCTTTTCAGAAAGATAATGTAGGTGGCCCTGAGGGCCAGTGTACCCTGGAGTGACCTGTGCCCTGTCAAGCCCCTCTGAAACCCACTTGATTGTGGGGCAGAGCCAGGGAGAGAGATCAAGGCAGGGCTTGGTGCTGTGGAAATCTCAGCGCTTCATTTCAATTCAGAAATGATGGTTTTCAACAAGCCAAACCCAGAACAGGAGTAGTATTGGTTAAAAGAAAATGGCAACACACACACACAAAAAAATTAGTCTGCTGTTTGAAAAGAGTCAAAGCAGCTTTGAGTGCTCTGGTTTGAGGACGGCTTTCCCTCCCCCCCAAATGAAAACTCTAAACTGTTCTCGCCATATTTTAGTTTTGCTCTGTTTTTACCCAAAAAAGGGTGTTAATAAGCACTTCTTTGTAGCTAGCAAGCCGCTTCCAGATGTGTTTATCCTGAATGTGCTTATCAGTTCCTGTGTGCCACTTAGTCATAATGAGCTCAAGAGGGAGCTTGCTATGTACCCAGTTCAGAGGATATTACTGTGGGAGCCACTACTCTCAGACACTGCTTGCTGCTGCAGGATGGGCTGGAGACAGCTTTGGGCAAAGTGCTGTACAAACATCCAGGAAATGTCCATTCCTGCCCTAGGTCTTGGCAGTCCCTGAAATGTGCACCCCATAAATACAGCCGAATCAATCCAGGTACGTCATTTGTGCAGTGTGGAGAGAGCTGCTGTGGGGACCTTGACAGTTTGAATGTCTTTAGTGTTTTGCATTCAAGTTCCCAGTGTTAAAGTACATAAATACAGGGCTTTGCATTTAATAATTTAGTATTCAGTCCAAGAAATACACTAATACCTTTATCAGAATTGCGTATGTCGTTCAAAACACAAAAGCACAAATCACTGAGGAACAGGCAGACGTTAACGGCTGCTGTTCTCCCTGTTTCCTGAACGGCAACCATTAATCAGCGAGAGAAACATGATTTTCCCCTAAACAAATGTTTCACTTTTGTGTGTGTGTCCATATATACAATTTCTCTCTTTTTTTTATTTTAAGCGGTCCAAGGAAAGAAAGGAAAAGCTTAAGTGCCTGAGGTGTGGTGAAGTGTTTTCCTTGATCCCCTGATATTGCTAAGTGCCAGCTGTGTTTCCCCCCTGCCTCCCAGGAATGGGAGGATAAGAGCAGGAATGTGAGGATTTGGGGTCAGCAAGTCTGGACTGGGGGAGGAATTTCATCTTAGCTGTTCCAGGTCATGGGACCTCTGGTCCTGATGGAAGTCTGGTGGCAAGGCAGCAAAATAAGGGTGCTCAGTGAGATAAACCAACCCCAGCCCTAGATACCACACTTGAATGTTCCTCTAGCATGTAAAGAGGTGACGGAGAAGCTTCCACATGAGTAGCAGAGGAGGGGTTTGGGTGCCATCTAAAGAACTTCAACCTAAAGCTTGCTTCAGTAAAACATTTTGGGGACCTTCTCATGAATCTTGCACAAAAGCAGGTCCAGCTGCTGCAGCTGAGCTTGGAAGAAGCCAGTCAACCCATGACAGACACCGTGCTGTGAAGGACCCCTGAGATCTGGTACCAGGGGTAGGCACGGAGACCTGTGTGATGAGACCCCCACTAACCAGAGCCCCAGGGTGCCCCAGCATGGTTTCCACTAGTAATCTGGACAGCAGCACTCACCCTACAGCACATGGAACACTCGGGAGTGCTCACGCATTTGCCAGAGTTGCTGTAGCCAAAACATATTCTGGAAAGTATGGCGCACGCCCGTAATTCATTTAACACACTCCCAGGCTAAGAAGAAAACAGGAACTGCCCTTCTGAAACCCACTAATGGACCTTCTCATCCAGTCTCCTGTTGTTGATAAAGCCCAACTTCATAAGCCACAAGGGAAATCATAAAACTGGTGTCATGATCCCAGTGCTTGAGCCAAAGGCAGTTGAAAGTCAATGGAGAGGGTCTCATTGACTCGAATGTGCTGTAAAGTTGGAGCTCGTGTCATTAAACCTCCATGGGGAAAGACAAGGGGAGGGAAAATGTGTGGGAGTAGGACTGCAAGTCCTCACTAAAACTGTTTGTTCCCTTATTTTTAATCTTCAGCATCACTGGCCACGGTCCCTCTGGAGGTGCTGCCAGATGATTGAGTGCCTCTGTCCCTGCACACCAGGTACCCTCTTCCTGGAGCAAAGTGGGGAACTTTGGGTTTGTTCCATTTCTTTCCCATGCCAAAGTCTATTTAATATCAGGTTTGCTGTGGGTTTTTTTTTGGTTTTGGTACCACAAATGCCTCTGGGGCAGGTCAGTATATCTCCCAAGCTACCACTTTGTTTTGCATTTGAAGCTTGCAAAATCCAAGGAGACCTCCATCATTCAGTTTGAACATCACTTCCCAGTTGAGACTCAAATGGCGGGAGTGTTAGAGAATATTATTGATAAACAATAGATGTCTGGTGGAGACGCTGATTATTTTCCTGGTACAAAAGGCTGCTGCATCCTATGTGATAATTCCCCTTTCTTTTCCTCCTTGTTGGCTTTGTGTTTTTGTGATTTATTTGCGGGCTGGCAAGCGTCCACAGTTCTCCAGGAAATGGATGTCTGCTATTGTGTTTGGGGGGGGCTACATAAACGTGTAATTTTCCCACTACATTAATTATAGACGTTTCTCCCTCGCTGGAGCAGCTCCATGTTTTCTCTGTCCTTTTGGTTTGGAGGCAGAGCACTCTCCCCACACCCTCAGCCCAAGCCGCGGGTATTTATAGGGAACCCTGACATCTTCAACTGAGCTGAGGGAAAGTTAAAGACCGGGTCATTCCCGTTTGCCAGCTTGGCCTGGTCACAACCACTGAAGAGAGGAAACTCACTGGCTTTTATACCTGATGATAATAGCTCCAGAATAGCAGCATAGCCAGGTTTTCTCTGGCTATTCCGCCTGCTGACGCTTTCCTCAAGAATAAAAGTGGTTTGCCCTAAGAAAACAATCGTCTTGTTATGGAAAAGCAATTGTAGAGCAATTTACTATGGAATAGCTATACTACTTAATTCCTGACTCCTGCAGACAGACCCGGCTAAGCTTGGAGCAAAGAAATGAAACCCGAGGCAAAATTCAGGGTGGTTATATCAGTTTTTGTTCAGGAGACGGCTGGAGGGAGAGGTCACACTGAGACACACCGTCCCAGCTCTGTGTTTGTTTGACTCTACTCTGTCAACCGGCTCTGGTCGTACAGCCTTCAACCTGAATGGACTCGAAAACTGTCCCTTTTTGTTTCTTTTTTATGAAAATGTGGCTAAAATGAGGAATTCCTCGGTGGAAAATCTGCACATGCAAAATGCCCTGCTCTGGAGAAGGCGTTTTAAAAGGGGATTTTGTTATAAATCCCTGTTTGGATGAAGTGCAGGTTTTGCTCCCTACAAAGCCACCGCGGTGCTTTGTTGGACTCGTAGCTTGTGCTTCCCATCCCACTGGACATCTCTTGAGGTTCCCATGTGGGACGCCATCTCCCGTGATGCACCAGGCTTTGCTTCTGGGACAGCAGCGGAGCCACATGGCAGGTGTGTGCTTGCCAATCTATATGGGAAATAGTTTGGCAAGGGAGCTTAGGGGCAGAGGGATACGGGGATACCACACTACAGCTTTGCAGGTCCTGCCTTGCAGCCTGCCAGACGCCAAAACCTGAATTTTAAGGCTGACGGGGATTTTTTTGTCCCTGGTGGCTGAACAGTCAGGTGGTTGCTATTCACCTCCTGTGTCACACCAAAGCCGCAATGCCCCTTTTATGGGCTGAGCTGTGATCTGCGTTTGCTGGGTGCTCTGGAGAGGATTTGTTGTAGCTGGTCATTGTTTCAAGGGTTTATTGATCTTCTGTAGCACATGAAATTCTCTCACATTACTTACAAACTGGAGCTGTGCACTGAGATACTTAGGAAGCCCCTGATATAGTGAGTTTTGGTTCTTGCTTGCTTCTGACCCAGGAAGTGTTAAAGTCTCCTGAAGAAAAACCGTCTTAGAAACACAAATGCGCATGATGCAGACTGGGACAAGGAGAAGCAAACATCTGCTCTTATTTTAGAGGGCATGCCTGCCAATGAGAAGGCTTGATAATAAATCATGTTCGTTCTCTCTTGAACTGTAACTCCTGGAAATAAGAAACCTGGCTGAATTTGTACCAAAAGGTGCTGCCTGTATGAGTGGACCCTCCTTCAAGAGAGCAGCTCCGTTGAGCATCCTGGGGATCTCTGCAGATGCATCTGTCATTGAAGGGGTCAGATCATTTCTAGCAGGATGGATGTACCAGAGTGTCCTTTGGCTTGTAACATGGGTTCCCCGTAGACTCCTAATGAAATGCAAGTCCTGCTGTGATTTTTCTCAGCTTTTGCCTGCCAGAAGTGGGCATTTTCATCACAGAGGGTATGTTGGCAAGTACAGAGCAGGTCGGATTTATGACAAGCACACAGGCTGTACTGCCTGTGGCCATCCCTGGGTCTCCTACAGAGTCTTTGTAGAGCCAATGCATGTGGGGTATATGGGCACACTCAGTTTCCGCAAGCCAGAGACTAAGAGCCAAGAGGAAGAGAGTGGGTGAGGCCAAAGCAATGGGAGATGGCTCTGATTTACAATTGCTCTCCTCCTTCGACACCCACACTGCACAGACTCCCAGGAGGGCAGTGAAAATTTGCTTCCTGCCTCTGCTGCTGATGGTGCACCGAGCTGTTACGGAGGAGACGCAGCGAGCCATGCTGGGGGGGAAGCCAGGCAGAGTTCAGCTGCTTTCGGGTAGCCAGCAGCAGGACGAGGGAGCCATGGTGTCTCAGGTGATGCTGCGCAGGTAAGCCAGTGCTGGTGGGTAGCCACAACTCACTGCTCTGCGAGAAATCCCAGACCCAGGCTGAGGTATCATCTCAGTCCCTCGCCATGAGAATGAGAAGGGAGAGGGCTGTGTCCAACGCATTCAGCCCACGGGAGCGGTGGGAGAAGTGCTGTAAGATCAGGGAGGTCTGCAAGGACAGGGCACAAACCTGAGCCAGCTCAGTAGCATGAAATCAGGAGGAAGGTGAGGGTTTGTGATGGGTGGACATCCTGGGATGCAGCTTTCTGGGGTGAGCTGCGTCACCTCCTGGCTGGAGGCGTTGCCCAGACATGCTGGTGCCCTGGCACTGCTGGGATGCGTCCCCTTGGTCTCTTTGGGGCTGGGAGTGTGCTGCCAACAGAGTTTCTTCCAGGGATCCTGGCTAAGCACATGAGGTAAACCTGACCAGGTCCACATCAAAATTAAGAAGCTTATTGTGTTTATTCTGCCTCATTCCTGCAAATCTTGAGCACTTTTCATGATCTCTCTTGATTTGACTCTCAGAGCACACCTGCCACACAGTCCACATGTTGGCCAAATACTTTATCAGCCTTTGTAGATGAAGCCTTGCAGGCTTCTGCAGGATTGTTATTACATACCTGTGGTTGATGTCAGCAGGTTGAGGCTGGGACAGTGCTGTCAGAAGCCACGTTTCCTTGAGAAAGCACCCACCTGACTGTGAGCATTGCTTGGGTGAGTCTGTACATGCAGCGTCCAGAAGGTTGCTGTTACATATACATGTGGTCTGGCCCCACTGACTGATGGAAATCCTCCTGGGGAGGGAAGGATGCCCTCATGAAATCTTTTATTATCTTCAGTTCATCTCTTTTGAGAAAGACACCAGGAGGCAAAGGTCCCAGAAGGGGATGCTGCAGTGCCCAGCAGCAGGGGAGCCAGGACTCTTCTCTTTAACACAAGTCAGCGTAAGAAATACCCCCTACTTCCAGAATGAAGGCATGGCTCATCTGTGCACTGGCCACTGATGAGGTGGGACACTAAAGGACTTTAAGCAACTAAGCATTGTCCATGATGCTTCTGCCGCTGCTGCCTCATGGGGTGCCACGTGTACCCCATGCTGACAATTGCCTGTGACCAGTTGTTTGGGTGGGCTGCTGGAGGGTGTCACACAAAGGGTTGGAAATCAAGCTGAAGTCCCTTTAGGAGCTTTCATTTCCACCCATCAGGCCTCTCAGCACCGCCACCGGTTCCCCTTTCCCATAACATCAGTGAGATTTGGGTGAGGAGAGCAGGTTGGGCCGTTGCCTGCTTGTCCACCCTTCCTGAGATGCTGTCGCTCAACCTCCTTTTGGTTTTGAGTAATCAAAAGGCAGGAGCAGGGGAGGCAAATTGTGGGTCTCGCAGCGAGCGCTTCACGACATGCCCTGAACATCCAAACACAATGCAATTTTGCATCTGAGTACCAAAAGCTAAACAGCAGGTGAGACTGGGTTAACAGCCTGGGCATGGCAGTTTCTAAAGCAACGCCTGGGGAGCTCTGAACACAAACACCATTAGCCATAACAGGATCTGTGCACTTAACTCCCTGCCCTGCTCTAAAAGCTCCAGCCCCCAGCAGCAAGCGTCCTCCACTTTATCCACTTGGTCCAGCTCAGTGCTTAGCAGCCCGAGGAGCTGGACCACCTGCCGTCACATGGGCATTTAGTTTAAATCTCATCCACACCCTTCTCCATTTTGCCACTTGTGGAGAATATTCACCATTAAAGCCCTTCCTTTCACAGATCACAAAGGTACGAATTTACTTGTGCATTGTAAGTGCCACGAATTTACTGCCCTTGTCAGTAACAAGGAGGTGCTGCTGTGATGCTGATACAGCCATCAACATGTGGCCTTCAGCAGCTGTAAGCTAAAGAACACCGTGGGTCTGAATACTGGGCACTGCAGGGGAGAAGGATGCAGGGCAGGGGTAAATGTGGGCCAGACCTGAGATAAAATACAGGAGGGCAAGTGTGGTCCACTTCCAGAGACCCGGAGAGACTGCAGAAAGATGCTGAGCAGAAATTGCAATGGGACAGCACAGGTGGTGGAGGGAGTCAAAGAAACATCCATTATTTATATACCCTCTGCGTTGAGCTCACGGCGAGTTGGGATTGGCCAGGAACTGGGTCAGGATGAAGCGGGATGAAGCAAACAAAACCTGAAGTCCTTGAGTGAGGCCCCCCCACCAAGGCAGTGCCAATGCTCTCGCGCTCTTTCCTGCCGCAGCACCCTCCAGCCAGGTTCTTGGGAGCCCCAACACTGTGCCAGGGCCAGCCTCTGCGAGCTGGATATGCCTGCAACCCCAGCTTGGTGAGTACGCATGGGAAGAGTGGTATTTATTGCACAGTAATACGCTCTGGGCACTTATCAGTTTAATGACAAGGCAATGTTGATGCGTCCACCATGGGTGGGAGATGAAATATATCAAGAACACCCCTGCGGCTTGCTGCTCTTCACCCCCTCAGTCTCCCTGCATACCCAGCAAGGAAGGTGGATTCACGTTTGGTAAGGTCTGGTGCTCCAGCGTGCAGAGAAAAGGGGTTTAGTTTTGTGTGATGAATTGGTGTGTAAGCCCAGAGAGAGAGACTGTGGGCTTGGCATGGCATTGGCAAGCTGTCCTACAAGGCAAGTGATGCTCCCGATGAGTGTTTAATCACGCTGCACTTTCTCAGGGAAAGCAATGATCTTCAACCACCAAGACTGAAGGGTAGGCTCAGAAGGTCTGAGGTCCATCAGAATTGTTCTAGCAGGTCTTAGCAAGAGCTAGCTGTCCCTGGGTTTCAGCTTCAGGCTTCATCTGTGCATGTGACATGCTCCAGTCATTTAAACCCCGCATGACAAGCTACGCTTGCAGAAACAACAGCCACATCTGCACTTGTAAAAGTATGAGATTGGTGGATGCATGCTTGCTAGGCACCATGAGCTGCCTGGAGTGTCTGCAGCTAGCAGCTCAAGGTTTGGGCTGTAGAGTAACCCAGGTTTTAAGCCAAGTGACATCATCTTCAATGCTATTTCAACCTGCAGTAAGATTATTTATTGCTTTCAGCACGTATGAGTCCTCTGGTTCCTGGACAACCAATTTGTCCATGGAGATCACAAGGTACCCTAACCTCCCTTTTCTATACAGATGCCTAAATTTGGCCATTTCAAAGTCCTGCTTTGAAAGCTACTGGGAATACGGCAAATATTACAGTAAATGGGAAGAACCTATAAAACTCAAGAGTGGCAGAAAACTGAGGCAGAGCAAACAGTGTTGGGGAAGTGCTGGCACTGCTGCAAACCACTGCAGGTAATCCCACAAATGCACAGCACAGGATTTCTTGGTTTCCTCTGAGGCTGCTGGTATCAGCCATGAAAGAGGGAAAATATTGCACTGGATTGACTTAGATTCCCATTGGGTCTGGCAATCTGTTTTTTCTTAAGGGGGAGAAGAAATGAACACTCGTACACGCTGCTACAACAATGTGAAGTATTTTCCTCTTCAAGAGCCCTTCCTCGGTATCCAACGCCTTCCTTTAAAGAGTGGTGCAGAAGTCAAGCAGAGCTGTGCATCATCCAAGAAGCATGCAGCACTCAACCGCAACACCCAAGGATTCCTAGAAGCCAGTGTTGCACGGGGAGAGCTAAAACAGGAGACTCTGCAGCAAGCGTGCAGCTGATCCTCCCGTCCGGGGAAGCGGAGCTTGGAAACAACACTGGGGGGTTCGTAATCTGGCAACGCGTGCCTTCCACCCAGAGCAAGAAATGTCAAGGAGAATTAGTGAGATGACTGGAGACTTAGACTGCAGTGGGAAGCAACTGTTGTTCATAAGCAGGCTGTGACTACTCAGCCTTGCTAATCAGATTTCAGAAGATGCTCAGCTGGCTCATGCTGTAGGGTGCTCGTTGCATGTTTTGCTAATAATGCTGTGCTGGGGGGGGTCTATATTTCAGCGAGAAAGGAGAAGGCTCCCCTGGGGGGAGCCTGATTTAATGCCTGGAGACCTGGTTTTGTCGATGGAGGGGGAAAAGGCCATTTGGAAACCTGTATATCTCAGGCATGGCTCTGATACCTGCTCTGTAGATCATTTAAAGCAAGCAAGGCAAGACCAGATGCTCCTCTGAGTACCAGCTGTGAGCACTGAGGTTACCAAAACTCAGCCTTACCCGAACAGATCTGCTGGCTGAGGGTGACCTGACAACCTGCCCAACTTCCCGGGGCAGCTGGAATCTGCCCTGACGCCGGAGCCGCGGTGACTTGGCCACGCTGGGCCTTGGCATGTCAGTGCCAGGAGGAAAAGCAGCTGCATCCAGCACCAGCATGCCAGCTTCATCGCTGCTCGGCCAGTCCAGCTTGCTTCAGCCCCCCCACCGCAGCACACTTTTGAGCCGAGGCACTAGAGAGCATGGATCAATATTTGAGCCAAGGGAAGTGGGGATCCTTTGCACTGGATCAAGGTTTTAATTAGTAGAGGATTGCGTGATTTTGCATGATTTGCTTGATACCAATTCCCATGAAGAATAAAAGTTTACTTCCATTTCCCAGCGCTCTATTAAAGCAGCTTCCGTTAGCGCTGCCTGTGCTCTCGACTGTGCTGTATATGGCATTTCTATTTTTAGAAACCAGGGTTGCCATGACAACCCAGTGTATTTTTTGTTAAATATAGCAGCTGTTGCAGGGAACTCTTGTCCTTCTGGATGTAAAGGCTGTGTTTTTGCCCTCTGACAGAGCTCAGGGTATTAAATGCAGATGAGAAAGGATGATTAAATAAGTGGAAGCCCAGAAGAAACCATGGCTCTATAGTTACAGAGAGGGGTTTTGAACAAAGCCGTGGAGGTCTGCCGCTTCAGAAGCAGCCCTTCTGCATTCAAAATAGTGTGGGGACAGGGACGTGGAGCTTTGCCGTGGGGGCTGTGGGCTCCGTGAGACCACCCGTCCCCTCTCTCTCACCAGCTGGGATGCTGGCTGCCCTGTCTGCCTGCCTTTTGCCTGTCCTGGTCCCTGCCCCTTCCAGGACACAGGCTGGTCCTGGCTGTGCTCTCCAGGACTTGTCCCATCTGGGAAGAGATGTGGGGATGCCAAATAGGTCTTGCTGTCAGGGGATCCCTGTGGGAAGGAAAGAGCCTGTTTTGGGAACAGCAAGTTTAACTTCCTACCCACACTTGAAGACCTTCAAGAAGAGGGTTGGGTTGCAGGGTTAGGGTCTGGAACCACATCTCCTGTTGGTGACGGAGACCTTGCTGGAAGAAGCGCCAGTGGACAGGAGCAGCTCCCGTCTCCAGGGCTGGCCCAGGGGTGCAGTGTGAGGGCACTACAGAACCACGCTGCACCCCAAAGCAGTAATGTGCCCAAGCTTCAGTGTTCGATGGGAAATAAACTGATCCTGTTTCTTTTTTTGTTTGTTTGCTCATCGGTTAGCTCTGGAGGGAAGCAGCAGTGAAGGATTTCACTCCTCTTTCGCTTTGGCTTTGTCAGTTCTTTACTGGATCCCTGTGTGGTGCAAACACATCCCCTCAAATGGCTGTTTTTCTTCTCCTGGGAGGAGGGAGAAGAAGAGGGAGTTCTCATTCTGCTGGGTTCATTTTGTGGCTGGCACTTTGCCTTCCCGTTTCACTGGGAGCTTCCAAATTCAGTGAGCTCTGAGGGGCACTTGCAAGTCTCTGTCAGCACAGCCTCTGCTTTGCATTTCCATTTCAGCTCGCGTTGTGCCCAAGCGGCTGCAGCAATAGCTCTGTGCACAGGGTGGGGTGTGCTATCGCTTGGGCCAAGGGCAATATGTCATCTGGGAGATGGACATCTTTTTTTAATTAACTGGTCTTTGCCTTGTTGAATGAAAAAGGGAACCTAGTGAACAGTAGATACACAGCAGGGCTCATAGTCTTTGAAAGTTTCTTTCAAAAGCGGATGCAACAACAAACAAATAAAGAAACAGGGTTAAAACAGCTTGATTTTAAAATATTCTTGGAGGTCACTGTGACCAAGACTTTGAAGAGGAATAACATATCTCCAGGATTCTTATCTGTTCCCTGAGCTATCGTGAGCAGCATCTATTGCTGGGGATGTTATTGCTTTTCTGAATTTAATAGCATAAACGTTGCTTATGCAAGCAGAACACTGCAGGGGAAAGGATCTCCTCTTGCACGCTGCAGAGCTGCCTCTGCGGACATCGGGGGCTTGGGTTCACCCTGCTGCCTGCTCCCTGCACCCTCCAGGCACTTCACCCTGTGTGTGGCCCGGCTCTTCAACCACCTGTGCAAGGGATTTTGAGGGGTGGGGGATTTTGAAGAGTCAGGGATTTTGGAGGCAGTAGGATGGAGTCAGATGCCGGCTATGCTACCCACTGCCTGCTGGAGTCCGTCCTGATGCCTCTGCAGAGCTGGAGCCTGTCTGCACACATGCTAGAGCATCTTCCTCTAGCTGAGGGCATAAATATGGGGGTCATCCCCAAGGAAGCACTGCCTGTAATGAAGGAAGGAAAGGCTGCCACATCAAATTTGAAGACTTCCTTGCATCCTTCAGGGAATATGTTGTCAGACACTTCTGGCCCGGAAAACGTATCCTGCAGCTAGGAGGGAGGTTTTGGGCAACCATTTTAGATGCCGCTTTGTGTTTAATCCAGTATGAGGTGAAGGGAGTACTGTGGAGTGGGCACAGTTATAAAAAGAGGTGATTGCACAGGCACCCAAAGCGTGGCCTCTGTGTCTTCAGGCTCCTCCAGCTGTGATGCTCACCCTGCAGCCTCTCTGCCTTAGCAGCCGTGGCTGGCAGGACCTGGAGAATTTGATGTCCTGTGTCCCCACACTGGTTCTGCTTAGTTGCAACCCAGAATATGCACATCTTTAAAAGCAGTGTTAAGCCACCAGTAACACCAGGCAGCTTTGGTGAACCCCAGTCCCAAGTGATTGGACCTAAAGGACTTCAAGCAAAAGTCATGTCCCTCAGGGTGCCCTTTGGAGTGACCTTTCTGTCAGCCAGACCAAAAACCACCCAAGGGCTGAGGACAAAGCTGCTTTGTGACCATTCACCATGCTTCCCCCAAGGTCAGTGCCCCAGGACCCGTCTTCCCGTTGCACTTTTATGGGCTCCTTGTAGCGGGTACCCTTGGCTTGTGACTGGTCCCTGATCTAGTGGGCATGATGCCTCCCATTCTTCATGTGAAACAGTGGTGCCCCTGAGATAGAAGAGCTGCTGCCAGGGCACAGGACAAGCCCAGGATTGTGGAAAGAGAAGTTATGTGTGGTACAGGGGAGAAGTAATGCTGATGCTATACAACAGGATTCCAGCAGTGTGAGGGCAAGGCTACCAGCAAGCAATGCAGGATGTTTTGTCCTTGGAGTTGCTTCCCTGTCATGACACTTCCCGTAGGGTTAGATATCGTGCAGTGTGCTAGCAGCTAATCCTGCTGGGTTGTCCAGGAATCATAGAAACACAGAATCATAGAACCATTTAGGGTGGAAAAGACCTGCAAGATCGTTGAGTCCAACTGTTAAACTAACCCTGCTAAGTCCACCACTAAACCATGTCCCTAAGCGCCTCATCCACACGTCTTTTGAATATTTCCAGGGATGGTGACTCCACCACCTCCCTGGGCAGCCTGTTCCAGTGTTTCACCACTCTCTCAGTAAGAAATTTGTCCTAATATCCAGCCTGAACCTTCCCTGGTGTAACTTGAGGTCATTTCCTCTTGTCCTGTCACTTGTCACTTGGGAGAAGAGACCAACACCCACCTCTCTGCAACCCCCTCTCAGGTAGTTGTAGAGAGCGATGAGGTCTCCCCTCAGCCTCCTCTTCTCCAGACTGAACAACCCCAGCTCCCTCAGCCGCTCCTCATCAGACTTGTGCTCCAGACCTCTCACCAGCTCCGTCGCCCTTCTCTGGACACGCTCCAGCACCTCAATGTCCTTCTTGTAGGAAGGACCAGGCACTCCCTGCCTACATCAGCCGGTGTCCTGCATCGGCTGTACCCACCGCCAGGCAGGGCTGCAGGGCCAGGGTGATGTGGTGCAGGTCACAGGCTCCATCCTTTCTCCTCGGTGGGTGCACACACCCAGCTGATCCTGACCATGGGGCACCAGTCATCCTACTGGCCCCACTCTGTGCAAAAACCTTCTGCTGGTGCCAGAGGCAGAGTTTCCCCAGGAATGCATATTTATTAATACTTCTGCCTCTGCTTATACGTCCACTTCCCTGTGTATTCAGTGATTGTCTCAGTGTTTATGTTCTCCGCTTTCCCCACATTGATTTACGGGCTTAGTATAATCTCTCCATTGTGTCGCTTCTCCCCTCTAGGCAGCGTGGAGCAGGCAGCAGTCTTGGGCGGTTTTTTCCTTTCACCCTGCGTCTTGGCTGGTCCATCTTTCAGCCGTTTGCGGCAATTTGTGTGGGTAAGGACCACAGCAGTGGCACGCTTCAGCTGTAGACCATTGCCTGCGGTATCAAATATTGATGAAGCTGTGTTTTTCCCAGCTAGGGTGTTCTTGAAGGCAGTGAAGATTGCCCAGAAGTGATGGGGGCTGCTGTGAAGGATGAAATGCTTTTCACCTGTTCAGGAGATGGGCAGGGCTCTCAGCTGTGCCTCTCAAATATAAGCACAGCACTCCCTTCTAGGGGTTAAGGACTTGTTTGTAGTCTTTTAGCAAAGTCACCTGCAAGCTTTTGTATGTTTGGTTTTTCAATAGTCTTTTGAGACTGGAAGGAGTTAGTTATTGCATCTCTCCTTGGTTTCTCATCCTTAGACTGTGGGGCTTGTGGCCCATGTGGACATCATGTCTGAAGCTCCAGTGAGAGGGTGCAGCTCCCTGAAGCGTGTCTGTGAGTCCCTGCTGGGGAAGAGGGGTGAGTGTCTGGCTCAGCAGCAGTGTGCAAACCCCTTCTGGTGGGCTGTTTTTCTCCCCTGGTCTTTTCTACAGCTTTGTGCAATGCTTCTCCTGCAGCTTCCCTCTGTCTCCCAGTGGAGATGCCTTCATGCTCTGGTTGCGCAGCTGCTGCAGTTCCATCTAATCCTGAATCACTGCACCATACCCAGCACTGAAGGCTGCAGCCAGCCATAAAGCTCATTCCTGCAGCTGAAGAGGAGAGCTCTGAGCACCCAGTGTGCTGAAGAGATGCGTGAGTACCTGCTTGTGCTGGGAGTTGCCTTCCCACAAGCACAAACGTAAGGGGAGACAGGTATCTCAAAACCTCTAGAAACATGGCCCTAAGTCCCTTATCATCAGGCTGGCACCTAACTGGGAAGGACCTTTTGAACATGCAGTGTGGCTGATATTCCTGTGTGACATCCCCGCTGGATGCTGAGACCCCGCTGGGCTGGATGGGCATAGTGTACCAGTTCCATGGGTCTTCTTGTCACTATCCCACTGCCTGGAAAGGTTCTCTTGGCTTGTACAAGATAAGAAGAGGTATCTCTTCCTGAACAAGAGCCACTGTAAGGGCAGGGCTGTACTGGAAGTGTGTGCGTTGGGTGCTTTTCACATCAGGTTTTTTACTGGGGAACACATGAATATCAGAGTAATTTTTGTTTGTTTGGTTTTCCCCTGGAAACAGACAGTTCTGCTCTCTCCTTTCCAAGCACAGCACTGTATCAGTACTCAGTGTGTTTGCCAGGCCAGCCTCAGCAGCCTCTCCAGCAGTAGCATATTTTTGTGCCATTTGGGGAAATTCTCTGAGAGGGGAGTCTCAACGGTAGAGTTGATTTAAGAGGAAGTCCATAGCTTCTGCATGAGTGAGAGTTTTTGGGCACCAAGAAAACAGGGAGCAAGTCTGCAGGGTGAAGGCACAGAAAGGAGAAAGTGGCTTAGTCTCTTGTTCTGGTTCCTAAAATGATTCCCAGCCTCCCTGCTTCTCACAAACCTTCCCTGCACATCATTTCTTCCCCAGGCCTGCCCCATACTGATTTTTCCCATGGCTCCATGTCTGCTGGCATGTGGGGTGCAGACTCAGGGTGAGGGTGGGAGACCAGCTTGCCATCAGGGTTTCTTCCACACCTTCTCCAGGCTGAGCACCTGCAGTGGCTCACACTGCCTGGAGGGGTGACTGAGGACCGAAGTGGCAATGACCTGGCTCCCTGGGGCATGTGGAAGCAGTGCAAGGTCTAAGGCAGATGCTGAGTGCCGAGTTGTTTGGAAATCCCAGGCCCAGCAAACCCTGAGCCTGTTGCCAAAAACATGGCCTCAGCGGAGGATGCAGAGGAGAGCATCCTCTCTATGGCAAGAGGATGGGCTCAGCAAGAGCCTTGCAGGCTACCTGCCAGGCTACCTCCTGACTTGCTGCCGGTGAGCAAGAGCATCCTCACTTGTTTCTGGCATGGGCAAGTGTCTGTAGCCTGTAACAGCCTCAGGTTAAACTCCTCACTTTGAACAACAGAAGTTCCAGTTAGTCCGTAGTAAAGGCAAGAAGCTTTTGAAGGAAGAGATTCAGAGAAGTAAGCCTTGCAGCCTGGGAGCGAGAGCAGGAGTCTCCTGGCTGCTTTAGGACCTCTGCTTGTCACTGGCTTCACTCCCCTTCCCAATTTGTGAGAAAGCCCATGGAGAAGACCTCACCGAAGAGCAGGACGGGGAATGAGGTATGACCAGATTTGCCCACAAACTATAAATCAGCCGAGGTTTCCACCCTCCCCACAGGAACGTGAGCTGTTGGACTATCACTTGTGTCTGAACCAAAGCTGTGGCAGGAGGTGAGGAAGCAGCAGGCTGAGTTTGCTGTATGCTTGTAACCCTGTTTGCTTTTAACCTAGCCTAAAACCCAAGCACGCACAGAGTAACCAGTTGTGCTGGTGCCTCAAGCATGTTTAGCCTTTTTAAATTATTTTTTCTTTTAAGTTTCAGCCTCCCCAAACCCTTAGTTCAGTCACTTCTAGGAGGAAATTTAGGAAAGCTGTGTTTTGCCCTGTTGCTGTGATCTCCCCAGCCCCTCGCCTGCAGGCTGGGCTGCACCCCCGGCAGCTGCAGGGACTCTGCCCCTCTTGCAAGAAATGGGAGGCTAGAACAGATGAGGTGAAGGTGAGGATCTCCCGGTAAGCCCGTGGCTGTGTCCAGGGCTGCGTGGAAATTGCTGCTGGAGCTTCATTCTCTAAGATATATTCTTGGATGCGCAGCGCGTAGATTTTCACCTTCTTGAATTTTGCCTTGAGCCTTGCGTTTGTCCAAACAGAAAAGCCTGCCCTGAAATCCGGACATGACCACACGAGACAGCCAATGTTTGTCTTGCTCGTATTACAGGTCCCCTCAGGAAAACAGCCCCGCCACCTCAGGAAATGTGGGGGGCACTGGGGAGACAGAAGCCAAAACCTCTTCTCCTCCAATTCAGCGATTCTCAAAGGCAGCTGCATCTCTGGAGGAGAAGCAGGAACAGCTGGAGCAAAAGAAAGGCCAAATGAGGTGATGCCATTAGGATTATTTCATCTCCCTGTTGAACAGGAGCCCAGAGCAGTCCCTTTGTCAGTGAAATCCTCCTGTGTGGGGCTGTTACACCATCACAGGGCAGGGCCCACAAACACGTGCAAGTCCTGGAGAGTTTCACACTCTGGGAAGGACAAGATGTCCCAGAGAAATGGCCACGGAGGGGGTTTCAGCTCCTGAGCTATCTGTCAGAGGGCATGCAGGAAGAAGCAGCGCTGAAAGGGTTGATAAAACCAGGCTGCATTGAGGACACAAAAAAATTTGGCAAAGGGTGGATGGTACCCCAGGATAGCCTGTCAGGAAGGTTAGCTAAATGGTGTCTTATGTGAATAACAGCATCTCCCTTCCCTGCAGAAAAAGCTTTCCATGTCCAAACCAAAACCTGTTGTTTTGTTGGGGTTTTTTGTTCTGTTTTTTTTTTTTTTTTTTCCCCCCAAATGGTGCCACAATGCAAGCCTGCCCCTTCAGGGAGGGGGGTTTGGCATGGATGCGATGGCAGGGTGTCTCTCCCTCTCTCTGTGTTTTCCAGAGGGCTCATTCTCGCCAGATCCTACCTCTAGTGCTCTTTGCATCTTTGTTGGCTCCATCTGCACTATGCAGTGCCTGTAAAGGGCTTGGAAGAGGAAAGCATTAGGTAGAGGTAATTATTAATGGTAATGAGAACAACTGCGAGAGGGACCCTACTTGGGCGGCATTATAAAGATGCTCTGAAACCACCCACCCCTGCAAAGCAACCTCTTTGCTTGTTCTGCTTTGTCTTTCATCCTCATGTGCACCGGTTACTTAACTCATCTCGCATCATGTTTTTCTTTCTCCTCCCTGGAATCTGGATCAAGTGCCCCTTTCTGTGGTCATGACATGCCTCCTCCACATCTTCCTCCTACCTTGTCATGTGCAAAGAAAAAGGGGGAGAATAATAATTCTTTTAATCCCTTGTGAGCCCTCCGATGCCGCTCACTGTGTCCTCACATAAAGCAGTAGCGCAGATGCGTAGCTCAGCTCTGACGGCTGGAGACAGTTGTTAAAGGCTCTCAGTTGGGTGCATGCAGCAAGGAAAAAGGACACCCCCCACCCCCACCCCGTTCTCTCCTAGGGCCTGGGAAAATTTGCAGCTTCCCTGACACCAAAGCCTCCCCTTTTCAAGGTTTCAGCGTCTGGTGCTGTTAACCCCACTGATCCCAGGTGAATTGGGTGGAAGGGTCCTGCCAGGGATGCTCTTTCTCCCCCCACACAGAGGGTGGCTTGCAGTGCTTCCCACCTCATCCCGCCAGCATCCTCTCGGCAGACTCCAGCTCTCAGCCCCCGCAGAGCAATCCTGCTTCACTTCTTGGTGGTGGTATGTCCTACCAGAGAGTTATTGGCCTGCTAGGGAACATTTGTCCTTAGCACCCCCAGCTCAACCCGCAGAAAGCCTCTACAAAAGCCAGGAGCTGTGTGAGAAGCCCACCTCCGCGTAAGCAGCGGGATGGACCCCGGCTGGAACAGATGCTGAGTGCGGTTCCTCTACTGGCTGGTGCCAGGCTGCCTTCAGTAATTTCACCTCGACTATCAAAAAGCTGACCTCACAGGTGTGCTGCGTTTTTCAGGTGGGCAATCCCTGGTTGGTCCCATGTTCAAGAGCCACTTCACAAAACAGTTATTTCTGTCATCCTTTGAAGCCAGGCACGCTCCGCTGCCCCAGCCTTCCTGTGTGTGTGCAGGGATGCCTGTTTAACAGTCTCTCCAACCATCATCCCTACACCCCCTGTCCATGGGGGAGATGGGGAGCGCTCAGCGAACATGCTGCCTTCCAGCATGCAGCAAGCCCTGTAGCCAGGAAACATCCTCATCCAGTGCGGGATCTAAACTAATACACAATCCGTTTCATTTCTGGCAGCAGTGGGGGAGAAAAGAAAGCCTCCAAAATCTATCAATCAGCCATCTCTCAAATTGTGTGGGATTAAGGAAAAGGTGCAGAATAGAAACAATTTCCATGGGGGTAAGCATATCATTTCATTTGCCCAGGAAAATAATACATTGTCTTCATGTGTGTCTTTCAGAGACTTCAAAAAGAATTAAATGAGGGGTCGGAGGATGCAATTATAAGCCTGGTTTCTCTGGGGGCAAAGCGGGTGGAAGAAATTTCCCTCCTCCCCCGTGTCCTGGAGGTTTGTACTTGCCCTAATGCTGCAGTTCACTGCCTCTGTAGTCATGTTGGTAACTCCTTGTCCCCCCACCCTAGCCCCCCAAAATGCACATGCAGAATGAAACACTGGAATAGGCCAAATACCAAAATCTGGCAAGGAGCAGTTTATTATTAACTTTTAAAACCAGATCCCACCCAATATGGGATGTTATCCAGGGGGGCAGAATGTCTTAATCCAGCTTTGCTACCAAAAAATGTTCCCATGCCCCAAACTTGGTGTCAGCGGGCAACTGGCAGTGGGTCCCTAGTGACAGCCCCAGCCAGGGGCAGGAGCTGAACCCAGTGTTCCCCGTGCCGAGGGCTGGCTTTGCCATCACTCCCGCTTGTGCCCTGGGGAGCCCAGTGCTGCCTGGGAGGTCACGCTGTGCTCCAGCGTGGCCGCAGCACGTATGTATAGCCCAGAACCACCTTACCCCCACGCTGGAAAAAGGGAGGTGAAGGCGACGAGGCTCCCTGAGAGCCTTTGATGCGCTCTCATTAGCTGGTGGGCCCAGGCTGTGCAATATTGCTGCAGCCTCTGATCTCACCCCGCTAACTTAAGACAGAAACTAGAACTTTTTCTCCTCCCCCCGCCAAAATACGAAGCAAAAATCAGCAGCAGGCCTTCTTCTGTCAGCTGTGATCCCATCAGCATCCTTGGGGCAGGGGGAAGGGGGACACCAGCGTGGCTGGGTGGTAGAGGAGATGGACGGGTGCCACTTCGCAGCCTGCATGCGTTGAGGCAGCTAATAAAAGCGGCAGGCCTTGGCAGCATTGGTTGTATTTTAAAGAGACCATCTGCTCCCACCAGCCAGTAGACCAGTCACTCCGGCAGAGCGTGGCCAGCCATAAAACGGGAGCTGGCAGGGACTGCCCCAATGGGACCGCATCCACCGGGCAGACCCCAAAACCGCTGCGTGGCGAGGGAGCTGCCACCCGAGGTCCCAGCTCTGCGCTGCCCCGAAGGTATCTTTTATTTATTGACCAGAGCCATTTGATGTGAATTTCTCTGGTGCCTTCACTCAATTGCCACATGGAAATCAGGTCTATTAAGCAGCTTTGGGCTGCAGCCAGCACGCTATCCATTACGGCAAACTTTCATCCAATTATTATTATTTTACCTCCTGCTTCTGCCATAAATAAGATTGGAGGCTTTTTCTGGGTCTCCTGTTGGAGCGGGGCAGGTGTGAATCACTGTCCCGAATTGCACAGGTGAGCCTGGCACTGCTGCGCTCCTCTTCTGCCAGGGACACCCTCCTGGGACGGCAATAGATTGGGGTGATGATGGGTGGCTGCAGCTTCCTCGTGGGCAGTGGCAGGAGCAGAGACCGTGAGCAGCTGAGCAAGGAGAGATGCTGCTTCTGGGGGTTGCAGATTGACGCTGCAAAGCCTTGGCTCAGTGATGGGCTGGTTCATCGCGGAGGACGGCCAAGCAGCAAAAACAGTCTGACCCCTTCTCCCTACCATTCTGCACACACAGATAAACATCCCTGGCACTCCCCCGGGATGTTTCTCACCTTGTTTTGCATTGAAATAGGGAATGGATTGGTTTGACTTTTTTAATTGAGTTGTCTCAAAACTTGATGGCGAATTTCTGTGAGCTCTGAAATGAGTGGTAGTCAGCATCCTGCCTCCGTGGGGACCCTCTGTCCGTGTTGCTCATGGGAGGAGGCTCTCCGTGTGTTTGTGCTAGCTCCCAGGCGCCCCAAATCAAGCCCCGCTGCCTAGGAACCACGCTGGAGGTGCTCTGCCTGTTCCGGTCTATCTGCAGTCAGCCATGCCGCTGCTTCTACTTGAGGTTTTCTACCTTCTGTCTCCGTTCACATCCTTTCCTCACGTCTGCTTCCAGTTGGCGGTGCAGAAAACAACCCACCCTTCAAACAGCAGCAGTAATTCACTGGCACCACGTGGCAGGTATGGCCCCAGTTGCACGCAGGGGCCGGCCACCTCCAGTCACCCTGGAGACCCTTGGCCGAACAGCAAGATGCGCATCTCCAGTGCGGGCCCTGCGGTGCCCTGATGCTCCCTGCACCCTGGAAATGACATGTCCACGCGTGCCCTCCCTCTCCCGCTGTCACCTGTGTTTTCTTGGCATGCAACCGCTCTGTCCCTGATTGCACATCTGGTCCGGCGCTGCCAGCCCCGGTGATTTTTACTGTAAGACGCCAAAACTCTCGTCACCTCTTTTGAAGAGTTGGGGTCGGGGGGAAGTCCAGCCATCCAGTGGATGCTGCAATGAGATAGTGCTAAATTGAGCTCTAATTGTTCTTTTAAACTGATTAAATTACAAAACCCAAGGAATTTTGAAAGAGTCGTTAGGACTCCTGCCCTCCCTTTTCCCAAGCGTGTGTGCAGGGGGGCAAGTAGCCCCGCAACTGCCTGCCACAGGCTTTCTTGCAGCCTCCTCTGGAGCTGCTGCTGGTGTCTTGTGTCAGGAGCAGAAGATGCAAGGCCGGTCTAATCCACTCTGGTAATTCCCTTGTTTCTAAGCATCATTTCCCCCCTCTTCTAAAAAACAAGCATGTTTAGCATTACATGGTTTCGGCAACTGAGTTGCCTGACGGCTTTAAAAGGCAGTAAACATTCATCCTGCTGACACGGCAATAAAACCGGTGCATCTGGAAGAGAGGAGTCAGCAGCAGATGTGCCCCTGCAAACTGCTCGTCGTGATGAATGCTCTTCCCAGATACTGCTAATCCCTTTTCTCTTGCTCCTAGGCCTCCTTAATTGTGCTCCCTGTGATTAAATAACTCTTTGAAGACATCACTAGAAGTTAATTCTTCCACGCGGGAATGTCGTTTGCCAGGTTTGTAGCCTTTGGCTCTGGGCGTAGGGAGCTCGTTTTGCAAGGGAGATGGGGAGAGCAGTGTCCGGGGTGCTCTGGTGACCCCAAAATGCTCTGGGGAACAGCATCTGCCAGAAGGTCAGGGCCACCCAGCTGCCCAGGAGGGATGGTGGGCTTGGCGGGGATGTGCCTGGATGCCCCACGTGAACCCAGGGATGGCAAATTCCCAGGGGAGCTGCTGCTTCCCTGGTGGTGCTTCCTCTCCCAGCCACGCAGGAAGGGCAAAGTGCATGGGTTTGGGGAGGAGAGGGGTGCCATGGCCGGGGTGATGCATTAAATCTGGCCATCCTCCCAGGAGCAGAGGGGAGGTGGGCGGTGGTTTCCAGCCTCTGTGGGCTTCCTTGCGAGCGTGGTACCCAAAGCCTGTTTTTTTGAAGGATGCTGAAGCCTCAGCCTGCAAGAGGGACACAAAAGCCTCTCAGGGCTGCCAGAATGTCTGAGGGGCTTTGCCAAAATGGAGATCAGGAGGGAACTTATTTTATGGGTGCCTACACCCTGGAAAAATACTAGACACAGCTGTTTTCTGCAGGACGGCCCCTAACGCAGCAGGGAGCTGGCAGCGGCAGTGCTCCATCTTCTGCATACCGTGCTGCTGCCATGCTCCCGAATGCTCCCAGGGCAGAACCCCATCCCTGTGCCAGGCCAGCTGAAGCCCCCCCCACATGCCCACCCTCGAAGCTTGCACCCCGTATCCCCAAGGTGGAGGAGGCAGGTCCCCGTAGATAGAGGCAAGCGATTGCCTGAATATTCATGTATCGGCAGGCAAGCTACAGCAGGCCCTTGTTACAAACTGCTATCCAAACTGCTTACATCCATAAATGAGGGAAATAAATAAACAGATGCTTGTTAATTGACTTAATTACCCACCAGCAAACAGGAGACCGGGAGCACATCAATAAAAAAATGTTTTAAAAAGCAACTCATAGTCATTCTTTTCCATATGCAAACCACGCTGGTCTCTTCTGTCTACAATGAAGTCCCCAAAGACAAGAAATGGATTTTCATTATGAGGGAAGGAGAGATCTAAGTCTGAAAATTAGGGTTGTGTCCCCAAATGAGGCCCGAATTTATGCCCTCTTCCCAAAACCCTGGCCCTTTGAAACCCAGGCTGGGTCAGAATTTAATGCATAGCCATGCCAGGAGTTACTGCAAACAATCCTCCTTGAGCAAGAGAAATCCAGAAGCTGAGGTAATCCTTCTTGTTTTCCAGCGAGGAGCAGGCGTGAAGGAGAAGGAGGCAGGGCTGGGGAACTCTGAAAGATATTTTATTAATTTTTTTTTTTTTTCAGAAGACGCCTGAGCAAAAGAGAAATGGAAAAATTGAAGACCCGTCCTCCTCACTGCCATGTGGCTGTGTCCAACCTGAGAGCATGGGATAACTCTGATATGCTCCTGATGGGGCTGGTGCTCAGTGCGAATACCCAGAGCCAAGTGCTGGGCTGGCAGACCAGGATGGATAAATAAGAAGTACTTGCCCAGGCTGGAGGCTTGTGGCCAGACCCCCAATCTTTTGTCCCAGGGTGGATGCAGAGGGCCCTGTGCAGACCTTGGAGCAACCCTGCTGAGCCTGGGCGTGGGGATCTGCCCCACAGCTCTGGATGGACAGCCCTGTCCCCACCCTCCGGCTTTTTGCATGCCCCTTCCTGGCAGCCCGTAACCCCTCACGGGGAATTTCTGTCGGAGTCCATCCGAACGAAATCCAGACCACCATGGGTCTGTTGACCAGAGCTGCAAGAAGCTGTCATCTCCCATGACCTCACTTGGTCATGACAACACCAAAAAACCCCTAACCCTGCAAAAATGGCCACGCCAAGCTCCAAAGTCTGCAGCAACTTGAGTTTTAAACTATTTTTTTTTTCACTTTCTAGAAGTGATTCCCCCTGTATGGGTGCCGCCAGCTCAGCAATGCACGAAGAAATCGCTGCTGCAAACTGCCTTGTGCATGCACGCCGAGCCCCACCAGCCAAGACAGGTACCTGCCCTTTTCCAGCCTCCTTTCTCTGCGTGTTTGCTCTGTTCCTGGTCTGGCAGGGAGGCTGTGCGGAAAAACCAGTGTGGGTTCCCTCCGGACTGCTTGCAATCAGTCTCCAGTGCCGTTACCTGCGTATCAGGCAGCCCCAACCTTTAACGAGTGCCCCCAGGGCAGGCAGGTTATGAAAGAAGCCCCATTAACGTGCCCCTCGCTGCCTCCCTGACGTCAATGTGACGCAGTGTAATCAGGGGAAAACGCAGAGCGGGGTACGAAAGGCTGGGGAGCGCAGGCTTTTGGGTGCAACCGGAAAAAAAACCAAGAATGAAGGGGTGGAGCAAGTGGCAATAAGAGATGAAAGGAGATTGTCTTATCACCCAGAGCTGGCAGCCGGAGTGAATTTCCTCTCCCAAGTGCAGACGCTGCAGGCGTGGGTGAAGTTCTCCCATTGCTCGGGTCCTGCAGATCCAGCCCTTGCCATGGGCACCAGGGTGGCTGCAGCGGAGAGGGGGCCGGGCAGGGGACAGCGGGCAGGTGCTGCACCAGACCTCGGGCTTGCTCTGCTCAGATCTTATGGCACGCGGATTTTAAACCATGCAGGGATGACATTGTGCCACGTTGCGCAGACACTTTAATTTTGCACCTAGATTTTGAACAGGCTTTAACAATATTTGTTGGAGAATAACGTCAGGAAAGAGCCAGAGCATCTGCATCAACAGGAAGCTGCTCATATGGCTGCATCTGTCCTGTGAACTCAGGGAAAGAAACTAGATCTGCACAATCTCTCCGACAGCAACCCAGCAGCATGTGCACCACAGATTGCCCCACTTGAACTGTAGGGTGGCAGCCTGCCTTGTGCAAGTCGTGCTGCAGAAGGTTGCATGTTCACCCCAAACTCGGCAATATTTGCTGAGCCACCTCCATCAGTATTTCTGGTTTTGACTGAAAGAAAGGAGCAAGCAAGAGCACTTCTGTTCCTCCGCTTGCAGGGCATACCCTGCAGCTGGGACCCACGCAGGCTGAAACAGCAGAAGGCTCTTTCAAAATAGACATGAACCCAAGCCTTAGTTCTGAAACTTTTAAGTCTTACTTCTGTACTTTTTAACACAGCCTCCTGACATGTTTTTTTTCCCTTGGGGCTTACAGCAATTGCTGAACGCAGGTGACTCTGGGGACATGAGCTAGAAATAATACTTCCACTGTGCTGACCTACCTGGCTTTGGCTGGGCATCACCAGCGCTCAGCAGGGTGACTGTCGGGAAGTCCCCAGGGTCACAGGTACAAGCTGGAGGTTGTGGCCAAACACCCAATGAGCACCAGGTGGTGGAGATGGAGAGAACAGGAGCCGGTATGGGGATGGGGAGAGGCAGCTTCTCAAAGCACGGTGGCAGTGTGCGACAGCTGGCATGCTCTTGTTGCTCCTGTTTGGGAATATCAGGCCCACGTGCCTGGAGAGAATCAGACACAGTGATGGCATCTGACACTTTTGCTTTGTCTATCCCTCGGTCTCCCACTGAGCCTGGTGGCATGGGATGCAAACAATGAGGGCATGTTGCAGCCCCAGTCCAGGCACTGCTCTGCAGCATCAAGAGAAGGATGCAGTTTCAAATACAGGAGCTGGGCATCTTTGAGCCTTGAGCCCACAGAAGATAAGCAGCAGCTCCATAAGCTCTCCACGCCCTGCCAGGTACAAGGCCACCCCGCCACCTGGCACTGCTCCTGGTTTAACGCCTGGGAAATAGATAAGAGGCTCAACTACGGGAGCGGGACGGTTGCACATACCTCCCTTTTGGAAGCACTGCAGGAACCGATTAAAGGACAGTGGGGAGAGCTGTGGAACACACCAAGGTGCTCGTGGTGGGACCAGGTTTGTAGCGCTTGGCCGGTCTGTCCTGCCCTGGGGAAGGGAGCGCGTTTGAGGCTCTCTGGAGGAGTGGGGCACCGGGCAGGCTCCCCGGCAGCCTTGCATGACCAGTTTCCAAGCCCAGCGTGTCTTTCAGCAAGACATGCAGTTTCACTACCTGCTCATTCAGGCCTCTGGCTGCCACATTACCTATTCGTTGGCACGCTTGTTTGGCTTTCTGAAATGTGCCTGTCCAGCTCTTCTGGCATCCAACATGCTGCTACCTGCCCCGTGCACTCTCCAGATTCGGGTTCCTCCTTGGAAAGCATCCACATCACCAGCTATTTTTGGAACAGAGGCAGCTATTGTCTTGTGCTGTTCCCTGCTGGGTTCAGATCACAGCTCCCCAGAGCCCCCTTCCCCCGGTACTCTCTCCCTTCCCGTGGCATGACTTCTGTGTGCCCCACAGCATCTCCAGTACATAGTGCTGCTAGAGCCCCATGAGGCAGGGCAGAGCCCTTGCCACCATTTTGTGGATGTCCTGAGCCTGTGTCTGTCCCATGAGTTGTCAAGGGGGTTCAGGAGCGGGGTTGAGTGGGGTGTGCGAGGTGTCCACCTCCAGTGGTGGGCTCCCGCCATCTGGCGTGATCCTGCCATGAAGTCCCGCCAAGAAGACAGCAAGCCAACCTGCAGCATGGGATGTATAGTGGAGGACCAGGTCCCCCACCTCTCCAGGCTGAAGCCAGGTGTGGACCTGAGTGGCAAGGTCTCCAAACAGCATGGCTGGGAGCTGTATTTTGGGGTGAGCCCCTGCGTTAGGCAACACAGAGAGACATTGTGGGAAAGGCTAGATGCTCTTGGCAGGTTGTGAGGCTACACTGCAGTCCTTGGGGCTGAACTTCTCCCTTTCCACAGTCTTCAGAGTTGGGCTGAGTTTTGCAGCCATGGTGCCCATAGCAAGAAGGCTGGCCTGCTGCTCCCCCAGCTCGGGACCTCCGAGACACTTTTAACCAAAAGTTACACCTCTTTCATTTCCTCGGTGATGTTGGGTTCCCTTTGCTGCCAGTTTATTTGTGCCTCTTCCAGAAAGCTAGTCAACAATTTTCAACTGTGTCGGTTTGCAGAAGATAGAAGGGGGGGGTGGGAAGAGGAGACGGGACGGAGCTATTTTAGTCTAAGTCCATCTGCGTTGATAATTCTCCAGCCAGCCCTGATCATTACTGGAGCAGGATTTGCCGGGTGTCCTGGCCAAGCAAACACCTTGCACGCTTTGCAAGCACTTCAGTCTCCGCATGCCTGTGCATCTCTGCTTGCAGCGTGGTGGGTCAGCACGTGCTTCAGCAGAGTCACCAGCGGAGCTGCAAGTGCAGACACCACTCCCCAGCAATGGGAAGAAACAGCATCAGCAGCTCCTTCCCAACACACGTTCCTCTCCCTGCAGTCAGAGCCACATCTCAGGAACAGCGATTTCGGCACTGATGGCCCCTCAGCGTGTTAGAAAAGTTTCATGCAATCTGTTTACTTTTGGACATATGCTGTGTTCATGCTGCCTGGAGTCTTGCTGCTTCTAATAACTTCGGGTGTAATATTCTCCGGTTTGGTGCCTGGGGCACTGATTGACACCTGTGGAAATAGGCCTCCAAGGGGGTGCAAAATGCCTGTGTTCCTCTGGTGTAACTCCTTTACTGCCGCTATAAAATATTGCACATGTTGCCCCTGCGGCACGCATCCTCCATGGGAAATCACAGAAGGGAGATGGGAGGAGACGGGACCATGCTGCACTTCACCACCTTAGGAAGCT
Organism: Gavia stellata; assembly: GCF_030936135.1. Taxonomy (NCBI): domain Eukaryota; kingdom Metazoa; phylum Chordata; class Aves; order Gaviiformes; family Gaviidae; genus Gavia; species Gavia stellata. Next base: position 43,398,893 of record NC_082601.1, on the reverse strand, counting down.
TGAGGGAGGCTGAGATACCTGTATCGGTGTGCATCTGCATGCATGTCTATATACATCTAGAACGATAGATCTATATGTCTCACAGAGAGTGAACAGTACTGCCAAGGATGAAATCTCTAACCTTAGTCTTAGGGATGCCAAGGTCACGGCAGCAGCAGCTTTGCTGCAGCTGGAAGTTGCCTGGCTGGATGGGAGGTATGCATTTAATGCACAGCATCTCTTCTTGCAGAAAAAGAGCACAGCATCCCGTCTTGATTTTCCAATTTTCCTCATTTTCTGAGTGCTGTTTCCAGAATAATGCCCCGAGGGGAGTGCTCTGAGCCCCCAGCTCTGTGCCACGGTGTCCTGCTGTATGTGCCCAGCTCACCAGCTTTGTTGCAACACAGTTTGCACCAAAAGAGACAATTAAAAAAAAAAAAAAAAATTAAAAAGAAACTATTTTGGGGGTAGGATAACGAGGGGTTTTTTCAGCATGAGTGAAGCCGATGGCACAGTGCTCTTCCAGCATCATTTTTGATCTCAGGTGAGGAATTTGGGCTGTGATGTACTCTGTGAGCCAGGTAAAGCTGCCTCCCACAGAACTGGCTTTTCAATGTACATATTAGGGTATATTTGCAATGTAAATTAATAAGTGCCATCTGCTTACCTCTGATGTTATGAGAATGTTGTCTTGTGACTGGCTACAAACAAGACAACATTGAAGAGGTAACACCTGCTGGTACATATTACTGCAATTTATTTTCAAACATTAGAAGATTATTTTGGATGCGAGAAATAGGTATAATCTCTTCTTGCTATGTATTAAGTGCTAATGAGAGGCACGTGTGCGGATTGCAAGATGACATCTTCGAGGGATAAGCAGTAAGGATGGAGTAAAGTGCATCCAAGGGCAGAGGGACCTCGAGAAGGAGGCCATACCTCTGCAGCTTGTCCATGGGGGGACCAGGGGATGTTTAGCTGGTGAAGCTGCTTGTCAAATGTAAAGCTTGCTGCAGGAATATATTGATTTCAGGCAAAACCTAGAGGTAACAAAAACCAAGGTCTGTCAAAACATCACACTTCAGGCTTTGGGGATGGGATGGTCTGAATTTTCATTTCAAAATCACAGCCTACTTTTGAAATGGAAATTATTGTAATGCTGAGACAGAGATGAAATCTTTCCATTTCAGCAAAAGAAAACGTTTCATTTGATCCAAGATACACTTTTTCCCAGTTTTCCCAGAAGACAAATAAAATCTAAAGAAATAGATAGTAGATAAAAAACTGGGAACCTTGCAGGCGAGCAGTTCTCATTTTCACTCAATGTTCCCAAGCTGACATCCCGCCTCCCATCATACCTCTTTATTTTTTCTCATCCCCTTATTTTTCTCCAGATTGGCAGCACCGCAAGGCAGGGACTCACAGGCCTGGGTTTTCATATCTGACAGCACGCGGGTTATGAATTCCAGTGTGGCTATATAGGTATTTATGTAGGTAATTGTTATGTTGGTGACTAGCTTTTATTTTATGCTGCCTGAAGCATCTTGAAGCGAACGGGCAGCAGTGTGGTGCCAGGGTGTCCGCTCGGGAAAAGTTCCGTTCTGAAAGGTATGGCAGCTGAACCGCTCTTGACAGGGAGTAGGCAATGCTGATTTTCCCAATTTTCTGCAGCCTGCACAGAGCTAGGTGTGCAGGACGGGGATTTCCCACAACGAAGGACAAGGACGCTGAGGGATAGACCTCCAGCCCAAACCCAAACCTGCAGAGATGGAGGAGCTCCGGGTGAGCTTGGGCAAGAGAGAGGAGAAGTCAGGTAGGATTTTACAGAGGAGAAGGCTTTTCTAATGGAGGGGCAAGGTGAGAAAAGGAGAAACTGGCTGCAGAAGAGCTGGGGCCTCGCTGCTGGACAGGTCTCAGGCTGCCAGAGCAAACTGGGGATGGGAAACATTGGAAACATTCATGATGTTAGCCAAAGAAAGGAATGAATGAGTTTGGGGATGCTCTGCGGAGCTGGGGCACATATTGGCTTCTGCAGAGACTTCAAGGCAGGGATAAGTGTCTTGTCCTCAAGAGTAAGAGCTTTTGATATGACCCTGAAGAGGGGGGCTTGGAGCCTGGAGCAGTCTCCAGGCACGTCTTTGGGGAGGCCGGGGAGACCTGAGCAAGCAAGCCATGAGCAACCTCAGAAACGTTTCTCCTGGGACACGTGTTGAGTGCATTTTTCTAACAACAGTTATTTTTGAGAAGCTCGTTATCAACGTTACTAAGCAAACCTGGCGGCTCCCCTTGCTCTGCCACAGACCTGTAGGGAGCAAAAGTGGTGCACCCAGGGGTGCGATGCACGGCAAGGCTCTTCTTACCCTCGGTGCAGGGTGGACCACAGCCATCCTTGGCTCGGTTGCAGGACAAAACCAGCAGACTGAGGTATCAGCAGTGCAGGTAAGTTGTGTGGAAGCATTTTCCTGCATTGCGTGTAACTGAACTGCTGGAGTCCCAGCCGTATGGCGGTGGCGGCTCGGAAGCAATAACTGGAGCGGACCTCTCATGGAAGATGATTGCACAGGTCATTTAAGCTGGAGGAGGCAGAAATGACCTAAAGCACCAGCAAATCTACTTGGGAAAGTATCACTGTGTATTTGCCTGGTCCTCATGCTCTTTCCCTAAACATACACCCCTGTTATAGACCATAACCGGCAGAGATGCTGCTTTAGCTGTTGCTGTTAAACAGGACCTTGGGCTAAGCAGATGTGAGTAAAAAAATTGCTTTCTGTCACTGGTGGGAAAGACTTTTGTGTTTATTCTTCATTTTAAAAAGGATTTTTACAATGAAAAGGCACCGATGGAAGTTTTTGCCCCATCTAACTGACTTCTATGTCGTTTTAAGCACAGGGACAATGGTGGGCTGGCACGGGGATACCCTTCAGTGCGGGTGGGTACTGTTGCTTTCACCAAGTTTCTGGGGCTATGCAGAGAAGACCAGGGTCTGGAGCATCACCGGGGTGCTCATGCTTGCTGTCTCGGCTGCGTTTGAAGCACCGCTGTCTCCTGGACATCTCTCCCTTCTGTCCTGTCTCACCCGTGGCTCTTGCTGGAGGAGATGGGGGGCTGTTGGGGCCATATTCATTAGATAAAGCCTTTCCTGCACTACGTGCCTCCACTGTGCTTCCTCCTCAGTTTAAAAATCCCAGTCCTTTAAATTATCCTGGTGATGTTCAGCTGCCTCTCTGCCCCTTGGCCACTTTCCATCCCTCCTGCTTCCTTCCCCAAAATCCGGGGTGATACAGTCAAGCCTTAATGAAACATTACCGGTGACTCAGGCCCGCTGGCTATTATGAGTGGCACATGGCCCAGCGCAGAAATGCCATTGCGGGTGTTTGCACTGGAAATCGTGGGCCAGGGAGGGAGAGGGGTGCCAGTGGCAGCCGCGGGGCACGGCTGCCTCGCCGCTGGCACAGCCCTGTGCCGCGGGGCATTTTGCAACCACTGCTGATGTGGGGGATGCTGGGGGCAGGGGGATACTGGGGGGCTGGGAGGGGTACCCAGGAGGGAGGTCGACACGGCATGTAGTGGTGGTGGTGGTGGCAGTGGTGGCGGAGCAGCGGGTTATCGGTGCTCCTCACCCCCAGGGCTGGGCAACTGCCAGAAAAGGGCTGACCACAGCTGGATTTCCTGGTAAAAATAACTTTGCGGCATAAACTTTCACAGGAGGAAGGGTAGAGAGCAGCCAGGGTCTGACTCTCTGCCCTCCGCCACATCAGCAAACATCTGCCAGGGCCAGCGTGAATCAGCACAGGCTGGGGGCAAGCAGAGGGGAACATCTTAGGCTGACACTGGTAAAACCCAGGGGAAGTTTTTAGGGCTGAAAGGAAAATAAATACTGGGCTAAACTGATTCACAGAGGACCTCTGGTCCTCTTGCTCACTGATCATTTGCATAAGAGCAGCAACAATGGTGGAAGGGGAAAGAAACAGAGGAGGCGATGAGCATGCCTTTCCCGAGAAGAGTGGGGGAAGACGGCTTTGCCCCGGGCGATGATGCTGTTCGACTTTCTGGTATTTCTTTTGTTTTCCCTCCACATCCCAGCCACCCAGCGGGATGGGGCCAGGCTGCCTATGTGGCGTTGGCATGAGCCCGTTTGCTTTGCTGCGGCGTGATGGGAGCTGCTTTCCCACACCAGCCACCAAGCTGGTGGCTGCTGCCCCTCTTCTCGACGGGGACTGGCTGCCGCAGCAGCTCCCATATGCACAAGAGTGACTGCAAGCCACGGGGTGGGAAGGGAGGACCTGCACATCCCTAGTTGCCATTTCTACCTTTACACCAAGACCTTTCCCTGGCCAATGCTGTGCTTCTCCTCCCTGTGATCTGCCATCAGTTGCAGCCACCAGCCAGAGGGTGCAGCCGGTGGGTTGCACAGGATGCTCTTGGCCATCGTAGGGTGAGGTTGCAACTGTGCAGCCACCATACCAAGCAGGGAGATACCGTGTCCACCCTGCTGAGAAGAGGGCACCATGAGCACACTGCGCTCACCAGCTCCTTCTCTACAGGATGCAGTGGCAATGCAGTCTCCATTTGCTGTTTCCCGGGCCATGCCAGTGGTTGATTCCTTCACCCTGCCAAAACTTGCTTGTGTGGCAGTGCTGGGAGGAGAAGCCAGTAATTTTCCACTATCCCTGGTACTGGGAGGCACAGAGCAAGCACTGAAAACCTGGCGAGGCTCCACGGCGGGTTCACACCTATTGCTTTCGCAAGACGTGCGATGATAAAACCCCGAAAGGCAAAGAAAGGCCATTGCTCTGATTCACTTAGCATGCTGCAAGCTGTCTTGTTTTGTTCCTCTCGTCCTTTTCTTTTCTTCCCCTGTTTTGGGAGAGGAGAAGGGGGCATTTCATGTTTCCAGGCTATTTCAGGCAGTCGCAGCGTTAGTGTCTCAGGTAGCCTGACCCTGCCACCCTGCTCCTGTCCCAGCACTCGCAGTAAGCCCAGGATCTCCATATTGGCTGTGACACTTCCTAATTGCTCAAGATGGATCGCTTAAGAAAAAGCCTTCCATATGGTCCACAGGATTTAATTTTTTCATATTTTTTTTCCCCCCTTTGCTTCTACAACTGTTACAGGAAAAGATATTTTTCCCCCTGTTTGACATATATGTAATCTTCTTCTGATACACAAATGCCAGATGGCACTGCAAAAAGAGAATAAATGTGTCTGCAGCCTTCGACAGTTAAGTCTGGGAACCTTGAAAATGGCTACAGAGGAGCTGGGAGTGGCTGGGCTTGGGGTTTTTTTTGGGGGGGCGGTTGTTGAAGATGGAGCATGTCATCACAGGTGGCATGGGGAACCTGGAAACACTCCATGTCTGCCCCACGCCCAAGCCCTGCTGGGCATCCCGGTCTGGGATTTGCACCGTGCTGCTTTCAGTGGTGAGCAAACCCAAGGAAACCTGAATGGTGGAGGGATGTTGTTCTTAAAACTACCTCTGGGAAGAGGTCCTGAGATGCAACAAGCAACAGGGAAAGCAAACCCCAGAAACCTGACGACAGAAACCTCATTGCAGTCAATGGGCACCTTATGGCTGGGTTTGGACTGACTTTGGATCAGGTATTTAAGTCCCCTGGGAACAGTGCTGTGAACACAGTCCTGCCTGCTGCAGGGGTGGATGAGCAAGGTGGTCTTTAATTTGGGTAGGAGCACCATCCCATAACCATATTACTGTATGTAAATGTTGCTTAACATTAATCTGCTAACACACTTTCTCTAATTACGGGGATGAAAAATGACTGTCGTCTTGCTTTGTGCTCTAGGATAACCTTGGAAACACGGTCTGTCACTGCAGCAAGGAATTTCCTCCCTAAACCTTTGTTTAATAAACAGATACGAGAGCAATGAGGTTGCAAAGCACTTTCCTGGAAAAGGGCAGATTAATTTTTTCTCTGCTGGAGCTGCAGGGGGAAGGGAGGCTGTCTGTCTTCACGTGTTACACTCCTTTTCACGCTTGGCACGGTGACTCACTCCCAACGCTGAACAGTGGATGTGCTTTCCTGCCGAGGCGGCTCGTCCTCGCCAGGGCCAATCTCACTGCCGACTCGCTGCAGAGCCGCAGCGATGCTTTCACCAGCAGACACCTCCGGCTGCTTGGATTTCGCTACGCTGGGCTTCGTCTATTCTCTACCGTCCACGGGGAATGCAGGCAGGGATCAGACAGGACCTCCCCACGTGTGCTCCGTTGCTCGTCCTCCTGCTGAAGCATCCCATCATTTCTTTCTTTTATCTCTAGAAAGCACCTTCCAGCACCACCTTCCCCCACCAGCCCTTGTGTTGTAGCTTGATGGCCTCCACAAACTGATTTTTTAGGAGAATGAGGGGTTTCCAGCCTCATCTCAGGACCAGCTGCACACGTCGCCTCTTGCATGGTGCTCACCTTGTGCAAAGCACGCCTGTGACAAGCTCGGCTCACCACCGCACATTGAGCACAGGTCAGACTAGGGACCTCCGGAAGTCCTTCCCAGCTGAAATAGTCCTGCTGCTGACCGCAACAAATCCGTTGCGGAGAGGCGCTTGGAAGAGGCCATGGGACTGATGGACATCCATGGTGGGAAAGGCTGCCCGATGCTTCAGCTAGCCACCTTCACTCCACAGCCCCATCAAGGAATTTTCCGCAGCCTTTGTACAGATAATCAGTCACGCCTTCCCCAAGCAAGCCGATGGTCAGTGCATAAGGTTATGCAACTGTTTTTTAAAAGCTTTACCATAAAATGCAAGCTATATGGGAGGCCGAAGGGCAGGTAAACCTGCTTGTGCATGAGGAAATTTAACTGGCATTGCTTTTATTATGCCTAGTCCAAAATAACTGCCCGTGCAGACACGCTTTTTCTAGAGCAAGGGGTTAGCCTGCTGCACCTGATGTGATCTCTCTGATGGGGAGATGTCAAGCAGAGAGGCGTGGGATGTGCCCGAGCGTGGGGCTGCAGCCCTTCCCAGGTGGGAGGAGGTCTCTCTGCGCGGCTGCACATGTGCAGGAGGAGGTTTGCTCTTTGGTCTCTTCTGTCACCTGAGACGACCTTGGAAACCACGCAGCTTTCCTACAGGATGGAACAGGTTTGGACATCACTGCAAGTTCACGGATGCCCTTCTTAGCCTGTGGAGGGCAAGTTTGCTAGACATCTGCATCTGTTGGAGGGTGACCATATCTCTCCAGCTTTCCACCAGCTGCTGCCATCAGTTCTGCTTCCAGTTACACATTTTTCTGCTGGGTTTTTTGATAGCTGCACCTCTCCTGGTGCTCCACGGTTGAAGCGAGGGGTCATCTGCCTTGAGGTCATTGCACCCCGATGCTGGATATGAACCCTGAAGGCTCTCTAGACCACCAAATGTAAGGGGAAATGGAAAAAGGAGTGAAGCCCCAGGACGACATTGCCTGCTTCCCTGCAAATACTTGGTGCCATAGCTCTTCCTATCCTTTGCCAGGAAGCCCTGAACTGCTTTCAAACTTTATTTTTCACAGAAAAGGTGGGAGATTGCCACAAATAGCATTCTTCCTGTCTATGGGCACATAAGCCAGGGAGGAAATATTTGCTGGCTGACCTGCAGCCGGCAACGTCTGGGCTTTTCCAGAGGCAGCTGACAAGGTTTGCCAAGGAGACCTTGGGCAGATGTGCTGCTGATTCAGGAAACGTCTGATCGTGGGTGTTTTACGGGCGCTTGCAGAGCGCTGCTGCAGATCCTGTGCTCTCACAGGGTTAAACAACAGCAAAAACACTGGGAAAATGTTAGTGTCACTTTCAGCTAAAGAGCTGTTGAGATGGCAAAGTGGTTATTAGATTTGTCCCTAACGTTTATTAAGTTTGTGTGTGTCTCTGAGATGTTCATGCTGCTCCTCTGTGTATCTTTGGACATGTCAGCTATACCAAGGCATTTCCAATTATCCCATCACCTACCAGATAAGGTGGTCTCAAATAGGTTTTTTAATTTCTTGGGGGGGAAAAAAGGAGAAAAAAAGCAGCTCAGCGATCCCGTATTGTAAATGGCCTTTGAATAGCAAACGCAAACTCTGTTTCATCTTGGCAAGCCAAAGGAGAGCACATACAAGTGCATGTGCATGCTCACACACATGCGTGCATGCCAACACCACCCTGGGCAGCTAACACTCCATCACACCTTCCTGCCCTAGCTTTGACATTTCTTCTTGGGCTCTGCAGAGAGTTTTGCAGACAAAGAAGAAACTGATAAATTTGGGACCCTTTCAGGGTTGGTTTTTTTTTTTTTTTTCTTTCCCGCAGTGTTTCTGACAGTCTGGAGAAGTTCCCCTCAAAAGGTGTCTGCAGTGGTGTAGCAAGCGGGCAATGACATTAGCTCTTCGTGCAGAATTTCACTAGGATTTCTCCTATGTGTGCCCTCCCTGCTTCCCCAGGCTCGTAGGCTTTGCCATGTGCAGAAACAAGACCAGGAAGGTCCATGCAGCTCTTGTTTCACTGACCTGTGTCTTAGGTGACCTGGGGTTTCCAGCTTGCTGAAGGAGTTCAGAAGTGCCTGAGGCTCGCTTTCAAAAGGCATGTCATTTCTAACAGGCAGGTGAATTTGGTGCTTAACTTCCAGTGGGATCTAACTAACCAGCCTAACTGCCTTTACAGTTCTCGCTGGGCGCCTATCTATATCTTTAGGTAGAGCAATATGGGGGGGAAATGTGGCTTTTAATAGCTTGTGAGTCATGGCGAGGCATGCCTGCACTGCAGGCGAGCAGCTGCGGCTGTTGCACGGCGGAGACAGACCCAGGCGACTTTTAAACGCTCCCACACCACCAGCCGTCTAGCCGGGACCAGCCCGGGTGAACTTGCCCTGCTCCCATGGCATGGGGGAGCAACGCGCAGGAGCATCCCGCAATCCAAAGGCTAGCAGACTGGCCTCAGGTTATTAAAAAAAATTGATTTACCAGCATTTTCTTTGGTTTGCCCTCCTAGCGAATGTTCGTTCCCTGGGAAAGCCACGGGCTGAACTCAACGAAGGCGCAGAGCTGCGGGGATGGGGGGGAGCACGGGGCTCGCCAGGAGCTGCTGGAATCAGCAGCAAAAATATTCAGCTGACCAACTATGACAAGAATGAGCAGGTTTAAATTACAGCAGGAAGGATTTTGGTCAGACATCAGGAAACACTTTCTACCGGTAGGAAAAGTGAAGCACTAGCTACAGAAAATAGCTTTGAGTACATCGCAGAAACCAACAGACTCTGAAAGGGAAACCGGGACGTGCCTGGTGTGGTGGTGAGGTTAGTCATGGCATGAGGAGATTGATGTGCAGCTGTGGCTGAGCTCACCCCTGCAGACGGGCTCTGAAGCACTTTTGTGTGTATCCTAAAATCAGTGTTACTTGGCATGAAGCCGGAGATGGAGAGCCTGGATGGGCTGCTGTGTCTCATACGGAAAAGAAACAGAAAGTACCCTGGATGGGGATGGGGTCAGGGTTGGGGATGGAGATGGGGATGGAGATGGGGTTGGGGATGGAGATGAGGATGGGGATGGAGATGGGGTTGGGGATGGAGATGGGGATGGAGATGGGGTTGGGGATGGAAATGGGGATGGGGATGGAGATAAGGATGAGGATGGAGATGGGGATGGAGACAGGGATGGAGATGGGATTGGAGATAGGGTTGGGGATGGAGATGGGGATGGGGATGTAGATGAGGATGGATGGGGAAGGGGATGGGGTTGGGGATGGCAATGGAGATGGGGATGGGGTTGGGGATGGGAATGGGGATGGGGATGGAGATGGGGATGAGGATGGATGGAGATGGGGATGGCAATGGAGATGGGGATGGGGTTGGGGATGGGAATGGGGATGGGGATGGAGATGGGGATGAGGATGGATGGAGATGGGGATGGCGATGGGAATGGATGGGGCTTTTACTGGGAATTGGGGTGGTGATGGGACACAAAAGCATGACTGTAAGGCCTGGGGAACACAGCTCGATTCCCAGCTCTGCTGCACTTCCTACATGACCCGAGCAAACCTCTTAGCCTCACTGCACATCCTTTGCCCATCTCTCCACTGATATTCTGAGCACTGCCCTCCCTTGCAGTGTCATTGTACATCAGACGAGCTGTTTAAAGCCTGTAGCAAACAAGCCTTACAGAGATACTTGCTATTATTCCTGAATGTGTGGACTCCAGGGCGAGCGATTATCATATTTCCCTGTGATCAAAATGTTAGTGGTTATCATAAAGTATGCTTTAGAGTTTAAGACAGATACAGACTCTTTTAACAGCATTTATTTCTAAAAAACCTTCATCTTTACTCTCTCTCATGACAGCTGGTTTTTGAGTCATGAGCTGGTTGCAATTACTTTGCCTCTCTAATTCCATCTTCCCCACACTCTTCCTGGCTTCAGAGCCGCTGGAGGATGGTCACCTGTGTGGAGCCGTGCATGAAAATTGGATCCCAGCTGCAGGCAAGGCTAGGAGGAAGTGAACGTGGAATATTTCAATTTAAAGTGTGTTTATTGTGCATTCTGTCACTGATTTGATGTAAAAAAATTTGCATGCAAATGACAGCAGATTTGCATCTCTCCTTTCATTGACTGCAGATGTTGAAAAAAAGATATATTTGAGGGGGTTTTTTTTAAGCTTTCAAAACATCTTAGAGGAGATTTTGGCGGCTGCCCTATTAACGCATCTATGTAAATATGCTGACCTCTCCTGAAAACAGCAGGCTGACGTCAGGGCATTTACACAGAGATGTTCACTGCAGCAGTCTGTGGTCTTTGCCTTTCTAAGATTTCCGGCATCATTTTGGAAAGATGTGGTCCTTGGACACGGAACCGTGTCTCATAAAAATGGATTTTTACATGGAAACATGTAGAAGGATTTTTTGGAGTACTGTGAGGATGCTAGTTGGTTATTATAATGTTTATAATGGGTTGAAGAAAATTCTAAGCAAGGCTCTATGCAACCAGGAGGCACCCAGAGAGTTTCGGAGGCATCTTCTTCCGTTGACAGTAGCAGGCACCAAGATCAAGGCAGCCTTGGGCAACAGTGGACTTGAAATTGCTCATCTCCCCTTGAACTGGGCAGGTTGTTGAGTGCATCTTTGGCAGCAGAGGGGAGGGGATGGGACCTGCCTGGGGGGATGCCAGCTCTGCAGGGCTCCCCTGCCCAGCCTGTGGCCTGTGTCCTGTGTCCGGAGCAGGGATGCCTCCTGAGGCCGGTGACCGTGGCCCCTGGGTTTTATGCAGAGCAGGTATAAACACCCTTCCTTTGTTTTCTGGGCAGCCCTCATTTGCGGAAAACCTGGGCCTGCTTATCAGAGAACTGGTGTGTATTTGCATTCATGCTGTGTACACAAAATTATCCGGTGTGCAGCGCTCTGCTTTGCCTATGCTGTAAGAGCTCCTGGAGCAAATTTGCAGCCCCAGCAGGACTGATGAACAGGATGCAAAGTGGGTCCTGAAAACTATTCAAGCAGTAGCTGTTTTCCTCTTCTAATCTCCTGAGCGATGAGTTGAAAAATCCAGCCTCTCGCTTGACTTGACTTATTCGTCACCTGGGCTTCAACCGCTGTGCAGGAACCAAGGACTGACTTTCTCTCTCGTCAAGGTATTTTTTGACCAGGGAAGCTAGAAAAATGACCAAGGGGAAAAAAAACCAAACCAAAACAACCAGCAAACATAAACAGGAACAAGGCAGCTAATGAACAAGCTTTGCTGAGGTTGCTGTGACTCTACAAAAAATTGGCAAAAAAGTTAGTCTTCTAAAGCTGCCAGCTTTAAATAAGATGCTATCTGTGTAGAAATGTTTTTAACGTTAGCTCTGCATCTGTCTTCAGCTAAGAGATATAAATAGATTTATACCTTTCTCTCTATGTATATGATGTTATATATAGGTGTGAGCACACATTAAGTGTATGCACGTGTATGTGTATATAAAATATGCACACTAGCTAGACAGAGCCATCCATCTATCAAGTTATTGGCCTATCTCATGCTCATTCGAGAAAGGGTTTAAAAGGAATTGCCTAAATACATAATACATGCTGGGGTTTTTTTCTTTTTAAGAGATGAGTCAAGTCAAATGCTATGATATAAATTTTTAATACCCCTATGACCTGATTTTTTTTTTTTCCTCTTGTGCAAGGAAGTTAACAATATGAAATGTCTTTCTGTTGTCTCTAATCATGGGCTGATTTGATAAGCTGTAATTATTATTCATATTTGAGATCTGCAGCTAGGGAGATGCAGGAGGTGTGGGGATCATTGGGATGTTTAGGTTTATTATTATTTATTACTGCTATGAATAAAAGAATAATGATTTCAGCGATTCTACCAAGTAGTTCACGCTGCAAAATTAACCCATTTAAAAACTGTTGCAATCCATTTGCATCTGATGGATTCTGGGTCTCTTTAATCACATTTTTTGGTTCCTTACTCCATTGGAGGGGTTGGGAAACTGGAAGAAATGGAAGGAATGATTTTTATAGGCCGTACCAAAATGCATTGTGTTTGTTGTTTGACCTTGGGCACTGTGTCTCCTTAGGAGCACTGGAAGAAAACTGTGCAAGGACTAGTCACGTCACAGCTGCTGTTGTGGTTATACTATTCGTCATCTTACCAGATACAGCATTCAAAGGCGTGTGGTGAGCAGAGAGAGAGTTGTGATCCCTGTTATTGTGGATATCCAGTGCTTTACAAGTGTCTTGGCAAAAGTGAAGGGGTTTGTTAGGTGGGAAACGGCAAACAGCATCTTCAGTTCAAGAGCAGTATGTGCTGGTGTTCATTTCAGCACTGGTCCTTGTGTCCAAACCCATAAATCTTTGGACATCTCCGAAGTGTTGGTGTTCTTGAAAATGTCCCAGTGGCTGCATAGAGTAAGATTGAACATCCCAAAGGTTGTTTTTAAGCCTCTGAGATGTCTTTGCAAAAAAGAGGATGCATTTAAGATGGATGCTTAGCCAATCACTGGGGGTAGTGGGGAACGGCTCAGTTGGTTGTGATTTAGAGAAAGGAGAAAGTGGAGAAGACGGACCCTGTCTTGCTGCAGGGGCTTTGCTGTAAATACAGAGCCACTTTCATTGATGATGGCCCAAGTACCCCAGGCCTTTTCAGGGAGGGAGTGGTGGAGGCCAGCTCATCCTGGGTCAGGTTTGGTGTGCACCACTGCAGAGCCCTTTGCTGCACACTCTTCTGTGTTAAAGAAGTCTTTTTCAAATCTGGCTAACCAGCATGGCACTATCCAAAGAACAAAACCAAATGTGTTTGTAGGCTGTTGATTCATCTTTCAAGTGATGTAAGTGGTTTGGGTTGCTCCACTTAAAGCTTTTGACATCTGTAGGTGTAAGGGTGCAAATACATTGCTTATTTGTTCCTTTTACTCTCCTGGAGTCAGAGCCAGAATTACCTTCAGTCACTACACTCTCCTGTCTCCGTAAGTATAGACTGTCCTTGAAAGAGAAACGAATGCATTTAAGTAACATTCTCTTCAGAAAAATGTGGGTCTAGATTCCAGGAAAAGATGCTTTCGTAAAACTCATAGTCGTAGGAGGCTTAGCCATGTGATGGCCAGAAACAGCAGAAGGAAGAGATCTGCAGCCAGAGGCCATGGCTTGAAAAATACATGATCGATTACAAGCCTGAAATGTCGCTCTGTGGAAGGAAGAAAATCAGCTTGATGCTCATGGGGAGCAGCCCGGTGCAGCTGCCCATGGCTTGCAGTGGAAATCAACTCCTGATGACATGCCTCAGCAGCTGTTGGTGTCTCTTGCAGAAACTCTGGTACCCAGTTTCTACCCAAAGGTCTGTTGGCTGGTGGACATTTTGAAGATGGTAGTAAGAGGCTGGGAGGGCCAGTGAGACTTTAGGGAGTGATGTTGCAGGGGGTTAAGAAAAGGTATGGCATTTTGGTGCCATTTTCCCTATTCTCAGTTTCCTGAAGTTGGATCTCCTCTGTAATGTACTCAGAGGCAAGGAATTAATCTCAGAGGATAAAATATACGGAGCTCTTCCAAACAACCACATTTTAAATGTCCCCTTATGTTGCAGCTTTACATCTCTCCGTCTTGAAGTGTTTTGCATGTTAAAGGAGAACTTGAATTTAAGATTGTCCACACCAACATGACCTCCAACAAATTACGTGTCCTGGATCCCTCTTTTCCAGTGAAGGCTATGCCAGACTTCACGTCTGCTAGCTCTCTAGTCCTTGCATGTTTTCCCATCCACCTTTTTATGCTGCAGTCTCAATATCTTTTCCTTCCTTTCTTTTACCAGTACTGAAGTTTGAAGACGTGAGCCACAACATATGCCATTGTCCCTTCCTAGAGATGAACAAAGTATATTGTTATGCTCCAAATGTGATAATTTTTTCCCCTGTTAAATGTTTCCTAGCTGCATAGACCAACCATCTGTTTCTCTTTCTCTCTTCTATCATCCAATTCTTTGCACGTTATTCAAATTAATTATCAATTAAGAACCGGAAAGACTGGATAATCAAATTACAGAATGGTAAGACGGTCAAAGTAACACAGCACCTTATTAAAAGCCTGCAGATATTTAATAAGACAATAAATTCCTGATCTTTTGTTCTAAACATGAACCTTCGGCCCAATAAATGAAAACAGAGTGACATGTATCTCTTCTTGGTCATTTATTTATGAACATAGGAAATGACATTGACTAACCCCCTTTCCATTCCAGATTTCAGATTGCAATCTTTGCCTCTCAGATGTCAAACTAACCCAGATAATAAAACAGCTTGAGTATCAAGACATTCCCCAGAGAGATAAGAAAGTTCTCTGTTACGTTTTTGTGCTAAAGTGAATCTGCTTTATAAGGCATGAAATTAGCTGTCCTTTAGCTCTGCAGTTATCCCAAGAAGAGGAGGGGGTCTGGTTTTGGGGCAAAGGCAAAACAGCAGTGCTGGCTGCTGTGCCCTTGGGCAGCCGTAGGAGCGTGCAGTTGGACCGTATTTCAACACCCTTCCGTCGAGCAGTGCTCAGAGAGGGAAATTTATGAGGCTTGGCAGCAGGGTTGGCACGCAGGGTGTGCCCAGGGAAGATGAGGATGGAGGAGAGCTGATTGTGCCCTGTGTGATACCTGAGAGATTCTGGCTCTGACCATCTGTACAGTCTGATGTGCCTAAACCTTTCCCGCAGTAATCCCTCTGACTGCTTGGCCTCCTCTTGTATATACAACCACATCACGTGGTTGCAAAGGTGGTGGCTCATCCTCAGCCATGAAAACAGAGATTACCCAAAATTTAGGGCTGGTAAGGGCCAGAAGAGATCACGTTGTCTGGTCGCAAGCCCCGGGGAATCAAGTCCACCTACCCTGCTCCTGGTGACCAGGCTTCCACCTCTAATAATGTGGTAGCTCTCATTTTCAACTGCAATTTTACTGACGGGACTTGAGGGCAGCTTTGCAACTGTGCCGAGAGCAGAGATACCCTGTAAGCCCTCTTTGCTCTGGGGAAGGATCCTTAAGGGGCTGCAGCTTCAGTTAGTTGGGCCCCTCGGGTGTGCAGCAGCCAAGAGTGAAGTTGTGTAATTAACACGAACGGTCGTCGCCATTTCGTGCTGCTCCTGACGACAACTCGTTTGCTTCAATATTATCCCCATCCCTTTTTTCTCCCTCCTCCATCACCCCCCGCCCCCAACCCAAATTCGTCAGAGCCTCGTAGCCATCGCAGCCTGCAAAGCGTCCTCTTCACATTCTCCTAACGCAATTGCACATAATTAAGCGGTACATTTACATGTCAGACTAAACCCACTGTCCAAGCTGCTCGTTCTGCTTTGTGCAGCGCTGTGCCAGGCATCCTCCAGAAAGGATGCAAATCACGGCACAGAAAACATATTACGAGTGGCATGCAAGATCTGTGCCCACTTTGCCCATTGTGTCAAGAAAACAGAAATGCTTGTCAAAATACCAGCTCGAGTAGGAGCTCGCGGCTTCTGGAGGAATAAAAGAACCATGTTGGCAAGCACAGGACTAGACAGGCAGATGTCCTCCTCTCCACCCACTAGAATTTTATTGGCAATTGAGTTAACAACCTCTTTGCATATGAAAGTAACGGAGAGGCGCTGCTGCGGCCTCGCTGGCAGGAGACTTGGCTGCAAAACCAGTGAGACATTTGACAAGGAAGCAATATGTTAGCAACATCTCTTCATCCGTGTTATCAGGGCCAAATTGCCACGGCACTTGCAGCCATGTGGAGGCATTAGACACAAAGTGTTAGACGCCCTGCCATTCTTCCTCGTCATTTTCTCCTTTCTCTTATCCCTTTTTCAGAGCAGCCTGGTCCTGACACTTCTTTTCAAGTGGCTCCAGAGCCAATCCTGCCTTGTGCTGCTGTATATCCTTAGAAAATAGGCTGCCAGGTGCTGAACACCCACATTTTGAAATGATGGTTCATGGTAATAAATGGTTCTGGGGTTTTTTGTTTGGTTTTTCTTTTCTTTTTTTTGTTTTTTTTTTTTTCTGTAGAAGCAATTGCATTTTCAAGTTTTCCTCTAAGAGGTCACATTTCCGAGCTGATGAATGGGAGGAATACAAACTGGCAAAGCCTCTCCCCGCATTGAATCCTTACAACAGAACTTGTACCCCACAGCAGTTGTCCACATATTCTTTAGATTTGCAAACTCCCAGCCTATGACAGTGGAAAAGCAGACTTCCCCGTAGCGGACTGACAATAACCTTGCAGTGATGAGCTGTATTTCATGGGTCTCTGGATACTGTGGTGTTTCCAAACATACCAGGGAACCCCCCAGGAGAAAGGTGCTGCAGAGAAATCCACAGAGGTCTGAACAGGCAGAGGAATGTAATCAAGTCAGCAGTCTTGGGGTCTTTTTGGGGGACCCTGCGTAGCTCTGCCCTTGTGTTTACCAGGGAGAGAGGGAGGGATGGGGAATACAGTAGGAAACCTGCCCAATCTCCCACCCAACCATTGAGCCCTCCCCCAAACACCGAGCCCAACAATGCAGCAAGGCTTTGCAATAGAATTTTTTTCTCACCAGTTCCTTCCGACTCTCTTTTAAGGCTTACTGGGTTTAATAAGCCATTGCAAACTGCTGGGGTCACATTCTGCTGTCTGTACAGCTTGGAGGTGAACAGCTCTCCCATTAAGCATCAAGGGATTATAGAAAAGTCCTGTATGGAGCCAAGGAATGAAATTGTGGCAGGAAAGCTGGAGGCATCCCTCTTCCTCTGTAAAGGTGCTAACCTGAACATAGCAGATGGACAGCACAGACTACTTCTGGTCTAGATGTGTGCAGGCAGGGAGGTCTGTCGAGGCAATGTACGGTGTCTCCTGTTGTGAAGATCTTGGCCTTCCGTACTGCCGGGTTTTGGTGATAAACTGGCTTCCCTGTGCATAGCCCCTCCACTTGCTGCTGCTGCATGCAAAGGACTGGTTGGCCACCAAGAAGGGGAACCAATCCCCCCACTACAAAAAGGGTGAAGGTGGGGGTGGGAGGGAATTGAGGCAGGTGACTGCAGGTTCAGCTTAGTGTAGCGAACAGCCTCCCATGAATGAAACCTGGGTCCGTGCAAGAGGGGCCATCCATGTTCATCCCTGAGCTCTGGGTGACTACGTTTGCTCACCGCCTTTCTGCATTGTCCCAGTGACTAGCCACCAGCCCAGACAGTTGGTGTCACTGCAGATCTTTGCATTGCACACTGTCCATGGGGACATTGTGAGCTCTCTCTAGGCTGGCACTGTATCTTGTTTTTTCCTTTTTCTGCTCCCCCATGCCTTCTTCCCAAGCATCACTCTTTGAGAAGTATCATCAGTGCTGCTGTGGTTTCTCCTATAAAGCACACAAGCAGACCTGCTGCCCCTTCAGGCTGATGGTCAGTGCACAACATATCCCAGACTGTAACACATTTAAGCTCCCCATCTCACTGTGGAAATGGCCAATAAAGCCATCCTGTTTTCATGGCTACGGAAGAGTACAGCTACTCTGCATGCAAGGTTTCTCACAACTCCACTTGTCTTTCAGCTATTATTGTCTTGAGCCTGAGGTTTGACTCTGCTAACCTTGTGTTTTAAAGCCTCCTCTCCCCGCAGGGTCAGCAGCGTGCTGGTACGCCACGGCAAGCTGAGCTCTTTGTGTGACTGCAGTTCATAAGCTGAAGATGTACCCTGGGGTTCCTCCAGGCTGCTTTCCTTGCAGGTTTTCCCAGCTTGCCTGCCAGCCCCGAGTAGGACAGCACGTCTTCCCTGACTCCCTCCCGCTCCCCTACCCTTCTCTGACTTGTTGAATCATTGCTCCAGCCCTAAAAGACTTCTAGGTCACAATGCTCATTTCACAAGGATGAGAAAGCGAGCTTTTCTCATCGCCTCATGTGAGTTTAAGCATCACACTTGCGATGAAGCTGCAGAAAAATTAGCTTGTGGAAGGGTTGTCTATCCAGTATTCTCTCCCTGACATCCCATGGAATTAGTTTTACCGTAATCACAAAGGTACCGAATCTAGAAATCCTGCTGAAAAATCCCACCTGATCATTTCTTTCTGCATCTCTCCGTTCCTTCAGACAATGGTCACAGACTTGTCTTTTTTGCAAGGCCGCTGCTCTAGTCCAGGGTCAGAAGCCCTTTGGTTTCTCCTTGGTTGGGGGAAAGAAGCACTACAAGCCCTCCTGGGCTCTGAGTTCAGCAGGAAAACACAGGCAATGCTGCAGCACATCAGGCTTAGGACTGGAATCTGGAGATCACTAGACTGCAGGAATCAACCTAGCTGTGTTCAAGCAGGTTGATTGAACCCGCTATAGCGGGTTCCACCTTTCTGCGGATGCCAGCAAATGAGTTCCCAAACACTTCTGCTTGCTCCAGCTCCGATGGATGGCAGAAAATCTTCCCCAAGCATCTGGCCAGTGTTCTCAGGTGAGCCTTTTCTTGCTGCCTGCCTGGATGCTTTCTTCAGTGTTAATTGGAGAATGTTTCTCACTTCCCGTGCAACACGTAGCCTGGCATGGGAAAATGCCTGCTGAATTTTATAACCAGAGATGTTGCCCCTTGAGTTGCTGGTGAAGCTATCCCAGTGCATTGCATAGCCATGTATGTATACCACTGCAACACACAGCCTGGGTATTTTCCCAGGGTAAAAAGTGCTACCACAGTTTTACATTCTTGTCTTCACTTTTTCCTATTCTGGGCAGTACTCAACAGAGTACGTACGTATTTGCTGTTGTGTTTCTCTTGTGTTGTCATGGACATTTTCAGTCTAGGATCCAGGAGCACAGGACCAGACATGCACAGCACGATTCTCCTTTTTCTGCCGTATAAATTGCAGTCATGACTTGAAATACTCTGTCATCCCTCAGCAAGGGGAGACCGAGTTGCTCACCTGTAGGTTACTCCACTCTCAAAACAAGGCTGGAAAGGGTCCATCAGAGGTGTTCCCACTGCTCTGCATGTTAACATGTTTCTGCCTCAGGCTGGAAAGGAAATAATCATTTACTTCAAACCTCCAGACGAATGTAGAGCACCAGGGCCAGATTTAGCTGCAGTAGCTATGGTTTTCCCTGGTCTTTGGCAAATGTTTAGCTGGCTCCTGCAGCTGCGAGGTGGCTTGGGGTGTTTTTAGGGAGAGCACCGCAGGAGGAGGGGGCACTGAATGGGTGAGAAATATCATGTCATCTGAGACTACAGCAGCTATGTGGGGGGATTTTGTGCTGAAGCCTAATGAGGGAGAACATTTGCTCTGCGTATTTTCCCCTGCAGATGAGATCCTTAGAGAGGACTGTGTAATTCTCTGCCTTCTCTCAATGGTTTTCCATCAGTGAAACATCTGTTAGTGTCTGGAGAGGCTTCCTTGTGGCACAGGTCTGTGGTAGAAGCTGATGCATGGAGCTGTTTCCCAAAAATTTGGCTCCCATTATGTTTCTCTAAGATGAGTCCACACAGCTATGTGGGTAACCCTGAACACATGAATCAACACCAACAGACATACCGGTGGCTGCCCACATCTGCAGAGACCTGAAACACTGGCACCAGGAGCTGTGAACTTCCCCTATGATGTGAAGATGAAGAGGACGTCCTTCTTTGCACAGGTCCACCTTGCCCATGCAGGATCTGCTGCAGGATCTGTGGGAGGACACACTGGTGAGCACGGACGATTATACCTCTTTCACCTCACCCAGATATTCCTAATGGGATCAATGGGACTACAACAAGTCTCACCTCCGGAGGACCTGGCCTATAGTGTTGTGTCAACTGTCCCCGAATGTTGGTTGTTTAAAAGGCTTTTGGAAGCCAGATTTTGGCTCCAAAGTCACTTCAGTGGTTTTTAAAACCCTCTATCCCAGCAGTTTGGAGAGGTTGTTGTCCCAACGGGGCATACCGTCAGTGCACCAAGGTGCTTAAACACTGAACAACCATATTCTGGGAACACCAAAAGGTCACTTGAGTAGTAGTCACTCCTCTAGGATATGGAGCACTTGTCCTGGTCTCTCAAGTTGTTACCTTAGTTCTCTGCATGTTGCTTTTCACAGTATAGACCACATCACGAAACACATGAAATACAGGAGTGTTGCTGTTGACTTCCCACGACGAGTCGTACCCCAAAACCAAGAAAGGAAACCTCATTTTCCACTTCCCAACCCTCCATCACAAAGCTGTGCACCTCCTCATGACCTGCATTCAACCAGAGTCTCCCATCAGCTCCTGAAGGAAGGCAGCTGTTAGAGCACTCAGCATTGCTGTGTTCAATCACAACATCAGAAAAATGCATAAAATAATGAAAGCAAACTGCAAGGTCCTCGCCGTTGCCTGAAAAAGAAAGGCATGGCTTTCCATGAGTGTTTCTGTATTCAATTTTCTGCTTGACAATTTATTCCAAGTATCAAAGGCTCAAGTGTCTCCTGGTAATTCCTTCTGGTCAGGGAATAAGCATCTGCTCTCTCTGATTGCGGGTCACTTCTCTCATGCAAAGCCTGATTGAGACATGCATGTCAAGGTCAGAAATGAGGCTGAGCTTGTATTGTTCATCTGAAAAAAACCCAAACCAAGGCAGCAGAAAAAGAGATAATAACATGCCTTTAAAACGGACACGGGTAATGTGTCTTTTGTTGTGAGTAATTATGATGTAAAGAAGAGTCAACTGTAGCATTCTAATGCGTTAATTACTTGTTAGTCGTTAGGTTTATATATTTCTCCTGAAAAGGGATGGAGATACTTGGACGGCAAGTGGCCTGTTTGAAAGGCTGGGAAGATTAAAGGTTTAGAAAGAGGAGAGTGAATACCGTGTGATTGGAGCATAAAAATACAGCTTTCCAACCAAAATAAAGCACTTAGTTATCAACAGGACCCCAAGCAGATCGTTGGTCAAGAACAGCTTTGCACAAACATCAGCTGCCTTCAAAATGCTTAGTGGTGACCTGGTTGCAAAGTGTTTTGGCCTCTGGGGCTGTAAAAACCTGGGGTCTGCCAGTTTACTCATCTGCTGCTTGCAAGACTGTAAAAAGAAACTTGAAGAATCATCACCTGCCTTGCAAAATACCCAGTCCAGATGTGTTTGCTAGGCGGAGCCTTTTCTTTCCTGCTTTTGGACTTTCACCTCTGCAAGTTTTCCACAGTCATTTCCAATGCCAAGTGTTCCCCCCTGAAAAAGCACATGCCAGGCTTTCCATGTCAAATCAGCGATAAAGCTCTCGGGGAAACAATTTCCTCCGTGACATTTGTAAAGGGAAATTCTGCCCGGAAGGAAGCACTGGCAGGGTGAGTTCCTGCACAGCCCCAAATGCAATGAGCCGTTTAAATTGCCTGATGCAGTGGGCAGGCCCATCACAGCCATCCCAGAAGGGAGAAAAAGGCATTTCAGAAATACTTATCTTTTTTTAAATACATTTTTCTTTTTTTTTTCTCACACAAAACGATGTCTCTGATGGACTCCAAAGAGAGCGTGGGCTGAACTCCATCCTCTTTCATCTGGATCCCGGAGGCGTTCTCACCCCCGCTCCCTCCACCTCCACACCCGATGTCCTTGCCAAGCGCATTGGGAAGAAGCTCCAATCTGGAGCACAACAGCATACACCCTGAAGCTAGCTAGCTAGCTTGAGACTACTGACGAGCTGCTTAAGTGCTTCCCTTTCATTCCTGACCAAGATTTGAGGCTCCATCTCCCTGTCCTAGCCAAGTGGAGATTCAGGAGGCAGAAGAGGATCTCCACTGGTCTCTCCCATGCTGACGACGAGCTATTCCAGCTGGTCCCCACACATCCCCTGAACCATGAGCATCTGTGATGGTGGAATCAGCAAGCCACAGTCTGTACATCTGAGCAAGCCAGCAGAAATAACGTGGCCTGCGGGAATAACGTTGCCTCACCGCAAGGGCTGACCACACATGTGCTGGTGTTACCCCAATGCCTGGTCCAGCGGCAAGCCCAGGCTCGCTTTTGTTAACACTCTGCGAGCAGGCGTGTCTGCCACCCACAAGGGCCCATTTGTTTTAGATCACACTTTGTGATCTTGAAGAGTGAGAAACTAAAATCTCCTGCAACACGTGTTGCCTGTACAATCCAGTTTAGGACCTCATGACACAAGAGAGAAAGTACTGCGAAGGGAATTTAAAGCACACGAGGTCCTGAGGCTCTCCTGAGCCAGATCTACATAGTTCATCCCTGGAACGACTACAGAAGGAAATTCCTAGTGTTGAGCCATGAGATCGTATGCCTACCTGCCAGGGGTAGTAATTTACGGGGCATCGGTGGAGCACAGACTGCTCTTTGTAAAGCCATCGACCACCTCCACGGTATTGTCCATGAGGACTTCAATGCTGCAGAGAGTTTCTGGTGAAATCAAGCCACAGAAGACAGGGAAGGTAAAAACATGTGTTCCTTGGAAAAGATCTGCACTTTGTCAGCTGATGATCGAGCTTTGCCATCTCTTCAATACATACTCAGTCCTTTGATGCTTTTAGTCCCCAAACTGTCTTAAAGGTAAAGCAAAAGATGACTTGGGGAAGTCGGTTTTCCACATGAAAAATCAAGTCCTAGCCAGAAGGGTGCTTGCTTGTCTTTCAAACGCGCTTCTCACATCGGCCAACAGTGATTTCTGAGACGGGTGACACACTGGACACGCACGGGCTGTGTACACCCTGGGCTGTGGCAACTGTCAGCCGGCACCATATCCTGGATGCTGCTGCTGCTGGGATGCTGCAGAGGTGAAAAAGGAGAAAACTCCTTGTCAGATTGTGTCATTCCAGCTTTGGAGCAGTGGCCAGCTGGAGAGGTGGGTAATACATTCGCTCCAGTCAAACAGCCAGCATGGGTGAAATACTAAATATATGGCTGGGGGGACCTCAGCCACAGCAGATGTCATGCATTTTTAATCAAAAAAACACGTGTCACCATGCAGCGGGGTGGTGCACACTGCCGGGGAGATGCTGCTCTGCGTCCACAGCCCACTGCAGCCATCAGCGTTGTCCCGGGAAGCAGAGGGGACCCTGAAGCATTGCCAGGCTGCAGAGCTGCTGCTGCTGCTGCCGTTTGTCCCAGGGGTTGTATCTTCTGCCTCTTTGATCTCCCTCTGACCTTTGCTGTTACAGCTGGGAAAGCTGATCCTATCGATTTTATGTGGATTATGATTTTCTGTAGATTGCCCAGAAACCTGCTAATTGTGCACGCAGCTATTTATAGCATCTCAGAGTGGGAGTCAGAAATTTTTGGTGGCGCAAGAGGTTATCTGCACACACATCTGCAGAGCTGACACTTCTGTATTTTCTCGTAAGTGATGGTAAGAGATATTCAAAGTGGGCACTTTCTATCCGGTTTGAAAGGTCTCTGAAATTTTCCACCTTCTTTCAAAAGAAAGGACCTCATTTTCTGCTGACCTTTTGGAATTTCTTACTGGGAAAAAGGTGCGTGTTTGTGGGGGGGAACTAAACAATAATTTGGGGTCAGACCTGCTCCTGGACAGGGTTCAAGACAACATGTGTTTCGTCTCTCCCCTCATCATGAGCAGCTACAGAAAGTTGTCAAGTCTGAAAAAGGAGGTTTAGCAGGTGATCCATAATGCAGCCCTGCGTCCAGCTGCCTGACTGCACTTCACCCTCCCAAGCAGCTTCCGACTCTCCATCCTCCTGCATCTCCACCCCAGCTTTGGGACATCCGTGTCCGCAGCAGGTTCAGGCGGTGAAGCAGTGGAGTTCAATGGGGAGAGCACCGAATGGAGCCGAGATGCTCACTGCAGTCTTGGTTAATTTGGTTATACAGTGATGGTCCCACCATCTCTGCTGGCTGCTAGCAGCTTGGTTGAAATGTAGGTACTAAACCAACCAGCTAAAGCCTCATCTTGTGCTGAAAAATGCATTTGTGCCTCTACATTTTTCCTCGCACGTCCCGCGTGGGTTTTGCACGTCTCCTTCCCTTTGCTGAGAAAAGAAACTCAAAATAATTTTAGGTGCGTTTAATAATTGAAAGCTTGGAAAAATAAAAATAGGGTTTATCAGAGCTATTGCTACAGGATTCTGCACCTTCCCAGTATGGCCCTGGATGCCTCAGAGCTATTTATTCCTTTCCTGGCTCCTTTTCTGACTTTCCTCCTGGTGAAATTAAAAAGGAGCATCACTCGATTTAGTCTAGCCTTGAACTCTGCAGTGCCAGCAAGTATTGTTTCAGCAGCATCAATCCGTGGTACTGAGCCCACTCAATACCTAGCCCAAACTGCTGCTCCAGTCGTAGTGCTTTGCAAAATAAGATACTGCCTCATCACAGATGCAGCCCACTGACTTCTTCAGTGAAAAGAGGGATATTTTTTTTTCCCATGCATTGGGTTAAACATTTGCTTGCAACAGCCTGGAGCAGTCATTCAGAATATTTTAAGAGTGTCTTTCATACTGTCTGAAATACCTGGCAGTGCACAAAGGCCGAAAGTGGGAGTAATTGACTGCGGGATTATTCTATACAGCCTGAAATAAAAGTAAAATGGCTGTGAATGTGACAGGGAGTCAGATCCACACTGCAAGGTTCGTTGAGTCTTTTGGTGTAATTAGCCGCTATTATCTGGGTGCCACAAGGCAGTACTTTGGCAAATCCCACATTGACTTGGAAATCACGGGCTAGAAGAAGATAATCAAGGTCTTGGAGACTGGAAGCTTTGGAGATTTGTAGGGGCATGGTATTTGTCCTCAGGCAGTGACTCTTGGAGATGGATCTTGACGGGGAAAACCTCCTGCGAGAATATCAGAGGAGTTCCCATGAACTTCAAAGGCTGGCGGTACAGGTCCTGCCTGTGCCGCTCCGATGGCTGCAACAGTTGTCGGCTGTATGCATTTCATAATGTAAGAAGTCCTTTTGAACAGCGTATAGTCACCTGGGATCTTTCTGATTCCTGGAAGATGGATCCCAGAACCCCAGTGGTACGTCAGACCATGTCTGTATCTTGAGGGTATTCAGACCTGCTTCTGAAACACCTAGAAGCTGTTTTATATGACTTTTTCTTCTCCCAGTCAGACGCTTGTCTCCATCCCTCAGTCATCTCTGAGAATTGTGTTAAATCAGCCAAGGCTCATAAAGGATTACAAAACCTTGCTGAAAGTCAGAACTCCTTGTAAAATGAAGAAGGTGTGTAAAAAGAAAAGGGGTGGGTGTGGTGAGAAAATGGAAAGAGGAGTGACTCGACTAAGAGGAGAAAAACCAACACCACCTTGTCTGTAGAGGTGTATCCTTAACAAGGAAGGGGAGGTATCCATTCATGTGGGTGGACAGAGGGAGAAGAAGGGACACCTGATGACACTCGGGGAGGCTAAGTCACAAACTAATCAGCTAAATGCTTTTTCACCCAGTCTTTAACCTGAGCAACCCAGCGCCAAGCAGTATCACTGAGGCTGAAAGTGATGCCGAAATCCCAAATGGGTTTTGCAGAATTTATGGTAGTGGGGAATCCCCATGTTTTGAAGCAAATATGTATTAAACACATGAGTTTTTGAAAGGGATCTGACTTCTGATATAACCTCTGAGTCGGTGCAGGTTAGCTGTCTCGGGCACAGCTTCCTTGGACACATCTCTGAAGGAGACGGCGCTGCTCAGAGTGACTCTGAGAGCAGATGCACTCACTCAGGTGGAGCACAGCACTAATTCAGATTGACAATGTCTTTGCTTCTCCTAGCTAGGCTGCAAATGGGTGGTCATGGATGCACTCAAACGAGGACACGTTGCAGGATTGCAGGTTGTGTGCTGGCTCATGTGCTGGCTTGCACGTGTGTTTTGACTGCTTGACTCCCAAGACCGTGCATTGCTAAGGAGACTCTTTTTACAGTAAAAGATGAGTCTTTGAATAGTAAAGGGTCAGATCTCGAGCTGGTGTAGATCAGAGTAGCTCCCTGGACCTCTATGAGCTCTGCCATTTTACAGCCACCCTGTTATAGTTTTTAGGCTTTGCTTCATTTGAACTGCATGCTGGGCTGTAATTAGGTGAGCATCTCATTCTCAGCCACTTTATGAAACACATCTTTTTTCTGCCAGGAAGCAGCAGGTAGGTTACAATTAAAGGTACTTTCGGTTTTTGTTTTATTAACCGCACTGCTTCCGCTTGGCTCAGTAAAGCAGGGCTTTGTGCTTGGAGGTAGGAACTAGAGTTTCAAAGGCAACCCATGCCCATACAGGTCTTCAGACACTGAACATCACGAGACAGTCTGCCTATGGCCATAGACACCAGGGCATACACGTCTCCTGTCCCCAGCAGGAGCAAGCGGTACCCAGGAAGCAGCCTGTCCCGTGGCCGGGAAGTTGGGTGTGCGACTGAGCATGCACGTTGGTGGCTAGTGATGCTGCCCTGAGCAAAAGCCCACATGCAGAGGCCCCAGCAGAGCCTGAGGATGCTGTAGGGGGGCACACTGAGGGCTGGGAGAAGGGAGTCTGCTGAAGAGGCTTGAGAGGAAAGATGGGTGTAGGCAAAGGTGGGTTTAGCTCTGGAGTGGCCAATGCCAGCCAGCCCTCACCCTAAGATGCATCCTGAAATGCCTGAGACCATCATCACCCTTCAGTGAAGTCCAGCTTCTCACAAGTCCAAGGACCGAGGGAGGACCAGGGCTGTGCCTCAGGACGTCCTGGACACGGCAGGGAGAGAGGGTTGGAGGGTGATGCCAGGCCAGCGATGTTTGGTTGCCCGCTGAAGAGCACAGATCTGCACCCACTGGTGGAGGAGTCAGACCAGGAGCGTTCAGGTGGACCTGGGGAAGCGGTGTTTCTATGACCCTGCAGACTGCCTGACCCATAGCCCAGGGGACACGGCAGACTGGGTTGTCCCCAGTTGGTGCTGGCCATGCCATCCTGTCCTCCCACACCTCCCCTTTCCTCCTCACTTCCCACCTGACCTGCCAGGTTAGTCTGTGAAGTCTTGGCAGATCCAAGGCCCCACGGGAATAATATCCACCAGCACTAATGCAATTAGGACAATTAAAGAATATAATGATGGTAATAATGATGGGCAATATGGAAGCAGGCATGCAAACCATCTATGGAGATGTGTCCCTTGAAGGACAACTCCTTGAGAACAACCTTTCTATGAGGCACTCAGGTTTGCCAAGCTGTTAAAAGCGTATTTGTCAGGTAGCACTCCTTTTATCTTAAGATCTTTCTCTTCTTTTCAGGGTAATGCTTTTATTATATGACTTAAGGGGAGAAAAAAGTGTAAATAAGCCAGACGTGACTTCTGTAGCTTGGAAGGAGCTATTACTTGACCCTGTAGCTTAATAAAAATGCTTTTACTGATTTTTATTCTTGTTTTTTACAAAGGTAGGCACTGATCAGTGCTGCTGATCGAAATGTATATAGCAGCTTTCAGATTTCCTCCGAGCTTCAAGCTCTCCTGAAAGCAGGCCATGAATTATTAAGGCCAGCGATTACCCTAACTGGAATGTATGCGGCTGTTTCATCAGTGAAGTTGGGGATCACTGTGAGGGGCGGACAGGTTTCCCATGGAGGGTTAGAATTCCGAAATGGTAAGGCTCTCCTTGCTTTCCCCGCCTCTTACAGGAAGTCTGCAGCAGCTTACAGAAACTTCTGCTCCAGATCACTCCGTCTTGCTCCAAAGTGGATACGAAGTCTTCGGGTTGGATGTTTTAATTTTCGTGTTTTAAAATCTTCCTCCCAAGGACTCTCCTTGGCACGGCATTTTTTTTTTTTTTTTTTTTTTTTTTTGCCTGGACACAGATTTATTTTGCCTTTCTTTTTTATTAAGATATATTAGGGTCCAGGGTGCCTCCCTGTCCTTGGTGTGGAGTCCTCCTGGCCATGGCACTGGGGCACTCGGGGCAGGAGAGCCCTAAGCATTGCTTTTCCTTGCTCTCCTTGGCTAATGAGTTGTTGGTTAGAGCAGGGCCATGATCTTTCTGGCCTCCCTGATGGATGCTTTCACCATGGGCTGCTGGAATTAAAGGGGGAGCAGGAAGGATGTAACATCCCCATGGCTTTTCTGAGAGGTGGACAAAGTGGGGGCTCGGTGCTCCAAACTCCCCAGGGCACAGTCCAAAACCCACCTCAGTGCCCCTGCAAGGCAGCAAACCCCTCTGTGGTGGGGCAGGCATCTCTTCAGCCCAGTTGCTGCTGCAATAGGTGTCCATGTGCCCTTGGGGAGGTGGGCTTCAGACCTTGCTGCCCACCTGCCCCTTCCCAAAACCCCTCACTGGCCCAGCGTGGGGGACCCTCACTGCCCCTGCCCCGAGTCCAGACAGGATTTGGGTACTGCTGTAGAAATAAGACACTGAGACCGAAGTTGGCAACAGCAAGGCTCCTGCGTGCTCCTCTTTAAGCACTCGTACGTCTCCGCTTCAAACTCCCCAGATCACCTTCTGAATTCATAACCGAGAGAAACATCCGATTCTGCATTAAGTCGAAGCTGTCCCTTGGGCCTCATAGGTGGTGATAGGAACATCTCAGCTCCCGAGTTTATATTCTCATAAATCTTGAAGAAGGTGATTTTTCCTTTCTTTTTTTTCCCCCTCTCTCTCTCTGCTTTAATTACCAGCCGCAGGCATCGCACTGGTGAACAGCCCAGCGCAGGGCGCGCTCTCCTTGCCGTGGCCAAAGCACAAACCCTCCCCACTAGCAGACCCCAAGCAAAGCCGTGACAGCGGGCACCCTTGCAGAATTGCCGAAATCCCAACCCCTGCAAAGATTTCCAAGGTCTCTAGTAATAATCCGCAGGGATTGCACCGCTCCCTCGGGAGAGCCAAGGGGACGCTGAGCAAATCTGGGTGCAGAGCTGTGAACACAGCCTTTTTCTGCGTGGCTTTCAGGGCTGTTCCTTTCCTGATGATGGTGTTTATAATGTTTGCTAACAAAAAGTGACGGGGGATGGAGGAAGAGAGATCATCTCCATGACTTCCCTCCTCTGGCATACAACTAGGTTGGCTGCTGGCATCGGTGTAGTAACATGGGAGCTGGTGAGGATGACGTTTCCCCAGGACCAGGCAGGCTGCGGGCTCCATCCCGGTGTCTGTGATGGGAGACCGGCAGCAGGTACAACGCATACCAAAAAGGGATCCTGGATGTCACGCCACACCGTGCAGCTAAATTAAAGGGCTACGTGGACCAAAGTGCAAACCGCTTTGTAGGAAAGCCCGCTAAGCGGCTCGGGGCAGCAGCAAGGCAGGATTTGCTGGAGGCAGATGGTGCTTCCCACCAAGTCCTTTCTGCTACATCCCTTCACCCCATGTCATTTTTGTTTCGGTGAGCAAATATTTCAGGCTGACAATTTTAATAGCATCCTGTGCATGGTATCAGCCAACCAATGGCTCCAAATGGCTCCAAGTGGCTCCAAAGCCTGCCGGTGCCTGCTTTACCTCGGCCCTGGACCTCAGCCTCCCGATGCATCACTTCTAGGGATGCAGGCTGGTCCCCAAACTCTCGTAAGGATTCACCACGGTTAAAGGGCAATGATATATTGAGAAGCACGCTGTGCTGCTTTACTCCCCGTCTCACAGAGATCAATTCAGAGAAGGATAGGTTGATTGCAAACCCATTTAGAATTTGTTTTCATGATTTTACGTTCTTCCATTGCATGAAAGTGCTACAACACTGCAGCCAACCACTAAAACCTAAAACCACCCATAAGAAAATACACATTAAACAAAACAAAGCAAAAAACCTAAACCCGTGACTCGGATAAATTAAGTACTCCAGAGTGAAACACAGTATAAAACAATAGAAACTATTATAAATCACACCGAACCAACAGAATCAACATACCAATATCTGGTTCGCCAGCACATACTTCTCAGATAAAAATAAACTGTTCTTGGAATGAACCTCTGCTTTGATTTATATCTCGCAGTCCAAGTACACACAAGGAGGATGTAAAATCTGTTAATATAAATACCACTGCTCTCAGGCTTTTATCAGATGCTTTCTACCAGGAAAGAAAAGGCTCCTTTTTATCTGCTCAGGTAATTATTGTGTTCCTTTGAGCCAAGCTCCCATGTTTCCTCCTTTTTCAAAGCTATAATCCTGGGTGTGGGCCCCACAGAAAATTACCCCCGTGCTCCTTGCCAGAGAACACCTCTGAGCCCGAGCCTGGCCAGGCTTAAAGGAAGGACGGTTGTTTCTTGGGCAAATGCAACGGTAAATAAAGGCACGCACTGGCCACAGGGACCAGGAGCCACAAACCAGGACTAGACCCCTCCTTGCATGGACTGAGCCCCTCCAGGGTCATGCCCAGTGTGTGCGGGTAGGGGATTTTCCGGGAGATGCTCGGATAGTGCCTGCTGCCGATGAGGTTGTAAGAGAACGGAGCTCTCTGGATAGCCGTGGCAAGACCGTGCTGGTTATCCCGGCTGTGCAATACGCTGTATGTGAAGGAGGCATCTCGCCATCCCAATTTTGACCCAGGGAGCCAAGCTGCAGGGCGGACGATGGGGAACGTATCCTTGAGCTGTAGGTACTGGTGCTTGCACCTCGTTTTTTCATAATGCAGCAGAAATGTTGTCGAGCTGCTGGCTTTTTGAATGCTCACTTCTTTCTCACTTGATACTGGGCAAACAATCTGTGATTAATAATTTATTCTGTGAATTTTGCCTCTATGACTGAAATCTAAATATCCAAGCTGTAGACTAGCCAGGCTTTGGAAACAGCACATGAAATGAGAGGGGTTTTTTTCCAGAGTTGCCATTTACCCTTTTTCAGTGGCATTCTCCTTGGAGAGGCAGCTGGGATGATGGGGCTTTTACCTGTACTTTACGGAGCTGTACTCAAACTTCAATCTTCTTGCCATGTCCAAGTTCAAAACTATTTGTGAAGGTGCCTCAGGGAATAATTTGGGTCTGTCACTCTTGAGCCGCCAGTTCAGAGCACAAATTCAGGACATAGAAACTGGAAAGGGAGAAGAGATGCTGAGATGCCCACGTGGGAGGGTGTCCTCTGCCACGTGGCAGGAGCAGCATGCAAATCTCAGTCCAGATTTGACACGTCGTTCCCCATCCTTTTCCAGACCCGTCAGGTTGGAGGCAGTGCTGGCATCGGCATCGCATCTGCCTGGGCATTGCCTGCCTCGGTCTCTGGTGCCCACCCAGGGACCACTGCTCCGTCCACGCAGTGCCTTGCCACTCGACGGGGACAGTCACAGCTGTGCTGTGGTCATGGCCCTTCCTAAACTTGTCCTGGTTCAAAGGCTGGCTGCAAACATCACTGGGAACCCAGTGGGGCTCTACCTGGCTTCGCCTGCTTCAAGGTTTCCGTGATCAGCCCATCTGCCTACTAACCAGGCAGAGCTGCGATGCCGCAGGCAATGTCCGCTGCCTCCACGCAATGCCAAATGCCAAATAAAACCTGCTACAGCCGACACTCCACCTAAATCCAGGGTGGTCTCTGGCTCTGAGGGAGGGCCCTGAGAGTCTTCCAGAGGATGCGCAGACCAGCAATGTTCCTCACCCTGGTATTTGTGTCCCTAGGACCCAGGAAGGAGGGGTTTTGTGATTTGATGAAGAGGCAAACGTAGCCTGGAACTGCTGTTTGTCCTGCATGGGGGCAGCTCTGCTCCACAGACAGGATTGGGGTCCTGAAACTTCCTCTGAGCAGGCAGAGCATCTCCAGCGTGTCTCTGGGAGCTCTCAGCTCCATTCCTAGCTAATCCCATGGGCCCGTATGGGAGTTTAGTGGTCAAAAAGGGCTTCTGTCTGGTGTAGCACTGGAAACAAAATAAGCGTCATTACACAGATACCTCCTGGGTTGGATAATTCAATCTGCTGGGCATTTTACAATCAGCATGCA
The DNA here is from genome assembly GCF_030936135.1 of Gavia stellata. Classification (NCBI taxonomy): domain Eukaryota; kingdom Metazoa; phylum Chordata; class Aves; order Gaviiformes; family Gaviidae; genus Gavia; species Gavia stellata. The sequence continues at coordinate 43,366,740 of NC_082601.1, read as the reverse complement.
ATCGTGTATCTGGGAAATAATGCACATGCAATGCTCCGGAGATCTTCCCAGTGTAGCTCCACGGCAATGCGGAAATGTCTGCACTGACCACTCTGAAAAACACCACTTGTAGTTTATTTAAATAACAAAGGCATGTTGCATTGTTTGGTAATGAAAAAATAACATTTCTGGATGCCCAGGCTTGAAAAATACAGTCCAAATGTTGTGGGATCAGATAAAAAAATATGACTTTGCCTTCCTCTGTCTGTTTTTCCCTTTGAAGGCTGCACTGCCAGGCCATTTGGCATTCCTGTGTCCGAGCTTTCCTGATCCACCTAAAACCTTTCTGGAGCTATAGCTTTCCTCGGAAAAAAATAAAAATCTCAATTTTATTCTCTCCCAATGAATATACTTATTATCCTTTCTTTTATTTTTTAAAGGACAACTTTTAAAGGGCAACTGGGGGTACACAGACAGGATTGCTTTCTCTTTCGCCCCTTCCTACATTGCTTACCTTTCCTATTTTTTCAGCTAAGTCTTCCTTGGATTTCTGACCCCAAACCAATTTTTACGTGGTGGCCTGTAGCCAGGAGAGGGGCTTTGTTAGCTCTGTGGCTCAGGATTTACAGTCATGGGAGTGATTTTTAAGCGCTGGCATTGGAAGTGCAGTAATTTTCTATGGCCTCATGGTGCTTGGAGCAGCAGGGCATGAATAGCCACATCCAGCCCCGCCGGAGGCGGCTCTTTCCTGGGCATGGGGAGGGATGCCTTGTTTGGGTCAGGTTATACTGACATTACCGGGGCAGAACTTGCACTCTGCGGCTTCTCTGATTTACTGCCAGACAGCGCAGCTCAGCGATGCCACGGCAGCCTGTTTAATGGGCTGAGGATATGCAGATCTCCCTTCGCAAGATTTTAATCACCGGACAATGCGCAGGCGAGCACACCGCTTCTGGCAGGGGCTGTCGCGGGAGTAATACCCGCAAGCAGCGGTGCTGATACTTTTTTGGTGATTTTTTTGGTGACTTCCCCTTTTCAGGTTTATTTTGGAGGCTTGTGTTTTTCTGGCAAAAGCGAAAGCCTGAAGGAAATTCAAGCTGCATCTCCCGTGCCTGGGTTTGCCAGGACTGGGGGGGAGACGTGGAGAAGTGTAAAACGCTGTGGATCTGTGTCCAAAATAAAGAGATCAGTGCATGCAAATCCTAGCCTGAACCCAAACTTCCTGCCACTGTAAAGCTATCAAGAGCCCCTTGACTGTTTTGAATCCTGTCCTGATTAGTAATGATGTTTTTAATTGAAATTTCAAGGTTCATTACTGAATGCAGATTAATTAAATTGCGAGGAGAGATAATGAGAAATGTTCCCTTTGGACCCATAAAGGAACACACATGTCCTAGCGGGACTCTCGCAGCCCGACCTGCTGCCGATCTCCCCAAAGAGCATCTTCCAGCATGCAAGCCTGATGTGCCTGCAGGGACAGGGGGGTGCATCCCCCCCAGGCTGATCACAGCCCTCCCGAGCACCAGGCACGGGGTGCACGCTTGTGCCTTGCAAAATCAAGCCAGCGTCGTCTCTAAGTCAGACTTGTCAAGTTTTACTTGGTCCCTGCTTGGGGAGAAGTTTGAAACCTGTGGGTTTCCCTGTGGGAAAGATTAATTGAAAACCGGGGCTGGGACCTTGAGATTTCCTGAGCTTAGGAGATGCTGGTCTGGTGTCGGGGGACTCGGTGACGTGGCTCACTTGCTGGTCCGGCGGGGATGTCCCCGGGCAGCATTGTCCCATGCCAGCAGCAGAGCAGGAGGGCAGCGCTCGGCAGTGAGCGCCCCCTCAGCTCCGCTCCCACTCTCATAAGGTCACCTCTGTAACTTCAGCAAGCTCCTGGCTAAAATTAAGGTGGGTTGGGCTTGTTCTGGGTTTTTTTTTACCAGCCCTTCTTGTAATGTGCACTCAGAGGCAAAAACCTCCCCGGGTTTGCAATGGCTTTGCATTTGGAAAATACCACTGGGAAGGAGCCGATCACAAACACCTCCCAAACATCTGTCTTGGAAGAGGAGCCCTGCCTGTTTGTCTCATCTGGAGATCTCAAACGTGGTGGGATGGGAGGCATTTCAGCAAAACCTATGGGAAACCAGGACTGCAGCTGTGTGGAGTTCTCGAGTCACCGGGGAGGTGGCCCTGCTGCTGCTTCCACGAATGGGATTGTCTTTTGGGGTCCCTTCTGCCCCCTTGGTGAAAACATCTCCTGTAGTGCTGCACATTGAGTGACCTTTGATAAGCTTTGGAGAGCTGGATGTCCCTAGTGTGTTTGCTTTCTTAGCCACAAATTCCAGCCAAATGGGGTCAATTCTACCATCTCTTTCCTGCAAACCTCGCCAGCAAGGTCCGTTGTCCCTCCCTAATGAGCTACAAATGGCTGATGAATTTCTCACAGAGATATGGTTATCCCATGGCCACCTCTGTGCTCCTGAGGACAAAGTGGGATCTGGCATAAGCCACCCGATGTGGCATGGTAAATCACAGCCAGACTTGTCACAGCAGAAGGGTTGTAGAAAGTGTGAAGAGCAACACGGTCTCCATGAGCTCTTCATGACCTTCGTTCGCGACATATTTTCTGGAGAGGTCTGTGAAAATTAGAAAGCTTTAATTGGGCTCATATGGACCCTGGTAAAATCTCTTTTGACTGCAGTATGATGAAGCAGATAAAACAGCACTGAAGATATTATTTCCTGGAAGCTTTTCTATTTCTGTCAGCTCTTACTTGCTAGCTCTCCCCTCCCTGGAGGATGAGCTCTGCTTTCATACACTAGTGGGTTTTTATTTTGGCAAAAAAAGTGTGGGTTTTGGCAGAAAAAAGAGACAGTACATCAATGAAGAGGGGAAACCAATTTTTTTCCAAATGCTTCAAAGCTACCAGTTAAGGGTTTCCAAAAAGCTTTGGAGTAGAGACCAAGTGGATGCTAAAAGAGATGGGAACTGGCTCATATCCTGAATGACTGCCATTATTGCTTGAAAAAGCAACTGAGTTTTGTTATTGTATTTGTGTAGACCACTGTGCTGGAGACTCCCCACTGAGGGACGGGGTTATTTTATCCAGATATTGCACATAATAACGAGAAACACTGACATGAATAAACCTCATTAGGGAACAGGCACGCACTTCAAGCCTACAAATGCAGAGGAGATTGCCCAGACCCTGCCCTATTTGAAAGGCTCTTTCATGGGACCAACGGCCCCAAAAGCGTGAGCATAATTATTGCAGATGACTTTGTGCACCCTGGCTTCCCGCCGTCCCCTCAAGCTCCTCCAGGGCACGAGGCGTGCGAGGAGGCACAGAGCCATGCTGTGAGACACCAAGGCACCCGGAGCATCCCGCTGGAGGAGCGGGTGTGATTGGATCCCGCTCTCACATCCTTGGGAAGCCCCAGCTGGGGACAGGTCTGGACTGCAGCGGCTCTTCAGGACTCATCAGTTCCTCCATGAGTGGGTTTGCTGGAGGAACTTGGGTTTTCTGGGCGGGTAAGCAGCAAGACCTGCAGGCAGCAGGGTGACTCCATCGGGTTCAAAGCAGCTTGGAGGATGGGATCAAGGGGTGGCAGAAGGCCATGGTCCCCTGCTCATGGGGGGCTGGCTCATGAGCACCCCAGTGCCCAGAGGAGGGAGGGGATGGGGCACGGCTGGCTCAGTCACTGCAGGCGTGGGAGGCTAAAACAGAGTTTCCTTTGCTGCTTGCACCCCACCGTGCCCTCCCTGCTGCCAGGGCCAGCCACAGCCCATGCCTGGGCAGGTGGAAAACCCACCTGTGCCATCTGGGCATGGGTTCAGGCCATGTGGCATTGTGGCATTTGGGGTTTAAGACCAGCACAAGCTGCTGAGACACGGTGTGGAGGTTTTGGGGGGTGTCCATACTCTGCCAGCAGTCTGGATTGGATTATGCAGTCAAAAAGACTGCCCTCCTGACTTTTATTTATTTCTTTTTTTTCCAGTGGGCTGACCGAGCCTGGGATACCACAGTGGTGAACTCATGCACCATGGCCGGACAAAGCCCATGCTGGGGATGCTGCTGCCCCTCCTGCCCATGGGACCACCGGGGAGACTCCCCCTCGAAGCACCACTTCTGTTTCTGTCCTCATCAAAAGCCAAAGCCCAAGTACCTTTCCGTCTTGCTAAAAATGTGTCTTCAGGGGATAGGAGAACAGCTGTCTTTTTCAGTCCCTTCCAAGCAGCATTTCTTATCTTGCAATGGTTTTGCAGCTCATTAATAAATATGCCAATGGGAAAAGAATTGGGCAATGCTGGGCTTCACCAGCTTCCTTCCCCGGGGGGAGGCTGCTGCCTGCCCTGGGAAGCCTTGGCAGCAACCCTGATTTCCAGGGGAACATAAGCTGTCCTGTCATCCGCCCATCAAAACAGTGATCCTGGAGGAGTGGTGTTGCAAGCTTCCACCTTCTCGCCCAGAAGGAAATGACAATCTACCTGTGGCCGGATAAACCCCACCAAATATTGACTGGTGATAAATAATTGCACACATATCATTACCCAAATCACTGGCCCACTGCCACTGGGGACAAAAGCAAAAATACCTGGAGAGCAGGCGCCAAGAAATGTTTTTGCCGTATGTTGTCTGAAAAGCAGAAGAGCATCCCTTAATACCAGGATGCTGTTGCAGGAGTACAGCCTGTGTGTGTATTTTGCAAATAGCTGGTCCAGTCCAGTCCATAACACTTAAGCTGAATGTGAGACTAACTAAAGACTAAATGGAGACCAATGTTCCTATCTGCATCAAGAGAGGTCTTGAATCTCTTTTAGCTGTCTTTTCCAGAACAACTCGTGGGTTAAGCCGCTGCCTTGCCAAACCCTGTGCAGTGTGTGCTTTTATCCCCAAGTTTCCTTTGTTTCCAGTAGGCCTCTTAATTACAGCAAATTAAAAATTAAAAGAGAGGATGGCAGCGAGCAGTGGGTAAGCATTCTCAACAACCGGCCATGACGCAGGCTACGTGACCGAGTGCGTTGCTCCAGAGATCGTATTTACGCTGAAATAAAGACAGAGATAAACTCCCGAGAGGGCGAAACCCCATCTAGCTCGTCTGTGTATAATTAGCCCCAAACTTTTTCAGCGAAGTCACTTCCCCTTGAAAGATGCTGTTTAGTCAAAGCAGAGCCTTTTCGCGGGGAGGTATTAACAGGACAAAACCCTATTTTGAGAAAACTACTGGCAAACCATGCCATTGCTAGCAGAGTGGAACGCCACAGTCTTTCCTTCCCAGGGAACTTGGTTTTTGCTTTCTTCAGAAACCGCTGACCTAAACGGTAATCACAAAAAGTTCAAAAATTGGCTGAAACAAAAGGGAATGTTCCTGCTTGTCCCGGCACAGAGCATTTTGTAGGGGATCTTTGAAATATTTATTTTCCTCCTGAATGCAACAAGAATGAACGTGGAAATGCCAGGATCCTGAGCAAAACACAAATTTGGGTTTTGACTTCCTCTGTGCCGACATCTGGAATGAGGATAGCTGTACGTTAACAATCGATTTTTAAAAACCACAAAATCAAGCCAAATCCCTCTTGAATCAACCCAGAACTTCTCCAGTGGCCGAGAGGAGGGATTCAGGTTCAAGGACAGACCCATCCACTTTCTTTGTTCCTCATGGCTGGAGACTGCCATCAGGAGCAAACCGTGCTCCCCCCCACCTGGAGAAAAGCCGCCTACCTGGGACCTTGAGTGAACACAGCAAGATGCAGGGCGAATAAAGGGAAATAGCAGTGTGATTGCCAATTAAATGCTCTTTAAATTTTAATCTGAACATTAAACCTAACAAAGATCTGCACTTATGGTATCTGCCCGCCGGGGCTGGCTCAAGTGCATATTCCCCGAGCCCCACAGGGTCTGCCAGGGCTGGGCACGCTCCCTTTCGGCAGTTTCTTTTGAAGTGCCATGGGAGTTCTCGAGTGCAGTGCTCGCCTCCTCCAAGCCGAAGTGCCCTGCAGCTGGGAGCATCACTGGCTGTCTTTCCTGCTCAGCAGTCTGTGTTTCCTTCCCTGGGCATCTCCAGCAGCTGGAAGTCCTGGTCCTTGGTTCACTTGGGCACTTCAGGTCCTTTTATCCCCCAGCTCTGGCTGGTGTCCCAACTGTCTTGCGCAGAGGCATAGAGGACACAAGAGAAGGTGTCCTGTCCCTCGCTTGTCGGGAGCATGACTGGCTGGGGAAAAGGGGTCCATCAACAGCTGCAACAAGGACAGCTGGGCATGGGTGGACTCTTTTAAGGCTGGTGACCAAACGGGGACTATCAGAGAGCATCCTCGCCCATCTCCCCTGAAGAAGGCCACTAGTGCCCTGAGACTAACACCCAAGGCTTGCCTTGCCTCCAGCCCAGGAGACGAGGTACTAACCACAGCCTCATGGCACTGGTGGGGAGATGCCACTCAACTCCGGGGACAACACAGGCAAGCTGCCAGGGCCCCATCACTGCACTGGCTGCTGAGCTTCCCAAGCTCTTATGGGCCATGAGAAAAGCTTTTCTCAATGAAAGCTGCTTTGTGATAATCAAAATACAATGGGATAGCAGTTTGAAGACTCGAGTGTTTGGGGAGTAACTGTGAATATAAAAATAAAGACAGATTGGAAGGAACGACCCTTCCTTTGCATGAACATTTGGGGCAGCAAAGTCTCGTCCCGCAAGCATTCACAAGACCTGAGAGCTGGAAGGGCATGGGCAAGGTCATAGCAACAGCTCAGGCTGGGAATTTACATTTTTCACCAATGTTTCCGCCCGTGCAGTAACATATTTTTAAGTTGCACCATTCGCAGTGTTGCTCTCCTGCCATTAGATGTCTTGGTGCGCTACATGGAGCTGGGACAGGAGATCACTCCTGGTGAACAAAGGTCACCAAGCTGGAGCTGGAGCAATGCAGAAGCTTGGTTTTTTTGGTCTTTGTAGCTTTTGTCTGGTTTCTTTAATGAATGTCTTTTCTGTAGGAGAGGCTGTGACTCCACAAAGATGAGGCACTATGAGTTTAGGTGGTCATTCTATATCCATTTAGTGCTCGGAAGCTTTAGCGCTCAGAAGGTTATCCCCAGGGCTGTCAGATAGAGCAAGCAGCAAAAGGCTGGAGCCCATGGGCATGTTTGGGTTATACACTGCAGAATGTGACTGTTTAGTAACAGATTGCCTGGGTTCAACACATCACGCAACACACCTGCACATTCAGTACCTCCTCCTCATATCCTACCGACAGCCAGGAAGCGGGGAGATGTAAGAAAATATTATTTGTAAGCTATCTATATTTTTTCAAGCACACCATTTACAATGTGGTTTGGTGAGCTGTTTTGGCAAAGTTCTGCTTTTGCTGGAAGGAACTCATCCCTCTGCATTTGCAACACGTGTGGGGCCTCTGACAAACGAAGCCCATACCTCTTAAACCTTTTTGCAGAGACAAGCTGTGCTGCATCCACTGCAGATACAGCCTCAGCCATAGCAGCAAGTACGATGCATATTATGAGCTGCACGTACTGCCAAGACTCAGAGAAAGGGCCGTGCTCTAACAGCTCTCCAGGGGACACTGGAAACAGCACACGCCTGTCTGTAGCTGTGCATGATTTTTTCCACATTTGTAATTGCAGCCTTTTTCCCCTTTTGGTGGTTATTAATGTTGTTCGTTTCCTCAAAAATTACATCTGTTTAGATGTTAATTGAGTTAATTGTTACCATTCAGCAGCTGGAGCAGCAATTTAGCACCTGCTAATAAAGATGCTCGGTTTGAAGTTGTGTGAAAATGACCATATTATAGGATTGCTGTTGTACTGTAGTGCCAAAAGTGAGAGGGGCAAAGTTAGTGCCCAGTAATGGACAGAGAGATGTGCCGGAGGGTGGTTTCTTTGAGCACAATGTCAACTTCCAGAGTCAGAAATCAGTAAACAAGCTGAGGAATCATGATACAGAGCCATTGAAGCCGGGGAGGAGGGGGGGGGGAAACAGAGAAAATACAGGTGGCAAGTACAGAGTCAACAGTAAATACTATCTCTCTTCTAGAAGAAGAAATACAGCTTATCTGTGACAGGATAATTGGGTAGAATCAAAGGAGGAAAGAAATATAAAAAAGAAGGACTGACGGCACATATGAAGAGACCTTTTACTAAGTGTTTTCATGCCCAATTACATGAAGACCTTTCTATAAAGAAAATGCAGGAGGTTCACAGGGAACAAAGAGGATGGTGCTCAAGCACCATCGAGTAGCTCTGGGATGAGCTCAGGGATGACCACGGTAAGCAGGGTGGCCATTTCACTTTGTGCCTGCTGTGCCAGGCTGCAGAGGCACACCTGCCCTGCAGGAAGGATGGAGCGGGCAGCCTTGTGAGACCCCCGTGCTCAGGGACCAGGCACGCTCCCTGGGATGGCCAGCCCGCGTGTGCAAGCAGTGGCGTGCAGGGAGGAGGGCAGCTCAGCGCAGTAGAAATCACTGGTGAGGCTGTTTGGGCCATTGAACCTTCTCTGCGATGTGCCAGGGAACAGCGGCCAGGCCCCCCAGGCAATGCATCATCCTGGGCTGAGATACTCTGTCCCAACTGAAAACTCTCAGTGTGACGGAGACTTTCCTCCACCCCCTAGTTACATGCTGGTCTCCTTCGCTGTCTGAAGCATGGAGCTTATTTCCCATCCTTTCAGAAATTTTTAGCTTTGCTGTTGCTGTCTAGCATGTTCCCGAGGATCACATACTTCCTTATCACACTCACCGTGAGTCCTTGCTGAAGCCACATACTGAAGCTACTTCTGCCTACTTGTCATCAGGACCGATGTAATGACCCATATGTAATTATAACTGACCAGCGCAGCTACGTTTGAGGGCATACGTGACTGTATTGAGTCCAGTGTTTCCTTTGGCTGGGGTGAGGTCCCTGGCAAGGATGCAAGATCTTACATTTTCATAATGTCGCGTTAATCTTTCATTGCTCTTATTTCACAGAGAGGATTACATCCACAGGAGCTCTGCAAGGAGAAGCAAAAATGCTCAGGGTCATACCTGGCTGCATCGCCATGACCTCAGCCAAGTCAGTAAAGGCATTTGGAGAGAGGTAGCGTTTTGGGGAGAAATCCCAAACATTGCAAGAGCAGCCCCAGCTCAGCAGCCTGCCAGCTGAGCAGCGTGCTGGGGTGCCCCGATGCTTCTCCTTTCTTTTCACTACAAAACTGTGCCATACCGTGGGGCATGCGAGCTCTTACCACCTGCAACACCACCAGCAAGCAGGTTCAGGGTCGGGGGGTGGACCCCTTCAAAGCCTTCTTTAAAGCAAGGAGCAGAGGAAAAAGCCGAAACCTCCCGAGGAAAGGGTATTTTGGAGCAGCGGGTGAGTCAGAGCCAGCCTCCCTCCCACACAGCTTCATTATTTTGGCTCCCAGGCGCACACACACGTTCGCAGGGCTGCGCCGTCTCCCCTGCACACGGAGACAAGGGCACGCAGGGGCACGGTGTGTTTTGGGGAGCCGTGCGTGGCCCCCCACGCTGCCAGGGCCCTGGGGCTGCACAACGCCCATCCCCAGTGCTGCAGCATACGGAGTGATTTCAGTGCACGGGGTCACCAGCCCGCAGGGCACCGGGTGGCATCCCCCTGTTTTGGGGAGAAGAACACTCCACGATGTCCTGCACCCCCTCCCACCGTGCTGGTGCTTGGCGCATCATGCATGATGGCCTGGGAGCCACCCACAGTGACCAGAGCACCTTTCCATCCCTCCGTGATGAAACTTCTGGTGTTGGCACAGACAGATTTAAAAAAGAGCAGGGAATACCCTCTCACCCCAACTGGAAGGGTGAACAAATCCCACCCTGTTGCTGCCTGGAAGGGGTTAATGAGGTGCCTCATTACCTACCCAGGCTGTAATCAAGTGCCCAATTAAAAACTGCTGAAGAACAACAGGCTTAAAAGGGAGGGTAGGGCTGCAGCAAGGGTTTGGGGAGGTTTTTTGCAGTGATGGTTGGAGGAGCAGGGGGCTGTAGACCAATGAAGGTCGTAGGAGAACTGTGGTGTCGGCGGGGGCTGTTAATGCTGCTGGAACTCCATGAGCAAGATTGGTGCAAGAGGTAAGGAGTCTTGTTGGGGTTTTTAGGCTGATAGGAGGGGAAAGAGGTCCTTGGGAAAGATGGAATCAGCTGGGGAAGAAGGTAGAGACAGGCTGATACATGGGATGCTGGAAAAGAGAGAGCATTTTGGGGGGGAGTTTGTGCTCTTTGGGCAGCATTTGCTATCCAAGGCTTCAGAGCGTGCACAAGAGTGTGCTTGCCTGATACGTGGATGTTTGCACTAGGGTTAAATGTGTAAGTAAATCCTTTCTCTGCTGCTGTCCTGGCCATTGCTCTGGCTAGCTGTGCTGGGGCAGCACTCTCAGGGATGGAGCGGCAGGAGAAGCATTGGTGTTGGAGCGTGGCCATGCTCCGGGGTGCACCTTGGCAAGGCACTTGCTGTAACTGAGGCTCTAGCAGATCCTCAGCTGAGAAGAACGCTCCTCTTGCATGTGCTCAGAGCAAGCATGTGTCAGGCTGTCCTGCTAGTGCCCCTCGGGCTGGAGAACAGCCTGATCCTTTCAACTCCAAGACCCTTGTTTGTGCACCACAGCATCCCGCTTCCCTACATGGCTGCTGGGGAGGCCCCAGGGATGCAGGTATTGCCAAAGCCTCCCTTGCAGTGGTACTAAATGGGCAGCAGATTGAAAAGATAAGCGGAGTCCCCTGTGCCTGCACAGGCAGGCTGCAGCCTTGGATAACAACCCCATGGTGTTGGGTCTTTCTGCTCTAGCAGTGCTGCTAAACTGTCCCTGTGCCCCGTCCCACCCTCCTGATGAAGGTGGCACTGGCTGGGTCAGCCAGCACTGGAAAGCCATCAGGCTCGTGCTGGTGTGGGGCACTGGGAGGACTTGGGTTTGCCGATGGTGAAGCATGTGCCTCTGGCAGCAGCATCTCCTCTACCTTCCTCCCATCGCAGCAGGTCTGTGTGATCCCCTGCGTCCTCCTTGCAGAGCTACAGGGTCCCACACAGCAGCGTCCCTGGTTTCGATGTGCTGTTGTAGCACTTATAATTGGTGATATCCCAGTGCTCTTCCTTCTATTTTTTGCATTCCTGTTAGCTCATTTACTGGGGATTCAGGCTCCAGATCGCTGTGCTATTGCCTGCTGACAGATGTGGCTGAAACTTGGCTTTCTTGAGACTTCTAGGAAAAGCCTGCAGGCCAAGGAGAGGGGGAAATGCAAGCTCAGCCCTTGGATACCATGGCACAACCTCAGCAGCCAGAGGTGTTTCTCTGGCATCAGAGAGTTGACCCTACAGTGCAGTGCAACCAGGGGCTTGGCATAAAGTGTACCAGGAGGAGACAGATCTGGAGCTGGTGGTTGGATGATGTGCTGTGACACAGGGAGCCCAGAACCGAGCTGGTGTGGAGGGTGGGAGAAGCTGTGCGTGTGATCTCCCCCCTGGCCGGGGCAGGCTGGCATGGGAGCGATATGGGACGGGGAGGAGAGAAAAAGTCAGAGTGGGCAGAAGCCCACCCTGCTGCTGCTTCTCCCATTTCACCATCTTCTGGCAACTGCTGGTCTCTACTCCCAGGTAGCCCTGCAGCTGCCTTTGGTGGTCACTGATGGTTTGGGCACTGGAGGTACTACATTGCTTGTTGTGATCTGGAATAAGGTACTTCTTGCCTTCCTCCAGAAGCTGAAATCATAACGTTAACCCTGTAGCTACAGCAGCGAAAGGGTCCTCTGGATGCTCCCAGCATTGCTTCCAGGAGGTGGGCAGCGCTGGCTTGCGATGCCTGCGTTTTCCCACTCGGCAGAAGGTGTGGAGCTCCGTCTCCGGGTTGGAAGAGCAATCGCTTCTCCAGCGCTCCTGCTCTATTTCTGTGTGGCAGGGTGTTAGGACTTAGCATGCTAAAGATAAAATGGTGGAATTTAATACTCTTGAGTTGCTTGCATTCCAAAACCCGGTATGAAATCCCTGCTTATGTTTAAATAATCTGTGTGTTTGAGTAAAGGATTATGAGCCGGCAGAGGAGGCAGTGCTTTCTTTGTTTCCTGCAGGGAAGTGCAGAAGGGAGTCCCTGGGAAAGTCAGCTTGCTGAAAAGCAGAAAGAGCAGCCCAGGGATGCTTCTAGCAAGCTCCACATGTGAGTGAGAGCCAGGAGACAGCTGCTCACAGAGGCAGGGGAAGCAATAAATAGTGAGAAGTAACATTTAATTACTTCTCACTCCTACCAGTCTGGGAAAGAAGACCTCTGATGCCTGATGGAAAGGGACCCGTGTTCTGGTTGTGGTTCATTATTCTTCATCAGGTGAAGAACCAGCCTGAGTAACAATGATCAGAGCATCCCTGCTGCAACCCCTGGTAAAGCCTTGGTGGGACTGCAGGGTAGCCGCCACCACAGAGCTGCTCAGGTCTTGCTGCTGGGTTGGCTTGCTAATAGCAAAGATACGGCAAGTGGAAGGTTGTGCCTGAGCTGAGCTGCCCAGCAGGAATCCTGAGGCTGCAGAGTGGGTGACCACATCAAAAGGGTCCCCTCTGCCCCAGGTGGGCAGGATCCCCACCCCTGGGGTGGCCACACCAGCAGGTACGATGCTGTCTCAGTTGGGCATGAGGGTTGAGTGGAGGGCAGGGAGGAGGAAGGCTTACGAACTTCCCTTCCTTTTGATGGAAATTGAGTTGGTTGCTGTTGAGACAAAATGCCTTGACTCTCCCTTTTGACACGCGGAAGCACTTGCCAAATTCAGCAGGGCTTTTCTACCCACCACCAACCTCCTCCATCTGTCAGCCTACTCCCACCCTTCCTCTACAGCTACAACGGGGAGAAATCAGCGATGGGTGCTGTTATGCAGGGCTTTTGCTCTCCAACCGGGCGCCTTTCTGGTGCCACCTCTGCTTTCACTTGTTTCCTAAATGGTAATTTGAGGCACACCAGGTAAACACCCTGTAACAGCTCAATAATTACAGGCTGTAATAAATGACTGCAGTCACACATGGTAGAGCCAGGAGGAGCTGCCACATGGCCTGAATCGCAGGTAGGAAGAGAGGAGCATTCACTTGCAATGAAACGTTATTTACCATGTAATTGCCTTGGTGCTACACGGTAGTTACTATGCAATTAAATGGTCAACAGGTATGGTCTAAAGAAAGAGGACTTGAGCCTCAGGACAGAGATGTCACTTAAAATATTACAGTGTGGTAAAGGGGTGAATGGAAATCATCAAGTATTGATGGAAATGTGATGGATATAACAACTCCCTGACTTCTCAGAGTTGAAGCTGGCAAGGAGTGAGAAGGAATCATCTAAGTTGTTGGTGTCACCCTGGAGAACAAGGGACTGGTGTTTATTGCAAAAATAAAGATTATAACCTCAGTGGCAAGGCTGCATGCCAGATTGACGTATGCCTCCCTTGTCCATGCTCCCCTTTTTCCCTGCTTACAGATGTGCACCACAGCGTGCGAGCCTGGGGATGTCCTCCCTCGGCTGCTGGGTATCCAGCATGTGTGGGGAAGGGGTACCTCCTCCTTAGCCCCCACATGCCATCAGCCCTACATACCTGCCCCTGTTCCCTCTGGCAGTTCAGTGACCAGCTGGTCCCTGCAATGCTGCGCTGCCCAGCCCATGTCTTCGAGGCTGTGGAGGGGCTGTTTAAAAACCAGCAGCGACTCCTTCTCCATGCTGCTGTGTCGCTGCTGTCGTGTTCCCTGCGCTGTGACTTGTCCTCGCCTGACTCCTGTTACAACTAATTAGCACCTTGACATTTACACAGTGAGCGAAGCAGCCTTGATGTTTGCGAAAGAACAGAAGGCACATCTGTCTGCATGATCCATTTGAAGAGGAGGAACATGGCTATGTGGTGTTTATAGCAGGCAGTTGGGGGAGGAATTAATTTACAAAATTTTTTGAATGAAAACAATTCCAATAACTTAAGTGCCCTCTCCCTCCCACGTCAGCTGTTTACAAACTGTTGAGTTGAATCTGTCCCACATGTCCTTTGAACCTACCAGTAACAGAGGAAAAAAATTGAAATGCATAATGAAAAACTAATTTTTGAAAAAAAAAAAAAAATCCTGCCCACGGAGTTCAAACAACTTGTCTTGCTTTAGCTTATACCAATCTTCATGTACTTAGACAAATGTCACCAGAACCAGACTTAATTGACTCCATTTTGCTCTTTATCCTCATTAAAGAGGAATGTAGCTGTTTTTCACTGTCTCTTCACCCTCTACAACCGCCCCGCGAAGGTGCTTTGTGTAAGGCAGTGATTAACTTTATTTGTGTGGCAGCAGACCTGTGGAGTTTGAGGGCATCCAATTGTCGTGGTGATGGAGCTGGGGTCTATCCTCCTTCCCAGCCCAGTCAGAGCCTTGCTGTGCTTGCCCTGTCCTTTCTCCATAGGGAGGCTATGCCTTGTGGTATGGACCAAGGAGGCTTTCAAGGGTCTTAAAGTGCTTATCCAGCTTTACCTGGGGTGTGGAGGGAGGGGGAAAGCCCCCAAGCCTACCGTATCATCATCTTAGCTTAGGTCTGGCACCTATCCCTTAGGTGTTAATGCACCCCAGATGGGCCATCTTGTGTAATGGTAGGAATGGCATTACTTAGGGGGTAAATAAAATGCATGGAGGAGTGCAGCAGTGGGTGGCTGCCGTGCAGCGCCGGTGGTGCCGCAGATGAGTCCTGCTTGCCTGCATCTGAAACTCAGGCTGCCGTAGGACAGCAATTTTCTTAGGTTTGCCTCGAATTCCTCATGGCTTGTTCCTGCTTTTAAATGGGGGGGGAAAGCTAATTGAAGGGAAGGGGTTGCAATTAAAAATGCTTCTTGTCATTTTTCTCTTAAGGAGATGTCTGCCTCATTAGCATTGTGTAAGTGTCTCCTGCACGATGTCCCTTGAAGCTTTCCAGAATCAAAGCTAAACTCTGCCCTCTGGTATTTAGCGATATGCCGTAGCCAAGCCAGATGGTGAAGTACGGGGGAAATATCGACTTCCCCACCCCTTTTGCAAGGAGGATAAAGGAAAGGCAAACCACTATCCCTGGCCAAAAACAAGCGGGGCAAAGTTGGTAGGGTACTGCTTCTGTAGGGAGCTGATGGCTGTGGCTTGGGGTTCCCTGCTTGCAGGAGATGAATACAACCCACTTGGTTATGGCGGGGGTTATCTGGGATCAGATGTCAGGGTGCTGAGCCCAGTGGGAATAAGCCCTCAGCTCGGTATGATGCTTTCCTTCGGGGGAGCAACATTTATTTATCTTCCCACCTGAGCTTCTTCCAAAGCAAATATGTGAAAGGGTCCTTGGTGGGCCAAAATCAGGGGATGATCCAGCTGAGTTTGGGATGGAGGGTATCTCCAAATGCCTGTGGGAGGCCAGTGGGCCCAGGTGGCTTCAAGCGTTTTCTCAGCCAGAAGCTGCCTGTTTCAAGGGAAAGAAGGTTTGAGGTCTGCCTTCCTCTCCCTTGGATTCATGCAACCTACAAGCCAAAGAGAAATGGCACAAAACTGAGCCTGGAGTGCTGCCCTTGGATCCAACTGCTTGTCCACTCGCAATAGGTATCGCAACAGTGAACCTGGTACTTCGTCCTTGACTTCACTGTGTTGGGCTGCAAGCTGAATTAACCCTCCTAACTTGGGACTGCATCCCTATTTGCATCTTGGAGGAGAGTCCTGCAGAGTCTGAGAAAGATCCTTCTGCAAGACATGGGTCCTCAAGCAAATCAAGTTATGCGTTGCTCTGGTTAATCCCTCAGGCTTCCTTGGGTTTAACTTTTGATGTTGGCAGAGCATGGTGACCTGCTTTACAGGTCCATGCTGTGAGTTCTGGAGCTGTTTAGTACCTTTAATGCTCTAGTGTAGGATGCTGTACAACACTGAAAAGTCTTTGAAGGTTTTTGCATGTTTTTCCATGTGTTTGAGGTGGAACCTATGAAGTTCTCGGGACCCTGCAGTTCTGTGGGGTGCATTGGACTCTGGCGGTTACCTAGCCTACTTTCTGGGATTTTAGGCTGGAAAAGCCTGCTTGGAGGTGGGAAAGACCTATTCTGCTGTCCTTCACGTGGGTGAGATCTTGAGTCTCCCCTGAGATGGAAAACAGCATGCTCTTGTTCCACCCTCCCAGCACCCTTATGGTGGAAAAGTCTCTCATGGTAGTGCTGCGTCAAGACCAGCCCACCTGGAGAACAAGTCTCCCTCTGGAAACCTGGGCGGAATGACAAAAATACTCTTGTACCAGTGAGGCTGCAGTCCAGCACTGCTCCTCCACCTCCATCCCTGCTCAGAGACAGGTCATCACCATGCTACTGCAGAATTGCCGCGGGGCTGGAGCATCTCCTCCCAGACGTGATGAGAAGATGGCATTGCTTTGTGCACACTTCTCCTTCGCAGGTGTCAACAAATTGTCAGCATGGCCCCTGGTCCTGTTGTAAATTGTGGTGGTTTTGCTCCCACCAGCAACAGGTATCAGGAGGGTAATACAGATCGACCTACTACATCGTGGGGAAAACGCCCTGCTATGGATCACCAGGGGCTTCTCCCTGAAGGGCTCTGCAACGTCTCCCCTGCTCGCCCCATCGGATGACACGTACAGGGACGTAGGCAGACGGCTGGGCTCATGTGGGATTGCTCAGAGTAATGACTTATATTGAGCTGCTGCACCCTCTCCCCCCACCCGTTGTTAAACATCTGTTTAAATAGATGAGTTAACACATTTGCCGACAGTGCTTTAAGGATAGAACTTTATTTGGTGGTGAGAGGTAACTTGAAATGCGCAAAAGGAGGGAAGATGAGGGGATAAACACGTGCAGCATATTAAGAAGCTGAATTTTGAAGGCTCTGGGACAGCTCCTCTCTACTCCCTGTCTTGTTGGCTGCTCCTAGGCAGCAGTGCCCATAGCAACACTGCCTGGTGCAAGCAAGGCTGCAGTGATCCCACAGGCATCCCTACCACGAGAGGGACCTGAATTAAGGTGCTGTCTGCTGTGCCTTTCCCCCCGAACCCGGCTGAGCAGTGCTCGTGCCAAGCATCCCGTCGGGAGGAGGTGAGGGATCTTTCATCCATCAGGGATGCTGAATGAGAGCTACACCTCTCCCGGCTGTGAATGCAGCAGATCTACAAACCTTCCCCTTTTTTTATTAGCAACTTTCTCCATGTAACCACGTTCCTGTGGGCTGGGGTTGAATGAAGAGAAGCTCCTGTTTTAATTTTTGCTGTCAGGAGTAACGGGTAAGTGTAGGAGGAGGAATATTAATCATACCCAGCAGGCATTCTTCAAACTTAGAAACAGCATAAGGAAGGAACCCAAATGGTTTAAACATTGCGGGGACCATTTGTATGGGAGTCTCATGCTCGAAAACGTGCGGGATACTTTTTTATTTTTTTACCCCAATTTAGTTTAAAGGGGAAGTCGTTGCTCTCCCACCTCCTTTCTGCAGGTGGGACCAGGGTCTGCAGCCCTGATGTGCCGGTCAGGTCTGTGGTCCCGGGAGAGGTGTGCAGGGGACATCATCTCTCCTGTTGAAAGCTCTATCACATCAATTGGCTGTTTCTTTTCCTAATTCATTCTCTATCTGGATGTGAAAGAAAAGGGGAGGGAGTATCGTGGTTTTGCTATTCCAAATTTTTGCACTGGTGTTGTAGCAGGTGCAGTGCTGCAATGGGAAAATCAAGCTTTTTTGCCTCTTTGGGGTGATGTGAGGGACCAGCAGAAGTTCAGAAGGGACCATAGTCACACCATGGGCTTGTGGGTCCACCCTGGGAAGAAAGGGTTGCTTTTATACTTCTCTTGGGCTTTGAGAGGCCCCCAAACCTCACCTCATTGCCACACAGATGTACAGGCTTGCTCACAGCTTACCCATGACCGAGGACATTAGTCCCCACTGTGTGAGCCTGGGTGAATTGCAGCATCCTTATGCAACTCTTTCCGTTCCCTTTTTACTTTTCTCTACCCCTTTTTTTTTACACAAGAAGCCCCTGGGCAAGGGCACGGGCACCTGGTGGCTTTTTACATTCCTGGAGGCTGCCTGTGTTTTCACCAGAGCTGGAAGCCTTTGCATCCTCCATCTGAAGGGTCTGGCTGACCACCTCCGTTGGCCATGGCTGTCCACGTTGACCTGGGGCTGGCAGCCACCAAGAACAAAACACCCTTATCCCGGGTAAGCCAGGGTATGGGGGGGGTCTTCCCTGGTGCAGGGCATGAGGCATTGGGTCCTTCTTCCACCTCCTCTGTTCTGTTTTGTTAATATATCACAGAAGCCTTTCTCAGATCGGCAGGAGGCTACGAGGAACATCACCGCACTGCTGTGCAAAATTGCTATTGTCTTGCATCTTGCCACTGCTGAAATTGGTTAAGAGCATCTGACTGGGAACCAAATTTCCTCTCCATCATCTCCTTAAGCATACAGAAAAGACTGCTTGGCAGATTTTACCGCGCCTCAAACATGGGCGGGGAAAAAAAAAAAAGATACGAGTTGTTCACAGAGCTGAAATCCTGCAATGAATTTTCTCAAACAAAACACAGCAGTCTTGGTGCTGAGCCAGTTTGTCTCGCTTGGCTCCCCAGAAGGGCAGACCTCAGATCGAATGCTGGAGAGCTGGGCTTTCCCAGCAAGTGGGTTTCTGCTTTTTGTCAGGGGATCATCAAAACAGATGCACAAGTGAATTGTTTTGGGTTTTGAGACAAAACTTCATTCTCCCAGCTTAATCGGCTTCCTTGCAGAATTCCCAGCACCTTTTGGTAAGGCATCCCAAATACAGTGGTTGCGGGAGGCTGTGGCATTCCTTGCTCGCAGAAGTTTGTGGCCTGATTCCACATGTGCAAAAAATGAGTTGTTATTCTAAATTGGAGCATGTTCTTTTTCAGCGACATAAGGTTTCTTCAGGCAGGGGAATACATCCACTGAGGATGTTGGAGTCAAACAGTAGAGGAAGAGGAAAAAAAGCCCTTGTGAAACTGTGGTCAGGTATGACCTTGCATCAAGAGCCAAAAGACTTGTGGTCCCTGGAGTCTGCAAAACTCCCCAAACCTGTTGATTTTGCTCTGAATCTATTTCTAAGGGGCTGTGGACCCCACCCCCACTCCAAGTTTCAGCCCCCCCCGAGAGCAACATTCAGCGTAGCAGCACAAAGAGCAGTAAGCTGTAATTTGCCAACAGGGCTGTGTCCCTCAATGAAAGCTTCCTACATGTCTATTGGAAGATTATCCTATCAAATCCCATGCTGCTCTGAAAGGTACGCATTTAAAACATGACTAATGCTGATAGATGCTATTATTCTATTTTATTCTCCAGCTTGTGAGTAATGTCTCATTATAAATGGGGACACATTCAGAAAAACATCATCTGCCTTCCGGAGCGTGGGCTCCTCACCACGGGCAGCTCGTGGCAGAGGAGTCGGCGCACGGCAGCACGTGGCTGCGTGCGGGTCGGCAGCATCCCGGTCAGCAGTATCTCACGAGTCTTGAGCTGGCCTCGAGCGCTGCTTGCTGCCCAGGCGGGGATGAAGCTCTGTTTTGGCGTGGGTTTGATGGCCCTCAGCACGCTGCAGGGATGGTGACCTGCAATCCCAGGCTGCGGAGCTGGCACTGGTGGAAAACGAGGTGTACTGGCAAAGTTTGTGCAGGTCATCGCTGGCAGAGCTAGCAGACTCTTGCTATGAAGGTATTTCATGGCCTTCATGAGGTACGTGCAACCCCACTGAATGCTGTATCTTCTCAAAGCACAGGGGTTTCCTACAGCTGAATATCACAAAACCCTGGGCTATGGAAAAGTTCATTATAACGGGACGAACGGGCTCCTGCCTGCTTTCCTGGCTCCTCAGCCAGGGACATGGGTCTGATTAGGCTGTGCTGCTCCTCTTAATGCCACTCAGATGTAAAATCGCTGTACCTCCTCGTCTAGAAATGGTCCCTGATATCCTGCTATAAAGGAATCTTCTTGTGTGTATGGAAGCCGGGTTCCTCTCCCCTATTGGAGATGTCTGCTGTCATCCATGCTCTGTGTTCCTCCTCCTGTGGTGCTACGCGCTTGCATTTTTGGGGGTCTTCATCACAAGGTGAATGGCTGATCTCACTGTTGTATTTTTTTTCTGTGGGAAGGTCTCGGGTTTTGCAAACTCCCTGGTCTGGACAGCGGGGCCTCCCTGGCAGCTAGTACAACCATCACGTCTGTGGACTGTTGTGGATCTGCTGAGGCTGCTTTGAACCACTGAGCAAACAAAATGCCTCCTCTCTGATAAAAGCTTAGATGTGTGTCTGCCTGATCAGCATGCCTGGGCTATTGTGTCAGCTCTCCAGAGGATAAAAGTATCAGAGAGCAAGCGTGCAGCAGTCTGCAGGCACGTGGTGGAAAGTCTGCCTTTGGAGGTGCCTATGGGAGCTGGTGACAGGACCCTGTGGTGGCCGTCGGGGCTGGGGAGTTTGGTTTGCAGAGGCTGAGTCCATAGGGGCTGCCAGGAATGAAATTGTCCAGCTCTGGGTTCAGGTTCTCTCCATTTTGAACCTTCAAACCTTCCACCTAAAAAGAGTTCCTAAGATGCACAGGTGCTCATGGTCAGTGCTGGCCAAGTGGCTTGTTCACTTCTGTAAGGGCTGTCTTGCCCAGCTTTCTGGGATTTGGTGGCTGGTGCTCTGGCTGCATGTAACCCTGTCCAGAGACCGGTGGCACTGACCTTCCCCGGGGCTGGTGCAACCCGGCCGCCTTATCCTGTGCTGCTGCTGCTCAGCATCCCTGGTCCAGAGTCCTTACCGTACGCCATCCATCCTTGACATCGTCTCTCTTCTGCCTTGTGCAAAAGAAAATGAGATGGTTTTTATTTTCCAGGTGTTGTTTATTCCTTCACCTCCTGCTGTGGAGGTTTTGGGTTTTTTTCTTTTTTGGTTTATATTGTTGGAACATCTATTTCCTCTCCTGTTTTTATTTTGAAAAGGGGAAGAGAGTCTGCATCCCCCTGAGGTGTTATTAAGCTGAAAGGCTGGTGATTTGACTGTGAGGCACGCTTGCACCTCCCACACTCGTGCAGTCGGTGACGCACGCCGCAATCAATGGAGAGGGGATGAATAAACTCAGCGTTTGCTCCTCGCCTGCCATCCCCAGAAAGAAGGGGGTGGAGGAGAGAGGGAGGGAAAACTCTGCTCCAGGCATTCAGTTTTAAGAACCGTTTTCTATATAGCCAAGGGATGCTTGCCACAACATCTCCGTCACATGATAGGTCGTCTTTGTCTCATGGGGTTAGGGTTGCATATCTGTGAAGCTTATGGGACTGCTGCAAGCCTGGCTTTGGTGTCCCTCACCTCATCAGGGCAAAGAAGCTGGTGAAGGCTCTGGAGCACAAGTCGTATGAGGAGCGGCTGAGGGAGCTGGGGTTGTTTAGCCTGGAGAAGAGGAGGCTGAGGGGAGACCTCATCGCTCTCTACAACTACCTGAAAGGGGGTTGTAGCGAGGTGGGTGGTGGTCTCGTCCTATCACTTGTCACTTAGGAGAAAAGAGGAAATTATCTCAAGTTGCACCAGGGCAGGTTTAGATTGGATATTATGAAAAATTTCTTCACTGGAAGGGTTGTCAAGCATTGGATCAGGCTGCCCAGGGAGGTGGTGGAGTCACCATCACTGGAGGTATTTAACAGACCTGTGGATGAGGCGCTTAGGGACATGGTTTAGTGGTGGACTTAGCAGGGTTAGGTCTACGGTTGGACTCAACGATCTTAAAGGTCTCTTCCAACCTGAACAATTCTATGACTCTGATCAAGCTCTTTTCAAGGCAGTGCACTTAAAGGCATGTTGGACTGGTCCACCTGGTCTGTGGCTCTCCTCCGCCTCATGCTTCTTGCTGACTCTGGACTTGTAAATGAAGGGACAGGGATGTCCATCTCTGTGGTGTATAGCTCCTGGCACACTGCTGAGTGGCTCCCACTGATGTAAGTTTAAGACATTGAGTTCAATAACCTGTTGTCTTGCTGCAATGGTCCCTATCATGGTTCTCCAACAGCTTATCCTAGACAAGGGGGTTCCTTCTTCCCTTGATGAGGTGCCAGTCCCAGGGGCCCTTGAGGAATGGCAATATATGGTTCTGCATGTGAAATGGGGGCATGTCTGTGCTGATGGGGGTGGAAGCAATATAGCACACTGCCCTGGAGGACAGGAGGTGGCAAAGGCCGAGCTGCAGGATTTGTGCATCTCCTGCCTGCATGAAAACTGTCCCCAAAACAAAACGGCAAACTGGCTGTCGGGTACCTGGGACGCACCATGCTGAGTAGATGACTTGAAATGGCTGTGCTGGAGTCGGAGGCTGGGCTTCCTACGGCATGGAAAGGATCAGGCCCTCCTCCTTGGAGTGTGTGCTCCAGCCCCAGGGAGCCTTCTTTCCTTGGGGGGGGGCAGGAAGTAGCTGAAACTCTGAATAATTAAGCACTGGCACTTGTTTTTTTTTCTTTTTCTTCCCCCCTCTTGCCTTCCTGCATGCACAGCATGCTCTGCGTGACAGTAGGCTGTTCCCTGTGGTGGTGTGGTGCTGGGAGCTGATGTGCTACAGAATTAGGGGCCTGCAGTGGGGTGAGAGGACAATGAGACCTTTTGCTTCTGGTTCAGGCCATGCAATCCACGTTTCAGTGGGACAGCACTTGCCTTTGAAGGAAATGAGTCTTTTTCTTTTTTTGCTGCCCATGTCAAGTGTTGCTTCTTTAGCCCACCTTGGTAAGCTCTACCTGTAACATGGATCCTGGCAGCTTCTTGCTTCCAGAGAGGACCCCTCCAGCACTGCCGCCCCTCTGCCACCCCTGTGCCTTAGCCAGGGGAAGGAAATGGCATTGCAGAGGCTGCCTTTGCTTGTACGAGCAGTCAGCGCCAGCCTTCAGAGCTGTCACATTAAGGATGCAGCTTGGATGTAGCTGTATCATAGCTGCATGCCCATCACTCATGGGCAAGTGTTTTGATGCCCCATATTTCATGCCTCAGACTATTTTTAATAATTGATATTAACACTTTACAACAGAGGAAATGGACAGCAGGCCATCATTCACACACCACATCAATAATAAATGGAGCAATGCCAAAACATGTCAATAACAAGCTTGTTTGTCCTCTTCTCATGTTCACAGTGATTCAGGTCTAAGGAGGTAGAGCTTGGGTGGATTATCAGGCCAAGGTACCACCAGAGAGAGTGATCTGCTGAGGAAACAGATAGTGGGGGGCATAGTGTAGGACAACGCTGCATTTCAAAAGGCTCAAAGTTGGACAAAGCTCTGCGTGCTATGCAAAAGCTACACATATGCTATTTCCCTCAAGAAGCTTTTTTTTCTGCTTAAGGCCACTCTCCCTGGAAACTCACTTGAGCAAATGGTTTCTGACCTAAACACAGACCCACGTTCCCCAAGCCCCTTCCCGTCCTCCACCATCCCAGCGATGAGGACAGCAGATGCTGAAACATCTGAGCTAACTCCACTGCTGTGGGCTCCCGTGTAGCGTGAGCTTGGCATGGGGGCAGAGCCCGCAGAAGACTATGTTAACAATGGGTGCATTTAGAGAAACATTTTCTTTCAGATCAGTCGTGTAATGCATGACCACTGTTAATAGGCATCTGGGTCACAGGATCAGACTAGAGCTATCCAAAGCTAAACTCTAAAACATATATAGCATAGATGTAGAGCAACTGTTTCACCCTATGAACCCGCTGCTCTGGCAGAGCACTACTGATCCACGTAGTTATAGACTATATCTGCCTGCAGCCTCTCTGGTCAGCTCCTCAGCAGAGGAGAACTGGGTAGTTTGGAGCATAGGAAACGATTATCTTAGCTCATATATCTGTTAGATCTTGTAGTTCCTAATTTCTTGCGGTCTTTGAACAGGTTTCCAACTTGTTTGTGTGTCGTTGCTGTAAGGGAAGCTTGTGGGCCCATGTGCAATGCCCTGTTATTCTTTATTGCTCATCTAATTTATTTCTTTTCTCTGTCCTTTGTCAAACCACAAGCGTTTTCTGGGCTCCCCTGCTTCTAGCATTGGCCTCAATCAAACATGCTGGCAGTGTACCTGTTGCTGGTTTTCTTCTGCAGCCCATGAACATCTTCAGATCTGCCCAAGCTATGCTGCAGGCACCTTCCTCCAGACGTCTTATACTGAAAACATGATGCTCGCTTCAGCTGGGTTCTCTCTCTCCTTCCTCACCGATCACTCTGTGCCTTGACTCTTCTGGATGAGTGGTTGCTCTTTAACTTGTTCTCCTGTCCTGGCTATTTGGAGGCATTCCTGTAGAGTTACACCTCTAGACATCCAGGGCTTTCTCCATTTGCAGGAATCCTACGCCGAAGCCAACGTCTCCAAGGGAGTTGTTACAGATTCAAAATTAACTGTGGGTGTTTCCACTTTATACCTTGTTAACCCCATTCCTAACTTTTGGCCCAGTAAAGCCCCATACCCCTGCAGCTTGGTTCTGTCCTGGCTACCACTCTAGCTGTTCTTCCTACCATTGGCTGCTTCAGGTATAATCCTGGCAATAGAACCCCTTCCCACTCCATTCCCTTTGGCAGGCCTAGCAAATGTTTATTTTCCATACCTCTGCTGCTCATAGCCAGTTCTGTATATATTTTGTACTCAGCCCCTTCTGCAGTAGGACTTTTTGTAGAAATCCTTGGTGCTGGGGAGTCAGGCTCTCTGCTGGTCTTCTGTTCTGCTTTCTTAGCCCACAAGCTTCACAGACATGGAAAAAAGGAGCAGAAACTTTCTGGAGAAGATGGAGATGGCAGGAAGCCAGTCTCCGTAGACCTGGCTACTGTTTGAGCCGACCTGTGTTAATAAGCGCTTGTCCTCGCTGTCAGGCTCCCTGGAGTGACTGCTGTCAGCAAGACGATAGCAGGAGACTGTTCCAGGCTTGTAAAATGCAGCTGAGTAGGCGAAGCTGCAGATGCTGCTGGCATTGCAACTGGGGGATCTCAGGCTGCCTTCCTGGCACCACCTCCGAGTCCTCCTGAAATATTCTCCTCGTTGCTCCAGGGTCTGTGAAATTTCCTCCCCAGGAGAGGCATGGTTCTCAAAAGCTGCTTGCAAGCAGAAAGCATGCTCTTTCATGCAAGTGCCTTCTTGCTACCAGTTTCTCTCGCCCCAGACTGCATAACCCACTCTTTCTAATGCAGTGTGTTTTCGCAGGAGCTGGAACTGGCTGCTTCTTGAAGAGAAGAGCACCTTGAAGGTGAGTGCGTAACAGGGCTACCTCCTGGTGCCTGCTGAGACAACTTCTGCTGTGTTACCTGCTCCTCACAACTCGTAACAACTGTGAGAAACTCTCCAGGCAAGTGGTAATTCTGACTGGCGGGGTGGAAAAACCCTCTTGTGTTGAGATTGAAATGTTTCACGGGCTCAGTTTGACTTCAAGGAAGCTGTAAGGGAACCCAAACAGGTTTCCATTGCATGCCTACCTAATTTCTCACTGCTTTTCTTCTTCTGGCTGCCTGCTGGGGAGAAGACAGGACTGCCCCAGCATCTGTTTCCAAAGCCTTCTGCTGCTGGGCAAGGCGCTTCTCCTCCTCGAGCGGACTGGCAGCGCAGCCCTGGCGCTTGGCTGCCTCCCCTTCCGCAGAGGAGGTTAAAAAAAGAAAATCCAAACCTCAAACCAACCAAAAAAAACCCCCTTGGAACTAAACTCTATTTCCGGCTCCCCTTTGAGAAGGAAGTACTTTTCTTTCCATGTAGCTCTAACAATGACCCTCTTTGCTGTCTGTAACGTTAAACCGCTCTCCTCTGATGTCTCGTTGAGTCCCTGCAGATTTTAAGTAGCTTGATGTATGTTTTAAGGGGCTCTCTGCCATTCCCTTGCCAAGATTATTTTTAAATAGCCATTATTTTGGTCGGACATACGAAAAGCCAAGTTCCTTCTATTGCTGGCTGTGCAAATCCTGTTCCTGAGGCTGTGCTGAAATGGCTGATGCCAGGATGCAGACGGCGGTGTTTTTGGCACTGCTGGGAGGCAAAATTGCTCTTGGCAAGAGTAGCCCAGCTGTTTATTTCATCTCTGCTCACGGCGAGGGGCTAGGTGGGGAAAGGAGGGATTAATGTTTGCTACATGGGAGAGAACAAAAGGAGAAAAATTAAGTTTGAGTATTTTGGAAGCACTAAAAACAGTGGGGGAAAAAACCACTGACATCACTTTTTCAACAAACAGTTTAGCTTAAGCTTACCTTTGTCTTTCTAAGGACTTGTGCCTTACTATCCTGTGAACCAGTGCAAAATTGCTTGCTACCCGTGAAGCAGCCTGCTTTCCTCACTGTGGAATAGCGGGATTATTTAAGGACATTATTGGAACTGGGAAATACTACCCAGACGGTCAGATGAAGAGAATTTAAATCAGGCTTATAGCAAATTGCACTCAGCTATGACAATTTTACTGGGGATACTGCAAGAAAGTTATGATTACAGCTCATACAACAAGCTGAGAAATGACAGTAAGAAACTGTGAGCACGTTAAAGACAAAAGTATTATGTGATCTGGGTGGTCATAAAGATACTGTTTGTACTGTCTGTTTATAAAAAGCATCGTCACCTGTTGGATGGTATTCTGGCTAACAGTGATATGACTAATTGGGCTTGTTTTAAACTAGCATAGATGGTCTAACCATGAATGGCATCCTAGATTACATCCTGAAACATCAGCATCGTTGATGGCAGCTTCCATCTTCAGGACGTCTTCCTGGCAGCCTTCTGGATGTGTTATTTTTCCAAGTGGTTTCAGATAAGAACAGGGTATGAATTGTTCTGCTGTCAGTAAAATATCAACACAGGCAGCTCTCAGCAGGTATCTGGTAATAAAAGAATCAAACGCCAGTAGTTTTAAGAATCTGTGAATTAGGATTTACCGCTGCTTTGGCAATCTAGAAACTGACAGTGCCTGAAAATTCAGGGTGCAAAAGGACCTCAAGGGACTGAGTCAGGAGTGTTTGTGTAAGTGGTGGCTTGTACAATTAGTAAGAAGCAAGGACTGTGTAAGAGATAACTGGTGTAGGCACTGGTCTTTTAAGATGGCAAGTGTTTCTGGCCAGAGGCTCTGGAAAGAAATAGTAAGAGCTGGTGGCTACGGGCTGAACCGCTCAGCTGAGCAGTGAGGACAACGCTCCCCGGTGCACCCCCTGATTTATCTCTCTCTTATTCTTATCAACTTCCAAAGTCAGACTGACTGCACGGGGGACTCCTGTGGCCAAGCTTCTTGTGTAGGTTGCCTAAGGAAGGAGTTAAGCAGACAACTTTCTCCTATTATTAACTTGCAAGGGAAAGGCTGTTCTTCAGTCGTGCTGGTTGGGACCAGTGAAGGAGACTGGTTTCCTACTGAAAGTGCAATACTGTCAAGGAATAACTGATCACAGTAGAATCCATCTTAAACAGAAAAAGCTGGAAATAAATTAACAGGGAGAGAAATGAAGATGCTGCTCTGCACCTTGTGGCTTCTAAAGAGGTTTCTCTGCCTCACAAGACAAGACCTGTCTCCTGTAACAACTGCAGTTGCTGCAGCTCTGGTGGATTATTTTCCAGAGACAGAACCAGAATTGGGGGGTCACCCAGGTGGGATCACACACTCACCGCTTGCTGCGGGACAAAGAGCTTGTGGTGGGACTGGGCTGGGGCGTGGTCCCAGAGAGGACCTACCGACCCATACATTGGTATCAGCCGGAGCAGGTCTCTGCTCCAGGGTACTGTTCAGGGAATGGTGTCAGGACCAGTTTTCAGCCATTTGTCACCAAACTGTGTATTTCATCCAAGTCTTGCAGCTCCTTTCTTTTTGTCTCAATCCCAAACAAGAAGCTTCCCTGTCTCCCAATTCTCAAGCTCGTCTCCTCTCCAGCATAATTTCCTGAACAGCCACAAGCATACTGCAGTCACTATTTCAGGTGACTTTGATTTGAATTAAATTTTATTTTCTATCTTGTTGAAGATGGAAAGGGGCAGTTCTCTAAAGAGTGGATAGTATTTTTTCTTTTGTCATTTCTTGGAACTTGTGTTTTGCATAGCAGCGTCTTGTTCTGCAGGCAGGGATCACAGGGTTCTCTGATAACATCAATCAGTCCATCAGAGGAAAACGTCGAGTTAGTTCTGGTTGTAGTGTAATGGTACCACCTTTCCATCACAAAGAAATATAGTCCTGCAATGCTCAACAAAGACTTCTTGTTAGCAATAACTCAGCTGCATGTAAACAAATCTACATAATGCTCCATAACACAAATCAGCTGTTTAAACACAGAACCTGAGGCATAGCAGTAGATCACCAAAATATATAGCAGATATTATCATAATATCATAGAACAGCTTCTCACAGAATTAAAATGATCTTTTTGAGGCATTTGGCTATCTTCAGTTCTTGAAAAAAAAATATTCCCCTAACTGAAATAAATTCAACTATCTGGTAACTACAGACAAATGAAGAAATTAGATTGTTTAGTAACACATGGAAAGAAAATAATACAGCCACTCTGGGAACCTTATATTGTTGAGCATGTGAAAATCTAAGGGTAGAAAATCTGACCTCGCTCCAGAAAGCAGGTGTTGATGTGATGCTCAAAAAGGTTTTTAAACAATGCGTTTCCTGGGGGTTCCCTTTGGACACAGCTTTTTAGCGAAATATCTCTTTTGGACTCACAGACTTGTCTGGCGGTGGCTGGGGAGGACACTGCTGCATGGCAGGGTTGTTTCAATTACTCTTGTTGTTAGCACGTGAACATTTCACTGCTAGTCCAGAGACTGAGTCCTACTGTGCTCAGCCAGTGGGTCCCTGACTCTGTTTCTTCTAAATTCAGGAGACCTCTCTTGCTAGAAATCTTTCCTCCTGCTCTTCCAATATAGGTTGTTATGGACTGGTCAGACCATCTCTCCAGCCCGAGAGGAGACGAGTTGTTTCAGCCTTGGACTTCAGGACAGGTTTTCCAGGCTTCAGCTGAGATCTGTGCCTCTTTCCTGACTAGCTGCTTTCCAGATGTGCTTTCTGCACTGTTCCAGCCATGCTCTTGGCAAAGTGCTTTGCTGACTTTCTGCCGTGTATGCATCCAAGTACTGAAATGAGCTCTCCCTCTCTTCCTGCAGGTTCCTGTGCAGCCAGTTATTTGCCAGGGGCTCTTTGGTTTCAGTCCCTGATGGCTGCAGTCCCTTGTCCTCAAAATGCAATGTGTGCTCTTGTTGCTACATGCAGCAACTTGCATTTCGTTGTATCAAAAAATACGTGTTCTGTGGAGCCCAGCTTCCCGTGCCTTCCAGATTGCTCTGCATCGTTTCTGTCTGTCAAGCTTCTTACATTGCACCCAATCAATATGACATCTGAGCCTCACTTGCTGAGGAATGGAAATCATAGTAAATATTTTGTAGTCTGTGCAAAATGAGTTGGCGGTCTCAATTCAGTTGCTTTTAGGCAGGTGTTTGCATATATTCCCTAAGACCACTCTTAGATTTGGCACCTGTTTTGTCCTTCCTGGCAGGTACTGCAGCAGGACTTGGGGCTGGATCCTCTACCTGCAACCCCCGGGCAATGCTCCTGGCCTCTTCAGCAAGGTGATGCTCATCCCTCACAGAAACCCATCACCCGATGGGCATTTGGCAGCTGGGAGCGCAGTACTGCAGCAGGAGCAGGACACTTGGGAATGCTGCTGCTCAGGTGCTGGCTATGTTGGGAATTATGCCAGGGGCTTCAAGCACCTTCAACTACTCCCATGGTTCATCTTGTGATTAGATCTAAAAGTATTTTATAGATGTATTTGAGGGTTGTGCCAATATCTGTTGACATCAACAGGAATCTTTCCATTGACCTCAGTGAGCACTGAATGTATTTCTATACGGGTATATCTTATTCCAGGTTCGTTTTCACAAGGAGGAGGAGGAGAATAGTGGAGTCAGTACTGTGTTCAGTGTAGTTAGGTACGTTTTTCTGTAAATAAATACAGCGTCCTCTTCCTTGCGCCAGTTTTGGAGAGCTTGAGCCTGCTTTTCCCGGCAGCCCTGTACCTCAAGACATCCCATTTTCTTCTTTCTGTGTTGTGCTCACGGGAGCACCTCTAGCTTTCCAACCTCGAGGCAGGGTTAAGCACCCACCTCCACACCCAAACCAGCATCCCAGATTTTCTAAATGGAGCAATTGGACCAGGCAGGTGCATCCATCAGCCTCAGCATTGCCTCCAGCCACCCCTGGATCAGACAGGCTTGGTGGCAATCCGTAATGTGTCTCAGCATGCATGCACATTTGGTGCTGATTGCAGACATTGATGCAGTCTGAAGTATTTCTCCATTAAATGGTTGTTCTGGGAAATGTCTGGCAAATTAAAGGTTTTTTGAGTTAAAGTGATGCTTGTGAATTGTCCGCTTGTGAAATGTGCTGGGAAGTAGCCTCATTCATGACACTGGGTGGCTGGCAAAAAATAAAGAGTAGAAGATTATGAGCTTGATTTCTGTCCTGCTTCAAAAGCATTTTTACTGACTGAAGAACTCTCTTATAAAACCTACTGCCTGCACAGTAAGATTGTTCAAATAAGGCTCATGGAGATTCAGGGAACCTCCGCTCTGTGACAGAGCAGCCACTGAGGTGTTACTAGCAACCACGCCTCAAACTGCAACAGAAAAAGCAAGTGAGCTGAAAGCCGACATGGAGATCTCATTCCTTGACAAGGAAGGTGAGCCAGGTCTTCAGTGAAATCAACGGGAGGCTCTGTGGCGGCTGCTGCAAGGGAAGAGGCTCCACCGCTGTGGTGGTGGGCAGCAGCGGGACGGCGGCTGTGCCGCTCTGCTCCTGCAAAAGCAGAAGTGAGCATGTACTGAAATATCCTAGTTAATTCTGGATTGTCAACCTCGGCTAACACTAGCTTTGTACCTTCTGCTTAGTGTTCTTTCTTGCGTTTTATTAATTCTAATCTGCGCAAGGATCATGGCATCTCATCCCATGGCATCTCATCCCATGGCATCTCATCCCATGGCATCTCATCCCATGGCATCTCATCCCATGGCATCTCATCGTGCTCGGTAAAGGAGACTATTGGAAACATTTTGGGGAATCCAAGAAGATTAGAGCAACTGTCTCCCTTGCCTATATGCTTGCTGACTCCTTCAGAGAACCGCCATAGTTTGGTGAGGCAAAACCTCCCCTTACAGAAATCACGCTGATTCTCCATGGCTATATCCTTGTTCATTCATATGTCCTCCCTTTTGAAATGCAAAATTCAAGAACAGGTACTACACAGCTTAGGATGGCAGGTTACAAGCTTGGCTGATGGTTCAATTATTTCTTCTTTAATCTCCTTTAGAAGGCACAGATGATTTGCTGATGAGAAGAAATTGATTGAAGTGACTCGATTATTGTTTGGTTTATTTGTCTAATCTCTTCCTCAGACACTTCACACACAAGGGTCCTGTCTCCAACTGTCCCCCTTGAAGAAGGTTGTTGTGGGAAAAATTCCCCTTGCTCCAAATACTCCCTTGTCCTGCCCCAGTAGCATGCTTTAGAAGTTACATCCATGCCTAAATCCTATTGACTTCAGTGTTTTTTGGAAACTATATTTAGATGGACTGTTTTGAAAGCACTGGCTCCATTAGGAACGCATGCTAGACATTCTCTCCCAGACTTCTTTCAATGTTTTCCTTCTGTACCAATTATGTCCGGATCCAAAGTTAATCTGTGAAACGCAAGAGCAGCTGTACGAAGGCAGGCCGAAGGCTCAGCTAGCTTTGTGCACTATCTCTGACACTGGCTGGTAGCGGACGCTGAATGGAAGGAGCATAAAAACAGGCGTTACGCTGGCTCCAGCAAACCCTCCTAGCAAGCTGAAGCTTAACAGCTTACTGAGCTAGAGCTTTTCCTCTATTTTTATATTTCCTAGATCTTTTTGTTCAGCTTACCTTCCATTATTTTGGCTCGCTGCCTTTGGAGCATGCTCACTTTTCTGGCTTCCACAACTGCCTGTGGTAGTGAAGTCCACGATTTGCATGAAAAAGTGCTCTGTGTTGGTTTTTAATCTGCATCGTTTTAAGAACGTGCATCAAACAGTGCTCTTGTACCATTAGAAGCAGCGACGATGTGTTCACCACCACCACACACCTCCTGATTTGATGGAGAAGGTGACGGTGATCCAGAAGTCACCTCTTTTTCAGGCAGAGAAGTAACTGGCCAGACGTAAAGTATAACTTAAGGGGAGGGGTTTCTCAAGCCATCTCCTCAAAATCAGTTCATCTCTTTGCTCACTGTTTGGGAATGGACTGATGTTTTGGATGATCTGGATTATCTCTTTCTTGAGTGGTAATAACTAATGGGGGTGGGACTTTGGTGAGGTCAGTGTGGTTTTGTGCTACTGCTTATTTATCAGTACTCTGGTACTCTGTTTTATTGCCATGTCCTTCAGTCCTTCTGCAGCTCTTTGTAGATAGCACTAATTTCTGCTAATTATTTTTTTCTTTATCCTCTGCAAATCGCTCCTATATCCCTTTTCCACATCCTTTAGGGTCTGAGAACAACACATATCACAGCCCAAATTGCTGTGGGATTCCACTGGGATTCCCTCCGCTGTGAAAAATAACCATTTATTCCTACCTGTCTTGCCTATTTCCTACCAGTTTTGAATTCACTTGAGAACCTTTCTTCTAATCCCAGGAGAGATTAATTTCCTAGGAGCCCCTGGTGAGGGAGCTTTTGAGAAACCAGAGTACACGGTATCAACTAAATTGCCCCTCCTTACATATGCATTGATGCCCACAAAGAATTCCTCAGGAGGCGTGATTCCAGCTACCAAAAGCATGTTTTTTCATCCTGGTTTTCTAATTATCTGTAATGCTATTACATAGCCTCTACCGCTTTGCTCAGTGTTAAACTCGGTGATAAGCAGCTCAGTGAATTCCCCTTTGGATTATTTATTTGTTTGGGGTTTTTTAATTTTATTTTTTAACTGGCGACTTCCTTTTTTCTGAGTGCTGACAGCCCCAGATTTGGTGTCATCTTATTCCTGGGTTATCCCTCATCTGCAGTGGTATGCACTGGTGATGAGAAAAGGTAATACCTGGATGGGAAACAATGCTTTCTACAACACTGAGGGAGAATATTTGATGACCTACGAATGCTTAAGGCCTCAATTGTTTATGTGCACTGTGCAAAACAAATGCTCGGGACACTTCATAGTCTGTCTCTTATTTTGGAATGAGGTGCTGCTCAGCGTGTCTGAGGCTGCCAAATAATTTTTGATTTCTAGGGCTACCGACTGGTTTGCTGGAACAGGTAAAGAAAGACTTACAGTGTTAGTCCTTCTCCTTTCCAGAAATGCAATCAAGCTTATTCCACCATAATCAAACCTGTCTTTGCGTGCAGAGGTGGCCTCGGGAGCTTGTGTGCTGCAGAAAGTTGTCTCAGGATCCTTCTGGGTCCTGTAACCCAGGTGCCTGTTCCTTTTGTATCAGTAATGGATTTACATGACTGTACTCTGTGGCCTTGCTTTGCAAAGAAAAAAATAATGGCTTTGTTTAAAAGGTGATTTTATTTTTTTTTCCAGTGCAGTGTAGGAATGCTGTTAAGGTTGATGTTAAGCTCAGTTTCAGAGGAGCTGAGTTCTCCTTGAGTCTGCAAAGGTCAGGCTGGCAGACATTTTTCTTATAAATATTTTCAGCATTTCTTTGAAGCCACATGTTTCTGGGGTTTTCCACCCCCTCCTCATCCCCATTGCCACTTTTTTTTTTCCCCATGGAGGACATCTTATGGTTTCAGGAGAGATACCACCACGGCCTAGCCCAACGTGGAATTTCTGCGATGCTCAACCGCTCTATTAGAGTTCCCAGGGCTGGATTCAATTGACAAGAGGCTCTGCAGCCAACCCCCTTGGACTGCACATGTGTTTATTTAAATGTCAGTGGCCCACACAAGCTGAATACCTATTAGCTAGAGCATGCATAAAATCCAAAGCACAGCTACAGTTCATATTTATTGTTCAAAGTACAGATCCCTTTATTGTTGTCATTTCAGTACCCTTGTATTTATGGTATTATTCAGTCAGCTCTGAGAAGTTAACTAGCACTTTGCAGGGTTTCTTTACTGCGAGGGTATAATATCCGTCTATAATAAATATATAGGTAAGGGATTTAAGAAACAAAACAAAACAGCAACAACATATTGCATGTGAAAACTTTACTAAGCAAATAAAACATTCCCCGCCAGAGCTGAGGGGAAAAAAACCCAGCAAGCTGCTATCATCTGAAGTCAGTTAACGAGCAGTAGATGTGTACTTCCACTCTATTTTTTTAACTCTGTCTTCTGTTATTCTCCAGCATTTCTGTACCCCACTCTCTTTAAAGCTCCCATGCAGGCTGGAAATAAATTGATAAGGGTTGTAGCAAGGCTTTTTGGGTAAGGGCTGCTGGGAGCTGAGGACTTCAAGGCATCCGGGCTGGGTGTAAGTGCTGCTCTTCTGGGGTTGGGACTTTCTGTGCATGAATGATACTAGAAAGGCCGCTACCCGCAGAGCTGTTAGCAAACCTGCCAGCAGTGACAGGACAGAATTGTTTTTGCCAGCAAAGCTTGTAGTGGTCCTGGAAATGAAGTGAGCAGCTGTGGCAAATGGGTATGTTTTTGGCATAATCATCCCCCCAAAATGTGAAGAGTTAAACCAAGCCTAGAGAAATGAGGATGGTGTATCACTTCTGAAGGCAGGAGGAAAACATCTTTTGCAGTTGATAGTCTAGAAACCTGCCCTATTTCAATTCTAACAGTTGGCTTGGTGAGGAAACATCCAGCAAAAAAAGATACTTTCTGCTAAAACTAAAGCTATTTCAAGCTGATTTGAAATTTCACTGGCAACATTCACCTGTGATCTTTCTTAGTTTGGAGTGATGATAACGCATTTGATTTGAGAGAATAACAGTTTAATTAAAGGGGGAAAAAAAAAGAATTTTATATTTGGCTGGTGTTGTTCTGCTGACATGAATGTGAGTTACTCCAAGTGGGATTTTGGGCTCAAGTCCAGAAAAGTAAAAATGCTGCTTTAAAACCAACTGTAAGGCTGCTTTTCTGTAACAGCGGGCTGTCCCACTCGCTCATTAAAACATATAGAAGATGGGACGTATCAGGAGTAGGGATCATTTTTTGCTTGAGGTTGCTGGTTTGAACCCTGTCCAGGCTGGTAGCGACAGAAAGCTGCAAACCTCCAGTGGTTATTCAGTAACCGACATGAAGTAAGTTGGTGGTCTCGTTCCAGTTGCTGGCGGTCAGGTGTGTGCATCACAGAAACCACCACTTCACTTGGCATCCTCGCTGAAAGCCGGAGCAGACAGACCAGCGATTGAGTCGACAGAGAAGGGCACTGAACAGCCCTACAATTTTAGGATTAAGTCTTCAAGGCTGCTGTTGAGAAGGGCTGGCAAGACAGTCGGAGGGAGCCTGCTTTGCCCTGTAAGGGGGTGCTGCTCCTACGAAAGGAAATCCAATACCAAAGTCTGTCGGCTTTGCATCTTGCATGAGCGCTGCATTCACTACTTGAAAAATTAATTTTGATGGGTAAGTTGCCTTGCAAAAACACGTATGGTAGAACAGCTGCAAGTACATATTCTGCCGAAGGTGTGCAGCTGTACCTTGCACACTGTACAGCTGAGTATTAAAAGCTAAGGATGCACACGCTTTTAAAGTGGTTTCCAGGTCTGACTGTATGATTTCTGTATGGGAAGAAACCTCAGGCTAGATTTTTGGACTGTGACTTCAGAGATGGTTTTGTAGACAGTCAGGCCCTTAGTGAACAGAGCTACCGGTAACTGAGGCACCCGAAACTGATGGATGCTCCTGGTAATTCAGCTTTGAAATACATAAGAGATCTTCAGAGAACTTCCTTCATGATGGCATAGGAGTCCACCTTCCAAAATCCTCAGTCTTGTGGCAAGATCCATATGGCCATGCACGGGAGAAACGGGTCTGCAGTGATACAGTCATGCCCGAAGTACATTTGTGTACCTGTGTAGGACACAGCTCCTTCCTCTGGTCAGATAATTGCAATTCCTTCAGTTTTGCGACCTTGAAAATTCTTCTTTTGCTTTTGTCATGTTAAGAATATCCATTTCCACTTTATTTTTGGCTGACTGAAGAGCACCGGCATCTAGGCTGAAACTCAGTGGTAAATCTGTGACAATCTCTATCAGGAAAAAGAGAATAATGATTATACCCAGGAGTTTTATCAGCTACAGCTGTTACACTGTTTGCTGGAGAAACTGTTCTTTGAAATATATGACCAAAATAAACAGCCTAGCATCTGTAGTGTTGTGGATAATTTAACAAGTAATCTCCCCTGAAACAGCTGTCTGGATTTACCGAAAGCCAGGTGACAAAAAGTATTCTCGTGCTTTGGTGCTGCAGATAAGCAGTTAGAGTTTGCAGGGTTCAGAAGAAAGTATGAAACTATGCAACATGCCTCTCCCACTCTTCAGCCAGTCCTCCACTACCATACTCTAATAACTCTTTCATGCCTACTTTCCTTATCCAAAATATGAGTTAGTTCACGAGTGTTGGGTTTGCAATCAGGCACGTTACTGCTTGTCCTTTGTTCACTTGACCAGATGAGCAGAAAAAAAAAGAAAAGCTCTAACACTTTCTGTCTTCTCCTTGCTTATATAGAAGCACAGCCCAGTTTTGGTCCACTACGCTTCCTACTGTATGATCACAGCATTTGGCATCTTAGTCTCTGTGTATGAGCCAGAACATGTCCTGCCCCTCATTCCAGTACAAGACAGAGGCTCTATCTATCATTCTCACACTTCTTAGCCAGCCCAGTAGCTTTCCTAGAGTATATCCATATTAGCCTGCTAATGTGTGATGTTCAAAAAGTTCCCACTAGTGTTCATAACTGAGTCTTTAATATCCAACAGGCCACCTGCTAACATGATAGGAAGCTCCTGATAAGGATGACTCAAGATCCGTGTGTCTCGTCTCTTCCGATGCCAGAGTATCGCAGCGTGAACAACCTAAACCAATTCTACTGGAATGATACAGACACGTCCCATTGCAACACCATCTCTAGAGGTACCTATTGCAAACTCTTCCTTTTCCCAAAAGGAAAATACATGGCACTTATTATGCGGTGTAGGTATTATTGATCTGTATCTCAATTACTTACATTCCATTTCTGGGTTGGTCTCCGTTGCCTTGCGGCTTTTTGAAACAACTCTTCAGTTTTAGTTGCCATTCTATCCCACCCAGTCCTTTCCTTCAATCTAGTCCATGACACCATGGAGTTTCTGCTATCTGCTCTTTTTCAGGATGTGAAGTCTGCCTTTTTTCTTCCGTTTTTGTGGAAGAAAGCTAGAGGGACCTCCTGTTCTTTTACAGGTCTAATCTTGCCTAGTGATCCTGGAAGAGAGAGGTAACCTCCTTTGTACCCATGTTTTATTGACATGTACACAGACATTTCTAGGGCTGCAGAGGTTTTGACTCTTCTGACCTCTCGTCATAAAACATTCTAAATATTATTTTTAACAGTACGTTTTAGCTTTCTATTAAACAACATATCTGCAAATGAGAGTGCTAGATTCAAAAGTCCCACCCAATTATTTAATAGTGACAAACAGGGTCTGAGTATAACTCTTCAGACTTTCAAGACATTCCTTTCATGATTTTGATACCGTTTTCCGCAAGCCCATGTCACTGTTGCTATTCTGGACACTTGTACTTCTGTTGGCACATCTAGATCTGCTGTGATGCTTTTTAAGAAGTCAGCGAAAGTGCTTGTAACTAACACAAGTTTTTAAGATACAACCGGTAAGGAACAAGCATTAGGAGAAAAATCTTAAAGAGGAGAGATAAGGATCTGAGCATTTTCCTTCTTTAGATGCCTCTGTGTATCTGCATAAAGAGCTGAACCAGTGCTGCAGGAATGATCCACAGATGACATGTTTCAGCACAAGACCTATACATCCACAGACAGCCTCCCGATGTGAGCTCCAGACTTTAACTTTCAGAAAATTTCTGGGTTATTCATGTGAACACATTCAGGTATATTCAGCAAGAATGGATCTTGCTCCTTGCTATAGTTTATTCTAATGTTCTACTCTGCTTTCTGAGTTGACACTTCTGTTCTGAATTCCTCAATGGTATGCTGTCACAGCAGGAGGGATGTTGTCCTGTGCCATCGTGACCACAGTCCTTTAGGGAGGTGGAAGCTGTTAGGCAGAAGAGGGAAGTGAACTTGGATCTACCGTTTCCTGGGTGTGTGAACCCTTAAAAATGCTGCAAGCTCTAGGCATCTCTAAAAAGAATAAAATGGCTCAGTTTTTGAATGAGAGAGTGAGTTGTGGGTCCCGAGTGAATGGCAGAACCTCCCTGCAGGCCTTAGCGACAAGATGTATTTAAGACTTGCTCCTGTGCTCAGCATTCCCCATAGACCAGCTACAGGCAGCTGCATCGAGAACATGCTGAATTCAGGCCACTCGCCATGTTGGCCATTACGGATCCCACCCTGCCACATGTTTTGCCTGTGAATCTATTTGCACGCTCTCCCATAGAGTCCTGGGTCTAAGAGCCCTGGGTTCCCTTCCTGGGGCTGTAATTGTTGGCTTGGCTTTTTATTCAAGCTTTGTCCCAAAGTAGATTGGATCTGTGAAAGGAAAGGCTCCAAGTACAAGCTCTGCCAGCTGCTAGTTGCCTGTAAAATCTGAAAGTGGCTTCTCCTTAAAGGCAGTCGCTGCTCCTGAAGCCCGGCGTTTTTATTTGCATGAGAAAGCTGTAACTGACTGTAAGATAGTCTATGATCTTATTTTAAAAGAAAAGGACAAAAATAAGTTTGTGTTCTTGCTCTGCCTCAATTTAGCGGCTAGCCGTTCTCTTTTGTGCTCCCCACATTTTTGGAGAGCTGGTTGACACTTATTTAGGTTGGCACAAACTAAATATAACCAAGTGTGTGTGAAAGAGCATGCACTGGGTCACAGCTCCGAGAGCAGCAGAAAGAAGCATTCTGCCTTTCTTTGCAGAGCGAGGGGGTTACAGGCAAAGTACAGCTATTCTGAGACATCTCAATGAAACACACACAACCTGAACAAAAAGTAAGTATTCCATTCAACTTGTGAATGCTTGTGAAATTCATTTTTTTTTGCCAGCTTTTACAGTCCACAGCCTTCTCATTCAATCTTGAATAATAGCTTTGAATTGAGCTGTAAAAGCTTCCGAAGTTTGAAGTCTTTTGACAAGTTAATTTAGCTGTATGGTAAAAAGTTTTTCCCCCAGATAGAATAAAGCCATCATATCATGAATGTAGTAGTCATCCAAGGGAAAGAAAACACCATTAGGATTAGAAATGATGGGCTTTCTGGAGATAGTTTGTGGTTTAGCGTAATCTACTATCAATATTTCAGTAGAAAGATATTCTACTCGTCATTCAGCTGGAAGTCAATATCTTCACTTAAAACCAACACCCAGGGGCCAAACTGCATATATTTTTTATTGAAAAAGTAACTTGTTGCTTTTTCGTCAGTTTTTTTTCTTACGTTTATTTAGATTTTAATTGTTTTTCCCCCTGTATCACGCAGGATGCCTTTTTCTTTTATTTATTTTTTTTTTCTGGTTGAAAGAGACAGACTAGAAAAATGAATCAATATTTCCTCTAAGGTTCCCACTGTAGAGACACACACTTTTCTCCCAGCAGCTGCCATGCATGAAAACATTAATTTTCCTCTTTTTTTTTTAAATATTAAGAATCAGAAAACAATCACTGGTAAACTAAGTGTATCCAACAAATATTATAGCCCTAACTTCACAAAGATTCCATATTAATTTTTAGACTTATTTCTTCTTTATGTCTAAATTTAAGCCTCAGTGTGCCACTAAAATTGACTGAACCGAAAAGACAGTTGAGGGGGAAAAGGGCTTTCTTTCGTACTCTTAACTCTTCAGTTTAATCAAGAGGGATGATGATGCTCTAAGAACTTTGGGCCAGTGTTTTGTAATGGCTGTAGAACGTTTCTTCTCTATATAATAGAGTTGAGAGCATAGCTGTTATTGCTAAATAAATATGACATTTATAAAATCCAGCAAAAAGTCTTCAAAATAAGTTTTAGCAAGGCAACTTATTTAAAAAGTGTATTGAACATATGACTAAATGACTGGCCATGACAGTGCCATGCATCTTCATTAGCAGTCTTCCAGTAAGTTTTCTACTTTTTCAGCTTATGTCTTCCTTACACTGACTTTTCAAACAGCAGCAACATGACTTTTCCTTACTGCAGGACAAAGAAGAAAGCAGTTGCCCCTGCTATCCAGGCTGCACAGGCGGCTATTCCAGGTGTAATTCAGCTACCTGACATCTCTGCGGCAAACAGGCGGGTGTGAGTTTCCAGCTGTGTTGCACCGAGTCTCCACCAAGCCCCAGCATGGGAAGTGTGGCTGTCTAATCTACTGTCACTAATTCTTGCGTTTGGTGACATTGCGTTGCAGCGCTGTCTATTCTGTACTTGACAGTACTGAAATAAAGAGTTTAATTTGAGAGACAGTACATATGATGGAAGTTTTTTTAAAAAAGCTTAAATATGAAGAGGAGAGCAAATTCTACATTGTGACCTTTACTTTGAACTTCACTCTATTTTTTTTTCCCCCTAAGTGGGGGACAAGGACTTGAGTTTGTCCAAGACAACAGCAATAACTTGTTTCTTAGAGACTGGCTCTTAATGCTTCAGAATTTAAGCTTTTCAGTCCTTGAGTGATGAAGACTTGATGAAGTGTTGGGTCTGCAGACAAGCTGGAAAAATAGCTTCTGCAGCCAAATGCAGGCTTCTTCAGCCTCAACAGGCACTCCCTTAAGTGGAGGAGAACCACCTTGTTCTCCTTTACAGCTCACATTAAGCCAGACAGGACTGCTCTGCACAGAAGGCAGATTTCGCAGCATAGCAAAAAAGAGAAGTCTCTCTCTGCAAGAGTATTGTACAAAGGTACAAGGAGGAGTCCCAGCCGAAGCAAAATTCACCAGGAAAAAAACAAAACAAAAAAAGGTATGTCAGAGGAGAACGCAGGAGTGGGGCGATGTAAATTTAACATTCTCTGGTCTTTTACAGCTCTGTCTTCAGTCTGGTTGGTTTGCTGGGGCTTTTTTTGATGGCAGAAAGGAGTAAATAAGTATGCTGTAAGAAGGATGCAGAACAGATGGGAGTGGGAGATTAAGCAAAGAAGGGTGGCTGGCGGGAGAGAAATATCAAAGGAGAGCAAGGATGGCAACTAACTGATGGGGAGGAAGAAGATAAAGCAATCACCAGGTAGAAACTTGTGTCTAGGCTTGACCCTCTCTAACAAAGCAAGTGGCACTGGCACTTGGAGTAGGTTTGCAGTGGCTGGGCTCTGGAAGAAGCTCCTGCTGGCTTTCTACCAAATTTGATACTCTATTTCCTGGCGATGGAGGTGGTGGGAGAGGCAGCCTTACAGTGGAAAGCTGAGGCATCCTATTTTACTTTCACCAGATCCATGTGACTAGAGAGGGAAATTAGCTGGAGTGTTGTGATGGCTGTTTCCTGCTTAAGAACATAAGAAATGGAACCATTCCTGACAAACAAGAAGTAGAGTTCAGCTAACAATGAGGTGGAGGTGGGCGGGAAGTTCTGTAATTGCATTTTATTTAAGTCTTTATGAATTAGCTCTGCCAATTTTATTTTATTTTTATTTTTTATTTCAAATGGCTTCTGAGTAAACTTTTCAGACTACGCCATATACAGTTGGATTTAACATATAGGAAGAATACTTTTTCTTGTTAATCTCTGAGCTCTAATTTACATGAACAATGACAAGGTTTAATTTTCTGTCATTATGCACAGGTTAGCCTAGACTGGATATTAATAGATACACATATTCACACCCACAACCACTAGTACTGCATCAATCAAATTTTGAAGATAAAACTTATACTCCATGGCAACTTTTAAGGCACAATTTTCTTCTCGTTTCCTCTTTTTAAACTACTTCAGCAATGCAGAAAGCATTGGAGGCAACTGATGCGGCCAGGCAGTAGCCTCTGCGGTTCGTAGCAAGAGGATGGGTCTGCAGTACAGCATCCAACCCTTAGTGTTGAGGGCATGGGGACAGGGGATGCGAGTGGGGGACCTCTGGGCTCTGTTACATTTAGAAGCTGCAATGACCACTTAGGCAAAACGTTGGTTGTAACCCACGCTGGTGACCAAACCATCTCCCAGCTGTACCAGAAATGGGGAGGGAGCCGCAAGAGAGGGCAGCCAGCCACCTGGCTGCCCACAGGCGGGTCCTACGCTGACCACCCATCATCAGATCCATTGAGGAACTCGTAGTCTTTGCAAATATTACCTTGTCAGCTACACAGTCGGCAGTAGCAAACTTCTAGTCCTAAAGTGCTTACACCCATACGTCTCTGGACACTTAAAAATGATTTAGAAACTTGTGTATACACACATACATACATGTGAGCACACAAACCGGCCCTGAATAAAGATGATAGAACAACCATATGAGGAAACCTAAAACCTCACCAACCAAAGAACAACAAACAAACAAGCCCACAAGCCAATATAAGCTAAAAATGAAACAAAAAGGGCTTCAGCTTTATGCGGAAGCGGTGCTCTTCATGCCAGCGGTGCTCTTAGGTGCATATTACAGGGCAAATGTTCCAAAACTTCAGGCCTCCTCCAAGGCAGGCCATGCTGCCTGTATGCTCAAGCTTAGAATAATCAAAATGTAATGTCTGTTGTAAGCTGACAGTAATAAATTAATCTCTTAAAAATAAAGTAAGACTGGAAAGCTTAAGTTAATGGGATGCTATCGCTGATGGAACTGTCAGAGTAACTCTGACCTCGGCCAAGACTCAAGCACGTTGTTCACAGCATGGCAAAAACCAGCAACTGTAGGGGTCAGATCGATGTGGCAAGGATTTTTAGATGGGCGGCCCTTTCAAACGGAAATGTAGCTGCTAAACATAGCAAAAAGAAAAAAAAAAAAGAAAAGGAGCAGTGTTTACATACTATCATGTATATGTAAATTTTGAGGGAGGGACAAAGTTGTTAGCAATTTCCGTCAGGTCCCAGAATTTATGCAAATCCAGATGGCTGAACTACAGGAGTTCATTTTTCTTTAAGGAAAATCTGGAAGTTTAAAAACAATTTAGCCAGAGCCAATTAATCAAAACCACCAGAAGTGTGCTGGGATGGCTGCCTACGAATAGGAATGTTATGTTTCATATTGTCTTAGTCAAGTTAAGAAACTCCTTGAAAGCTAAGTGGGAAGTCCCCATGTATTTAATGGGCTATGAGTATGGCACAGTGACTGTACTCTAGGACCGGGACTGCTACAAGAGGTGTGAAAGCAGACCTCTGTGCCCACAGAGCTGGTACCATTAACTCCTTTAACTCTGTGCAAGCCAAGGGCTCCTCTAGGTGAAGTACAAGAACCCTCTGCAAGCTGTACTTGTATTGGAGAGGAGAGGTTTGATCGCCATGCAGGTGGGCTTCACCTCAGACAGAATGGAACTGCACCGAAAAGGGGTCATCTTCTTTCTAGGACCACCATGGTGGCTTACCTTCAAAAAAAGGTTAACTGCCATCACAAAAAAGGGAGTAATAATATTTGATGTCGTGGCATTTGAGACTTAGACTTCCCTTGGCCATCAGCGGTCTCTTCAGTGAAGCCAGAGATGGTTATCTAAGGCATCTCAGGCAGGATGCTCCCATCAGAGCATGCCTCACAGGTATCCCCCCGCTAAGCTTTCTCGCACTAGCTAATTCAGACACTGAAATATTTTGCTTCCCATGATACGGAACGTTTGCAGTGTGACTCTTTAGTTTCAGGCATTGCGCTAGTCAAAGGTAAAACAACAAAACGCAAGTGAAATGAGAGTTGTGTCAGCCATGGACTTGGCCAATCAAGAAACTGCAGCTAGAAAGACTTGACAGTTCAATAGGGTAATTCTTTAGAAAATAGAGAAATCAATTAAATGTTGAATGGTTGCTAGGAAAACACAGGTAGAGGTAAGTATGCTGAACAATTCCTTCTTTATTTTTTTTGTTACTTCTGGTAATTCAGGCAAAGATTTGCAAAGATTTTGAACTATGCTTTCCACTTGTCATTTTTTGTATCTTGATTCAGCTGTTTGCTATTAAAAGCAGTGTACTCAGCAGCCATTTTTTTATAGACAATACTTGAGGGATAAAAACAAGAACACTTCAGGGGTGGGAACCTGGATGCAGAAAACTGACAAAAACAGTTTCATATCCTATTAAAATACTGTATCTACCATGGCTTGCGTTTTCTATGGTATTTCTAGTTAATCCATCTCCATTAGTATCCTGAGAATCAAAAAATCCATCGTTTCAGAGATGTCCAGTTACCTAAGGAAAGAAGAGAAAAGAATGCACAACTTTTCTTGTTACAAATGAGAGAAGTAACTTCAAAGGTATGCATCACCTACAGTTGTTTCTCTACCAGTTCTGTCCTCCACCTCACATTTCCCATAGCCAAATTAATCTAGATTTGAGTTCTTCCTTCCGTCATGTTTCCACCTCTCAGTGGATACAGATGAAACCGAGGAGGAAGCAGTAGGCAGCAGTGGGTCAAGGAGAGACGGGGGACAAGAGGAGTTCGCCGCGCTCGCGTGACTTTCTCAAAACACCTGCCCAGCGCTGCGCGGAGGTCTCGTCACTTCGTGCCGGCCCTTGGACACACGGAGTTTGTTCTCCCCGCGGCACGGGGGCGAGGATAAAGTCACCAGATGGGAGGGGATGGTGCTAAGCAGAGGCCCCATCCCAGCCCCGGCTCTTTGCACCGGTAACGCACACTCCCGTTTTGGCGCGATGAGGATGCTGCGCCCAAGCCGGCAACTGAGGGGACCCAGCCTGCCTGGGCCTCCGAGGCCGAGGGGGCACGGCCTGCCCGGGGGCAGCCGGCCTCGGAGACCCAAACCCCGCTCCGGGCTCCCATCCCGCCTCCGAGGCCGCCTGCCCCGGCGCGGGGTGGGCTTCTCCGCCGCTCCCCGAGGGGC
The DNA here is from genome assembly GCF_030936135.1 of Gavia stellata. Classification (NCBI taxonomy): domain Eukaryota; kingdom Metazoa; phylum Chordata; class Aves; order Gaviiformes; family Gaviidae; genus Gavia; species Gavia stellata. The sequence continues at coordinate 43,321,843 of NC_082601.1, read as the reverse complement.
TGCGGGCCCAGCGCCGACATGGCGGACACCGGCCTGAGCCCCCCGGGCCGCGCCGTCGCCTAGGCGATGGGCCGCGCGCCACGAGGCGGGGCCAGGGGGGGCCGGGGCGTGGCCTGATTGGTTCCCTTCCCCCCCCGTCGGGATGGGGATAGGAGGGGGAGAAAAGAGGGAGCCGCGGCTATAAATAAACCGCGCTTCCTGATTGGCCGGGGGGAAAAATGGTCGCACCACGTGACTCTCCATCTAAAAATTCCAAGATGGCGGATCCCGTCACGGGCTGAGTCCGTTGGTGGCGCGCGCGCCGCGGTCTCCGCGCCGGGGCCATCGCCGCACCGCTTCCGCGCCTTGCCCGCCGCCAGCCAGGTCAGTACGCGGCGCCCCGCCGCCTCCCCTCGCCGGGCCGCGCCGCTCCGCTCCCGCCGCTGCGCCCGGCCGGCCGCGGCGCGGCCCCTTTAAGGCCGCGCGCTTTTCTCCCCTCCGGCTTTTAATTGCGGCGGGGCCTCTCCCGGCCGCCGGCTTCTTAAAGGGATCGGCGGCGCGCGGCTCTTTTTCCGCTGAGCTCCGACCGTGAAGCGCGGAGGGTTCCGGAGGGGGAGGTGATGGGCAGCCCCCGGCGCCAATCGGATTTGCCCGTGCGGCAGTGGCGGGTGGATTTGAGCCGCTCGGCGGCTCATGCCGCGCGCTGATTGGGCGGCGTGCTCGGCGGGGCGGGGCCGCCGCGCGCCATCACTCGGCATGGGCGTAGCGGAGCGGTGGGCGGGCCGGGGGGGCGTGACGGGCAGCGCTCCCGCCCATTCAGCCCGCCGGGCCTCCCCGCCGCTCGCGTTTTTGTGAATGAGGCGGGTGGGGTCGGCGCTGCCGCAAGCCCCGCCCCGCGCCTCGCTGGCCCCGCCCCGCCCCTCCCCTCCCGGGCGGCCGCGGCTCCTCCCGCCCCCCCCCCGCCCCCCCCCCCCGGCGAGCAGCGCCGCCGCCTCGGTGCTGCGCGGGGCTCGGCGGGGAGCGATGCGGGCAGCGGTGAGTGCCGCGGGCGGCGGCCGGGCCGAGGGCGCGGGCTGTGGCGAGGGCGTGGGCCCGGGGACGGTGGGGCGCGGGCGCCGGCCGGTGCGGCGGGGCGGGCGCGGCGGCCCTGCGGCGGGGGCGACGCCCGCGGCGGGGCCCTGCGGCGCCGAGCGGGCCGCGGCCCGGAGTCGGTTCTTTCCCCGTCCCCCCTTCCCTCCCCGCCCCGGGAATAACGCGGGACTTGGGGAAAGTTTCTGTCGGGGCCGGCTCCGCCCGCGGCCCCGCCGGAGCGCGCCTCACGCCGGGCCCGGGGCTGCCCGACGGGGCAGCGGCTGCCGGGCTGGGCCAAGGAGGTCGCTCCGGCCCCCGGGGCGCCAACCCCCCCAAAAAAATAATTAAAAAAGGCTTTTATTGTAACTAGGAGGAGAAAACAGGGGGTATTCTCCTCAGCATCACCGCGCTTTTGGGAAGTCCTGAGGTAACGCTGGGCTGCGAGGGAAAATGACAGCTCCGAGCCGAGGCAGGGCTCCGTCCTCAGCCGCTGGCTGCGGCTTCTCCCCCCAAAAGATGCGTTTTGGGGAGCTGGTGGGGAATAAAGTGCCTGTGTCGCTCCGAAATGTAAAGCGCAACGATAAATCAACCGCAAAAACAAGATTATCCTGCGTTCGGAGGAGCGCGAAGGGAGGTGTTGCTGAGCGGTTGTGTGTGGGTTTTGCTGCAGGAATTTATCAGGAAAGATGCTGTGCAATCCCTCGGCTCCTTAAATGTTATCTTTTGAGTGTTTGTGGCGTGGCAAACACTGCATGACATCTTAAGCAAGCAAATGTATTTACATAACAATTATTTGACTTTATAGCTCTGTGCGGTGTACCATTTAAAGGGAAGTAAACCTGCCCTTTATACAAAACACTTGCGTAATTGTTTTGTGCACGCATTTCATGATAGTGGAAGGGTTGGTTTTTTTTTTTTTGGTGGTTGTTTGCTTGTCAATAGCCTGCTTTGGAAGATTTGCATAAATTAAGCTTGTCACCGCAAACGCTTGTTTTCTGGCCATAAGAGCGGATTTCATGTTACAGGCTTGCCTGATATTCCAGTCTGGATTACAGGTCTAAAAATGTTCATAAGAAGTGGGATCTGTGCTGGAAATGTGCGGGTGGATTCGGGATGTGAAAATCGCTTGTAAATCTGGGATGGGGCGTGCAGCTCGGGATGGTGGAGCGGGGTATAGGCGCTCTCCGGTGTTCTCCGTTTCTTCTCAACAGGGATATCCAGGCAGCTTTATACTGTGCTTGTTTCCAGCAGCTGTATTCTGTTGTCTTCATAATGCTAATTTGAGACTGAAGAGATGGAGCAAGTATTATTTTGGCCCTCCGTGCTACAGTGAATTTCACCGTTGAGTGAATAATCTCCTTGCCAATGCATTTTGATTTACTGGTATTATGTACTGTCAATAAATGGGACTCGTGCTGTATTCGCTGCCGTCAAAGTGCTTTCAGTTGTTGCCAAAAGCTACCTGGAGTTAATTATCTGAATTGGACTTTTTTTAACGTCAACATTTTTTAAAAGCTAAGGAGCTCTGAAGTTTATATAATAATCTGGTTCTTGGCAAGGTTTCTTCTTTTTTTTTTTTTTGTAATGCGGTCTGTCGCGGCACTGAGTTTTAATCGTTTCTGATGTTTCCATCACCGCTGTATGGAGTTTTCAGCCTAAAAGCTGCCGTTGTCGCTCCGCAGCCTCTCTGAAAGAGTTAAGAGGGCATTGAATTAAGAAAGCTCAGCTGCTTGTATACAAATATACAGCAATTACAAGGCAACAAAGTTATTGCAGAATCCTACTGTAACCATGGCAACATGTTCACTCAATTACATTTGGAAATGTAAAATGCCACCCAGTTAGAAAGAGTAAGTTTTAGCGACTGCAGATTTTCTGTATAAAGCGAAATGTGTAAGACATGGCTTTCCAGGATTATATACTTTTCTTCATATTTGGATGGCGTGTTTTAGCATGTGCATCGGACAGATTTCCGTTGCCGATATTAAGCTGTGCCCTTGGCTGTCTGAACTTAAGGAAAAAAAAATCCAAAAATCTTTAAATCTTTAAAATTTAACTTTGCCATCCTATAATTTCTTTAGGTTTTGGTTCAGGACTTGGCTTTAGAGAGTGGACAAATTAGAAAATGCATGAAATGCATTTTGAAAATTACCTCAGAATACCAGAGGAATTTGTCATTTACTTAATGGGATGGAGGCATGAAAGAACAGCATACGTATGGCATGAAAGCTTTTACTCCTCTGGGAGGAAATGTTTGTCGAGCAGTCTGTGTCCGTGTAGTGCCATCTCCAGCAGACTGTCCTAAAGTAGAAGAGGACTGGCAGGTGTGAGCTACCGAACTTGTGGTCAGCGCCAAGAAAAAGCAGTGAATAAGTTCTGGAGAAGCCCAGGGACCATCTGTCAGCCCCAGGTTAGGAGATAGCAGGTTCAGGACACCAAGGTGCGATGCAGGTGAACTCCTTAGTGGAAGTTAGTTTCATTTATTGCTTGCCTGTTGATGGTGAGTTACTAGCAAAAAGAAGAAACCAGAAAAAGTAGTTTCTTGTGTATGTTAATCTTTGTCTTGGTCAAGATGCAACTTTTTCTGCTTTGCTGTGCTCATGTTTCACAGGCAGCGTCCCATTAATGCAGAGAAAGGAAAAACAATAATGCACTTAAAATGAGGGTTTTTTTAACTAGGAGTGGTGTTTTTAGACACCTGCAGATTAATGAACTTCTGAAGAAGTTACCTAGTAACAAGAGCGGGTAGGAGATATTTAGGTGGGTGCAGATTGCAGTGGGTTGTCTGCATTGTGCCCAGATCTTCAAGGGCTTGAACTCCAGGCTGCCTCCTGAACCCTTGGAGTATCTGGATTGGAAAAGGTTTGCAGGTCCTATGGACCTGTGTTAGATTACGGGTGGTTTTGGAAGAAAGCTCTGTCCAACCTGCCAGGTCTTTCTGCTCTCACCGTGAGCAGATAGCTTGCCTGCCTTGAGGCTTCCACGCTCCTCAAAAGCAGGAGCTTGAGCAAGTGGGACTTTCTGCTCCCATGGTGAGCGCTCATTTGTCTCTTTGCTTTCTACCGTGGGCAGAGGTGGAAGCACAGGAGCTGCCTGTTTATAGACTACTGAAAAGGTGGAGTTCATCTCAGTCTTCAACCCTAAATCACATGTTGAACTGCAAGGGCAGGGAGTAGGACTTGTTAAAAATAAAGATTAAAATTGAGCAGGAGTCCATGGTTTTAGATTAATTGCCCTCTTAATCTCTCTTTGATGGCTTTGTGATTTCTGGGGAATAGAGTTTTTAAAGCCATGTTGGGCTGTACCTGTGATTCAGAAACTTGGTGCAATGCCTGAAACTTGCCCTCTAGGATCACTTGTAGGTTTCAGATCTGAGGAAGCTATGGACTTTCTATACGTGAACGTGCCCAAACACATTTAAAACAAAGTGTTGAGACAAAAGCTTGCCACCAAACACATAGTATGTGATAGGGTCAAATATTCTAGGCCAAATTTCTTTCATCTTTCAGAGCTGACAATACGCAAGAGCTTTTACAATGGATTTCTCACAAATGTGGTTATCAAATAACTTGTGCTAAAAGGAGTTAATTTGTTGAGCGTCTCTTAAAACTTGTTGCGCAGCCTTACCTTAAGGAGGGCAAACTGGCAATTTAACGTGGGGCGTTTGTGTTCTTGATCAGCTGAATATTGGGCATGCTCCACTGAAAGACTACTGTCTTCATTTTTGGCACTTTTGATTGCCTGAAGCATTCCTCTAATGCTCATATGCCATGCCGTACCTTTGTAAGGTCGCAGTAACTAGTTGTCCTCTTATTTTCTCAAGGGTAGCGTGCGGCTGTCTGGGTTAAGTGGCCTAAGTGTGTGATGTGATACTCTCTTCAGGGTTTGAAAGCCTGAATGCCTGCTGCCCAGCTGTGCCAGCTTAATCTTGGGGTTAAAACATTTCTTTGGTGTCCTCTTCCAGTTAAAGAACTGATTGTGTTAGACTCCTTGGCATTGTGTGTATTTGTATTTGCGGGAAATAAATACGCCTTGGCATTCTGTGTGTGTGTATATATATATATATGTATAATATAAGATCCCACACCCTTGGGACCATATTTTACTTGTCTTGCATCTATGGTTGAGTACACACTGTAATATTACCAGAATAGGTTATTTGCTGAATAGTATCTGTTGCTAGCCTGTTTCAAATGGCAAAGCTTGTCACAAACCACAAAGAAATATTAATTGAACATGTTATTTCATTAATGTCATTACCGCTGTCCAAATATTTGCCAAGCGTTCTTAACTATTCTTGCTGGCTTCTTTGCTGGTGTCATCTTCTGCGTCATTGCTCTTCCAGTTTACCTTTAGCTTGTTTCCAGTTATCCCATTGCTTTTCTGTAATCTTTTTCAATCCTGCTACCTAGTCTACAAGGCCAGCCATAGGGTTTAAATTTTATCAGACTCCTGCTGGAATCCTTTGAGTTTGTGCTTTTGCAGAAGTATGTGTTACTGGACAGAGAAGCTGACAGGATGTGTCTTGTCACTGAATTCAAAATTGCTTTTCAGTTTTGAGTCCACTTCCCTAATAGGTAGCTTCTGTTCTCCACTTACCTTTGCTTCCAGGTTCCCCAGGTCCAAGCATACCAATGCTCCAAAGCAATGAAAGGAACCTGGTTCTCCCTAGCTCGCCTGCTCATCTCAGAGGTCTGGGTAGGGGTGGGAACCATGAAAATATGTGGTTTTACCTCAAATTGTTTAAGTTGAGAAACAGCAGAAACACTAAAGCTGTCTGCTTTAATAATTAGAAATGTGGCAATATCGTTACCTAGTAAAAGAGAAATAATCTTCGAAAAAATTAAAGTAAAAGCTGTATGTGGTGGGGAAGGAAATGCCTTTTAGCATTCTGATTCAATTTAGATTGTCTCTTACATATATTATCTCAATATTTGAGTCCTTGGATGAGGGAACTCCTCAGACCGCTCTACTAATTAATGCCACTTGCGTTTTGATTGTGTTGTGCAGAAGACTGAAGTGGGCCAGGTTTACTTTACCCTGCAGTGGACCATGTTGATAAGGCAATACATAACGGATGATTCATGAAGTGATGCTTGTCACTGCCAGGACTGCTTGAATAGCAAGCAGATTTTGGGCAGTGCTGCTTCACTGGGAAGACTTGGGCAGTTTAAACTGAGAGGAGGAGAAGAGACAAGTACGCACTGTATTTCTGGCTATCTTAAAGGAGCTGCCTCACAAAATTTAGAAGAAGTAGTGGGGGGGGAGGGGGGGGAATGGGTAAAATAAGGGGGGTAGAGAAGCAGGAGAGCACACAGGGGTTGCATAATGATGTTGAAAAAGGGAACAATTAGGAAAAGACTGTAAAATCTCTTGGAAAGCTTCTGTGGTTTTCCCTTTGCAAGGAATTACAGCTTGGCCTTCCTCTATACAAATTCAGTCTTTTTTTCATGGCATTCATTACTAGACACATCTTGATCAACTTCTTTTTTTTTCCCCTTCATGTTTTCCTATTGGATATTTCCTCAGAAAAGTTTGATTAAAATCTGCTTCAAAGTGCCATCTACTAGTGCAGAGGAATGTGTGTTGACTTGCGGTCATGGGCACGGTTAGCCATCTACCCTCATCAAATGGTTGAACCTTTGTTCCTCATACAAAAAGCATTTAAAGCCCAAGAAGTTGCGATTTGAAAATTGCATCTTAGGCTAATAAGAAACCTCTTTCTAGTTTGGTCAGGATTAGGTTTTGTTATTTTTTTTTTTAACCCTGAGAGTCCTCAGAGACAGCCATTTAGTTTGGGGAGGACCAAAAAGGAGCCAGAGAGGTGTTGGGAGGAGCTGGAGGCTGAAGGCGATGTGTGCAGCTGATGTGGCTTATCCAAGGTCTGAGGAAGGAAGAGCTCCTTTCTTTGGGGCACCATTACAGTAGTTTGGACAAATCCACGGGATATGACAAGGTGTTGCTGTGGCAGTGTGAGGTGCCCACGAGTTGATGATGTCTAGGAAGACATTGGGCAAGTTTTTCAACGCTCCGTGTTGCAGATGCGACTTGCTGAAATGGCAAATTGAAGACCCTGCCTTGGGTACAATCTGGCTGTCGCGTCTGGGTTTGTTGCTGTGTTCACTCTCTTGTTTTCTTTCAAATTTGACCTTCTGTAGACCTTTCCTGGATATGTGCATCTGTACATTTTATAGCAAGCCAGTAAGCTGTTGGATTAAGAATTGTAAGGGTTTTGTTTTTTGTAATCATAGGATAAAATTGTGTATAGGAGATTAACATCTCGGATTGGGTGCTAGCAGCATAGCGATGTATTGTTTTAAATGGTCTTTTTAAGCGTGTCACTATTTCATTCTGGTGAATGCTGACATCCAATTGAACTTAGCTCCATTTATCTTGTAGGAGTAGTGAAGAATTTTGGTATTTCACATGTAGGAAATAACTCATTTTATTAATTTTCCTGAAGAACTGGTGCTTTAATGAGGTGTCTGTCAGTAAGACTTAATTACTGTTAAAATCTGTGAACATTAGTATACTGTGACTCGTTCTATGTAAAACCAAATTTCATTTGTCAAGCGCACACGATAGCATTAGTTTGCTGATATAATTTGCGCTAACTTAAGTTTGAGAAATAGCAGTTATTCGTAAGCGGCCTGTCACGAGCACTGGTGTGAAGTTTTTGCAGGGTGTTGTACTTGCCTGAACTGGTGCTGCTTTGTCCTCGCTGTGATTGCGCGGGAGGGCACTGGTAGGAAGGTGCACATCACAGCTGCGGCCGCACTGATGTCTTGGAGTGTTTGGTGTTGAATAAGCAGTTATTCAAATTTGCTCTTCAGGATTAAAAGTCAACAAGCACATCACTCTGTTCCCCTTGCCACCAGTGGTTTCCCAGTTGTCTTCCCCTCTGAGTTTTCGTTTTACTTTAGTAAAAACCTGTACCTATTACAAAGTTATCTCTGGTCAGTTAACATACTTTGTTGCATTTTCCTACTGTACTAATAGGAAAAGCTTATGTTATATTTGCTCGGTAGGAAAATGTTCAAGTTAATTCTGGTGTTGTGTTGACAAAACTTTCTGTCCTGTGTGCATCACTCCAAGAAAAGGATCCAAAATGTAAGCCTGAAACAATGAATTCGTTCTGTTGTATACTGTCCCCAACAAGTATTCAGAAAGGGAGTGTTGTTCAAAGTTACAGTTTTCCTCATGGGAGCTATAGTTATCTAGTTTTTGTTAGCGTTTGTTCCTAATTGTGTTAAAATCCCGAACACAGGTAGTTCTTGTGGTGAGCAAAAGACCTGGCCTGCCGCCTTGCTGTGGGTTCATATAAAATGTAGAGCTGTGAGAGCTGCTGTTCTGCTCAAATAATGTGCACGAAAGTGAAGTGTTAAATCAAGTGAAGAAAAGTTGCATAACTAACCCTTTTAAAATGCTGAGGATTCTGAAAATTGGAATAGTTTGTGAGTTTTAACCTTGAGAGCTTGGTAGCTCGGGGAAGTGCGCAACTGTGGCGGCGAGAAGGGGAATGCCTCTGCTCTGGAAACGCAGTGCTAGTGGGGCGGGTATTTGTCAATATTGGCTGATTTGGAAGAGGTGGGATGAGATGGAAGATGGGCTAATGGCCTTGGCTTTGAATGCAGTGGCTCAAATTACAAACAAGTAAGAATGTAAAGGTGATCTAATTCCCAAGGACCAGAGGAAAGGGAAGACCTCTTGTGCAGACAGTCAGGCAAGAGGGGTCCTGGAAGGAGAATTTGTGTGTAAAACTGAGCTTTCCTGCAGGCTGGATTATATTTTAGAGCACTGCATAGATGGAACTAGTTTCTTCTCCAGCCAGCATAGATTTAAAAAAAAAAAAAAAATACAAAACCAAAAAGTTACTGTACCCAGTGCTTTGGCTGAGTCTGGAGGGGACTTCTCCAAGTCATGATATGAACAAGGCAGCAGGACTCTGAAACGGAGGTTGGCCTCTTGCAGCACAGTGGGATGTACAGCCCTTTCTTGCTCCATGTGCAAAGCAGAAAGCCTGGTCTGTTGCTGTTGTTTTGTGCTGTTGAAGCTTTTCTTGCTTGAAATGCCGCAAAAACTACGAAGCAGTGCAAGGGAACTTGTGACAGGGAACGGAAATCTGAGTTCTTTTGTTATAATGTATCAAACTTAGCACAATGCAGAAGAGCTAGATACTTCTGGATCAGTAGACAAAAAGGCTTATGTAAGTATTGATGTGATTTCAGGGCAAAGTGTAGCTCTGTTATTGGCTGCAGTATACCTTGAAGAAGATGGCCTTGCAAGTTGAAATCTTGTTCGTGAGCACATACTGTGAATTGTTGAAAATAGGAAAGACTTTTATGATGCAATTTTATGATCAATCTATGCTGGTTTTGGTTGGATTTACACAGATTACACGGTCTTGTTCGCCTTTGTGGCTGTACGTGGGTATCTTTTGCTGATGTTTCCTGTACCAGGTTATGCTTTGTAAATAGAAATAGGTGGTGGTGGTGCCTGATGAATCTGATTCTTGTGTCTGGTCTGTGGCTCTGCAAGTGTGAAGATAGCTGGTGTTATGGTTAGGGTGGGGGATCAAATCCTTCTCAGTGCAGAAAGCTTGCACACATGTGAAAAAACAAAACACGATCCATTCTTTTGACGGAGAGGGTGAATGGTGTGAATCCCTTTTGGGCAAAACTGGGCTGATCTTTGTGAACTGGCTGGTAACCTGGGGGTGGTGGTGTTGGGGCAGTTGGGAGAGCGCTGCAGTGAGTGCCCAGGGGTTGACAGTGGTCCTGGATGGCAGACATATAGCTAATACCAATTTTCTATGACCATCAGACTAGAGTGTCCTTACGTCAGTTATTGACAGTATTAGAAATCTCAGCTGAATTCAGTTTGGCACTGAAAGTGTGCTGCTTCTGGTCTTTGCTATAAAAATGCTGGTCTAAAAATAAACTGATGTACAGGGATGCTGAAGGCAGGGGAGCAAATGAAGAACTTATGCACAGAACATATGACAGAGTGCTTGACTGATTGCAGAGATGGTATCACAGAGTAATGCTGACCATGGTGTGAGTGAGGTCAAGGCAGGAAAGTTTTTTGCACAAGGTAATAATTCCACTGTAAGAAGAGAAGGAAGTAAGAAAACTGAGACTCTGAGATAGACATCGAACTCTTTTCCATAAACCTACCAGCGGCTGGACTGCTGCACTTCAAAGGGTATGTGCCATAAAAGCCCAAATAGCAGTTGGGTGAGGAATATTACACTCCAGGTGTGAAATCCTGTAGTGTAACAGCTAAACCAGGCTATCCTTGTGCAGGTCCTGTTAGAAATTGGAGTTAGGACTGCATAGACAGTACAAAAAAAAAAAATGCATTCATGTTTAATTAGGTATTTACCTCTTTTAAAATAGCAGAAAACCTAAGCAACTTGAGACGCAGCCATCTAATGCTAGAGATGAGGGCATCTTTGCATGGGGCTTATCACCACTCCTCGTGAGAAGGATATCCAGTTATTGTATACTTTCAATTCCTAGATCTTCTCAAGTGCCATTATGAATGACATTCCCCACATTCTTTCCTTTGCTGGAAGGAGCTGATCAAGCCAGGAGGTTAGGAGGCACACTGGAAGCTGAGAGAGGGTTTAACGAACCAGAGCCTGAGCTTTCTCTTCCCCCTTCCAAGGGTATTCCCAGTGTGGTACCCCGTCAATCTGAGGAGTTTGATATGGACGTCTGATCCTCCTTGCTGCCTTTTTGCCCCGGTAAGAAAAATCTTCAGTGTCTACATTCACTAGAGCAACTTTTAAGAGGAGCAAGTTAGGCTATATTTAAATAAAAGAAAAAAAAAAAAAAGCAGCATATTCTTGGCAATAATTTAGACTTTTGCTGTAAACTGTCTACATTCCCTGGGGGATGAGGTCTCCTTTTGTGAAAATCTGTTCCAGATCCAGTATGTTTGACAATTTCTCTGTATGACTACCTTCAGTTTTTCATTTTGGTGGTGTAAATGAGCAGACTAATGTGTGTGCTTCTAAGTACTCAGATTGGCGTTGTGTGTTTTTTTTTTTTTTTTCCTTCAGAAATCAAAATAACCTCTTAAGTATGCTGGGGACTGATGAGGCTTGCATTCCTAGTATTGCAACACAAGGTGTTCTCTGTTCTAGACTGTAAATATTTATCTCTTGTCAAAGCAGAGCAGTTACTATTGGGAACTGATCTGGCATGCAAAAAGGTTTTCCTTAAGGAATTTGTTTCCTTTTATTTACAGTGTTATCGTATATTTAAATTTCAGGGCCTCAGCGTATAGCTCTGAGGCTCGTTCTTAACACTGGCAATGAAAATCTAAATTATCTCAGCCTCTGAATACAGATAACTGAATTCTGAGCATATGCTGTAGCCAACCAACAAGTGTGGGTGTGAAATTCAAGCAAACATAGGAAAAGGTACTAATGTTTTCCTGCAGCTGCAGGAGGACTACTAAAAGAGAAAGACTGCAAGCCGTGTCACCGGGTGCTTTCTGGACAGTAGGGAATTAGCTTCCAGTGCTGTGCTGGGGGTGGCTGTGATGGAAAGAGCAGGTATTGGGCAGAAGTGTTTCATGGTCTGGCATTTTGCAGTCGCTTGTCTCTTCCCCTCCGCTTTGTGTGGCTCTTCTCTCCCCGTGCAGGCCCTCACAAACACTTTCTGTGTCTCCTTTTAGCCTCTCTGTCAGCAAACGTGCTTTGTCATAACCTTTCTTCAGGAGCTTCAGTGCTGTGAGTTTTGCTGAGCGATCTCTTGTTAAATTGCTCTCTGTTATGTGTACCACAGGTATGGAGAGATCTAGAGATGGTTTTCTGCACATGGTAGTACCTGAATCCTCACTGCTGGCTACAGGTCCTGCTTTTGGAGAGTTGTAGGTTGCTTTAATTTCTCTGCAGTGGCTTACATTTCTGGGTAAATTGCTTCTGTTGTATTGTGCCGTATGTGGGAGGCTTATTCATCCTGGAAAGGTCTGATTTTTTTTCTTTTTTACATCTTCCTAGCTTTTGTACATACTTATTCTTTGATACTGGCAATTGCTGAAGTTCTCTGTGCTCATTAGGTAGCTGACTTCCCCATGTACTTCGTCTCAGAAGAGAAGCCAAGGGCTGTTAAGCGGGTGTCCTAGTTGGAGTACTTTTTCTCCTCTTTTAGGAAACAGGCTCATTGAATGAAAGAAGTTACTGAAGCTGAGTTCTGTCCCTGCCATAGCAGGGAAGAGCTGCTTTTGCTCCTGCTTATAGATGTCCAAATGCGTATCTCGGGCTTTATCCAAAACTGGCCTTTGAGCTTGTGTCTCTGATTCAGAGGTGGTAGGCAAATAAAACGAGGTGGAAATAAAAAGAAATGCTTTCTTTGGCTCTGGTGTTTTTGTATGTAGATATTTATTTCACATATATATATTTCATATCTATAAAAATAGATCATTTATATATTTCCTATTTTCATATATATATTTCTGCTTGTCTTTCAATACTTCAAGGACAACAGATGGATGTCCAAGTATTGTGTTTTTGAAACAGCTCTCCTGAGTTTATCATCTGCTATCAAGTCACGTAAACTCCAGTTCTTGCTCTGTAATATCTGTCTTCAGGGATGGATGGTCAATACAGCCTTTATTTTCTCCTCTCTGAAATCTTGTGTGAAATTTGCTGTTTGTGGCTTCAGGGCAACAAGCTCTTTCCTGGTTTGTGGAAGGGTTTGTAACTGGTAATTAATGCAGCTTTGTCAGGGTGGTTTATGGCTTTATGTAGAGTCGTTTTTATAGTACTTCCAAATTAGAGTACTAAATGGTAAATGTCCAAAGTGATTCATAATACTGTGATATTCAAAGTGTAGATTTTTTTTTAATGGAAACCTTTGCTCAGCATTTACTTGAATGAGAAGTAAAGCTGTCTTGGTGAAAGGGAACTGTTCTGTATAGTTCTGTGCTGGACTTGCTTCTCTTGCTTTGATGTTTTAGCAGAATTGAAGTTGTTTTTGAATGTTACTGGCTTCTTGCACTCTTGGTAGAAATGGCTGCCTGTTTGCATATTTACTGGCTTCTGTGCGTCTAGATATGTCAGCAGCCTCTGCTCCTTTTCACTTGATCTTATCTCCCCATTCCATTTCAGGAAAAAATTCTTACAATCTCCTTCCCCCCGCCCCAGCCTCGGAGTGTGCTTTGCATGCAGAGTGTTTTGAGGTAACAGGGAGCCACGTTTGCTTTGCTGTGGCTGCGTACTCTTGCTTGAATTTAAAACTGGTGCTGAAATGTAAATTTTCAGAGACTACTTAAACCCAAAGGAGTTATTTGTCTTTTGTAGTGCACTGTAGCTAGCTTTGCATTTTCACTGGCTTCTTCCAGAAAGGGACCGCACGTTGGCTAGCGGTGGTTGCTAGTGTTGGCTATCGGGCCGTTTTTTTTCCTCTGGCATAATGTAACTTATTAATCATTATGTTCATGGTAACGCAAGAAGCATCCAGGTTAACATTTAAAAACAACAAAACCAAAGGCTTTGAAAGTATTTTGTATTCCTTCCTGTTCATTTATTTTAGAGTATTCCAAGTAGCAGGTGATAAAGCGAAAGGAGATTCTGCATGGCAGAGCTTTGGTGGCTAATGGCAGCTCATCTGGAAAGCTGAGCAATTCCTCCTGGTGTGGTAGCGGAAGCTGTTAGCGTGAAGGTTTCAGGCAGATGTTTAGGAGTATGCAAAGGTGCACAATCCCCAAACCCAGAAGAGTGAATAAAAGACCCTGAAGTTTGGGCTATGGTGTTTTAAAAATGGAGAGAGAAGGCTGAAGAGGGACAAAACCAGGTTTAAATTACTTTGCTTGATTCCTACCCTGAAAGAGGAATGCCTTACAGGGAAGAATATTGTGTCTATGCCATTTAGTGCGTAAAGCCATAAACGGCAGTATAAATTTTAATCTAGGTCATAGAAAGTTAGCAGAATGTTAAATCCTTGCATATCTAAGCTAGGGCTCTAAGGCTTCCTTGAGGATACTGAGTTGAAGTCTGTCATTTCAACTGGCAACTGACAGTGTTTTAAAACCTACCTTAAAAAAACCCCCATGGCAGATACTATATCAGTCCTTGAAATATGTCCCAGTTTTTGTGGCTTTGCAATCCAGTTTTCTTATTTCAAGGAACAATTCCAATTTGTCTTGCTGTGTTCATGTTGTGCAAACAGACAAAATGGGCTGTATAAAATGTGGTGTAAATCATAAAGTAAATGGAGCTCTTCCTTCGCTCTGAGTTAAATAACAGCCCTGGTGTTGGAAGCAACACCTGGTAAGTAAACTCTCAAAAGTTTGCTGGCCTCTGTCTCTCTAAGGGTAACCTGCAAGTACTTCTTGAAAGGGTTTTGTCCTTTTTTTGCTTTGATGGTGTTATAAAACAAATAAATAAAAAACAAGCCCAAACCCCCTCAAGTATGAGCAATGTCGGTTGTTCCTTGATTTTCTTGCTTGTCAGCTGCAAGCTTGAAATATTTGACCAAAGATTCTAGTTTTTATTAAAGGGTGATGTTGGTCATTAAAAATTTAACCCTACTTAGAGGAGTACAACACAGGGATTTACATTTTTCTAGTGACTGAGTTAATTTTCTGTTCTGGCCGTGCTTATGGCTCGAGCGTGTGACTTGTGGTTTAAAAATGGAGCAAGTGGAAAACCTGGAACCCCTGCGAATATAACGGCATACGTTTACTTAGCTTCCCATGGGGATTGCTGCCCGTTCGGTTGCCAGCAGACTTGTGCTTGAAGCCTCAGCAGCTTTGGCAGATCAGAAATAGTGTGGCCAGCAAGAGTAGGGAAGGGATCGTGCCCCTGTACTCAGAGCTGGTGAGGCCGCACCTCGAATCCTGTGTTCAGTTTTAGGCCCCTCACTCCAAGAAGGACATTGAGGTGCTGGAGCGTGTCCAGAGAAGGGCGATGAAGCTGGTGAGGGGTCTGGAGCACAAGTCTGATGAGGAGCAGCTGAGGGAGCTGGGGTTGTTCAGTCTGGAGAAGAGGAGGCTGAGGGGAGACCTCATCGATCTCTACAACTACCTGAGAGGGGGTTGCAGAGAGGTGGGTGCTGGTCTCTTCTCCCAAGTGATGAGTGACAGGACAAGAGGAAATGGCCTCAAGTTGCACCAGGGGAGGTTCAGGCTGGATATTAGGAAAAACTTCTTTACTGAGAGAGTGGTGAAACACTGGAATAAGCTGCCCAGGGAGGTGGTGGAGTCACCATCCCTGGAGGTGTTCAAGGAACGTGTGGACAAGGCATTGTGGGACATGGTTTAGTGGGCATGGTGGGGTTAGTTGATGGTTGGACTTGATGATCTTACAAGTCTTTTCCAACCTTATTGATTCTGTGATTCTGTAATAAGATCAGGCAGGGACTGAGCAGCATGCCTAGGGCTGCCCTGCGTCCCTTAAGATGGTCCCACATCCTTCGGGCATGACTTGCCACCGGCAGGATGGTCCCTGGGGAGCTGGTGGTGCTGCCCGCTGTGCGTTCCCTGCCTGATCAACCTCAGCCTGAAAGCAGCATGTTTTAGCAAAGGTGTTTCTCTGGATTTTTCCAAAAGGGAAAAAAAAAATCACTGCTAACTAACATGTCACATATCATTTAAAGAAAAAAATTCTAGCTACCGTTTAAAATTTTTTACATAGCAAAAATAACTGTTGACTTAACTGATGGAGTACTGAAAGCTATCTGAATTTCAGTGTTTGACTGCCAGCTCTGTCATGCTTTTACAGGTGTATGTCAGCATCGCTTTTCATATGCTGATGATGAGAGGAGAAAAGGTTTTCCCAACAAATAAAAAAAAAAGCTATATTGCAATTCAAAGGCAAAGTTATATTTTTTTCTTTTCAGCGCAGTATCCTTTATGCTCATATGTAGAATTTGGGTTTAGGTGATGCCCTGGTTAAGATCCTTTGAGTAGGAAGATACACAAATACATCCTGCGCTACAGTTATAAACTGTAACACGTTTTTATCAGCTGTAGGAAAAGAGGCACATTAAAAGAAGAAATGGAAGAGTGATGCCACAAGTTCATTAGACTGGGGTCTGGATTACTGTGTTGCTGTGGGAAGTGCAGTGTTTTGGTAACAGTATTAGCATTCAGTGCAAACCAGAAGTAATAAAACCTACAAAGATGTAAACTTTGGATCCCATGATGCTAGCTCTTGTGGGTGAGAGTGCGCTGTTGTCCGCTGAGCTGGGCCATAGCCAGAGCTGAGGGTGCTTACATGGGGTCTGTGCACTTTCCTGCAGCGTATGTTGGCAAGCACAGCCCTGTTTCTGTGGGGCAGACTCGTGGGAGATGGAGTTCAGGAGCGAAAGGGGAGGTGTGTATGAGTGGTGGTAGCTGGCAGTCGGTTCCTGCCAGTGGCGTAATAAGGCTGCATTAATAGGTGTATTTTGCAGGGGGTTGTGTGTCATCTAGATTTAGAAAATGGCATCGATGCTGTCCTGAAACAAAACAGCTTTTTGAAGGTTGACAATGAGTGTTTAAGCTGCTTAACTAGGGCATGAAAAAATGTAATAAAGAACCGAGCTAAGCGGTTCTTCCCAGAGAGTGTGGCTGGAAGGGGCTCGGTGAGCAGGCACGGGTGTGTGGAGGGATCCTTCGGTCTGGAAGGGAGGTGGGCTCGTGTGCTGGGAGATGGAGGTGGTGTGGAGCAGGGCTGAGATCTTCAGGGGGTGAGTCCGGGGGAAGTTTGCATCATGCTGTATGAATCTTAACTGATGTTGGTCCGTGCTGTTAGCATGAGAACACTTGTTGGGTTTTCTGTTTGTTTTTTTTTTTCTTTTTTTTCCTGTGCCAAAACCTTTGGGTATCCATGTTGCAGATTAAAATGCGCAAACAGCTGTAATTCTCTTTCTGTGTCACTGTTTTGCAGTGAACAGCAGAGGGCTAAATGTCCACTTGAAAATGATGCAACTTGTTTGTGGAGACCTTGAGGCATGTTTCTTTCCAAGAGCATGACAAAGGTCGTAACTTAAAAAGCACGGTGATAGTAGGTGGGAATGGCAGCACAGTTAACTTCGTGCAGTGAGCACTGCGTATTTGAGAACATGCATAATTAAGTTTCTGGTTAAACTTAACGCTGGTTAAAACCAGCATTGCAATGTAGTCACTTCCAAAAGACACTCAGGGAAATGTTTTACTAAACAAAAGAATTGCACGAGTTACGTGACAGGGTTGCTTTAGTGTTCAGACTAAATTATTCTCTCTTGGAAATCAGATAGCATTCAATTAAAAAAAAAAAAAAGAACTAGACTAACCTTAAACAATGTTTGTTCTTTAAAAAAAAGTCAATATTCTTTTTCCAAGTTAATGAAGTCATTAACAGTGATTGATGACACATGTACTCAGCTATTTTATGCTGGTAGACCAGATGGGTTAGGCACAGCTAGTGACCAGTAATTTTGATTCTTTGTTGGAAGGAACAAGAAGTTCAGATGTGGGCTGTAACAGCTAAAGTACATGAATAGAAAAGGTACATGTTTTTCACGCTGCCTTTCCCTACCTATATATGAGGATTTGAAAAACAGCCCCAGGTAAAGAAACGTGGGTTGTTCATTTTTAGCAGTTGAGAAAGGTGAGCTAGAGTGAAAATGTGGTTGGCAAGCTGAAGGTTTTCAGTTGTTTCCCAAAACTGATTACAGGAAGCTGTTGGTATCCTTTTTTTGGCCATATAAAGCTGTTTTGAAAAAGAAAGGAAGATCGTGTGTGTGTGTGTGTGTGTGTGCACAAGCAGGTGAAGAAAATAAGACTTGGTTTGAAAGTTGTGTTATTGAGCAAGCCTACAGAAAAACGGTGGCTGGGTCGGTGAGCTTTCTATCATGATCCGATTTTTGCCCCTTGGTGTCTGCCATGCTAGCAGCATGGTGGGAGAGGATTTGGCGAATATCTTCGGTACAGCACACTGAAGACAGGTGTCAGGAAAATAGAGAGGTCTCAGCGCTGCTGAAATGCTTTATTGGGACTTCAGTATAGTGATGCAGTGGTAAGTTTTTTAAAATGTTCGGATATGTTACAAGTTGCTGAAACTTTAATTTGCCCAAATTAGGATGGGATCTTAATATGTTGTTAAAGTGTTGTGTTTAGATCATGGGCATCAATAGGAGGCTTCAGCTGTTCTGGATGGGTATGCCTCAGTCAGTGAGATGAGCTTCGTGTCCGCTGGTCAAACAAACTCTTCCTGGCACTGAAAACGTTGCTAGGGGGATTTTGATTAAAAAGAATATACCATTTTTTTATCACTTCTCAGTCAAGTATTTAAAAGGAGTTTTGATTTCTGTGCTTCTGAATTATTGTAGCTAGGGTGATCTACAAGAAAGGAATGAAGAAATGAGATGGATGTTGTCCATAAACTCACAGTATTCCTTTACCTTCTGTCAAGCGCTACTTTCAGCTGTCTGATTTGAACTCTTTCAAATGCAGAAATGCTAGGATGGAGGAAAAACATGGGATGGGGGAAGAGGAGGGCTTCAGAAAAAGCCAAGACAGTACATTTTTGTAGGTAACTCTGCCCAATTTGTACCAACTCCTCCAAGGCTTCAGTAGCAGCTGGAACAGGCTCCCGAGGCAGACTTTTATCCTTTCTCCCTCCCACGCGGATCCATCTGTGAGACTGCTTGTTCTTGCTGCTCTTGCTGAGAAACTGGATCGAGCTCAGAAGCATCCTGCTCTTTCAGACCCTCTGCCAGAGTCTTGCTAGTCAAGGAGGGCTCTGTAATCCTGCAAATCTACATATTCCCAGGTTTTACGCACAGTCAGTTGCGTTTCTGAATCTGCAGTTCTTCTATGAGCTGTGTTCCTGCTTGACTCTAAAAAAATTTTTCCAAGCTGTTGACCGCTTTAAATTGGAGCTCCCACAGAGTGAACATGAGGTGGTATTTCCAGATTTGCTTGGGCTCCTAAAGGTGATCTTTTGTTCAGAGTCTTGGATTACGCATCAGAGGATTTAGGTCCACTTGTCATGCGCTTGATTGCTCCCAAAGCCTTGTTTTTTGTGTATTTGAGATACCTGCAATGCTGCTTCGACAGCAATACTTGTTGAGCTCTAAAGCCAGAGGAGATGCCAGCAGATCCCCTCTTCAGCTCCCCGGTAGTATTGCTACTGGTGTGAAATCTGTGGAAGCAGAAATAATGTTAATACTCTTGTGTACTCCTAGCATTGAAGGAGAAGAGCCACAAAAATTTTAGGTGTCCACCAGAAAATCTAAGGCTTTTCTTTCTGGGACACGAAGGAGGCACCTTCAGCTTTCAAAACAGCTGTAACTGTTGATCAAGGTGGTGATTTGCAAAAGCGTCTATAGATGGTACCGTGAGGGGGTTTGTGCAGAATACGCAAAAAGCGTATTCTTCCAAGGAGCCCTTGGTTTAAAGCTCAGTGAGGAAAACTTGAAGGCTTCTACTAGGGGCAAGCTCTAACAGTGGCGGGTATGTGTTAATTTAAGATTGAAATGGGTGAAGAGGTCTTCGCTTCTACAGAAGTATCAGTGTCCTCTGTGTTTTCAGTTTGGGCTAGCATCTCAGCATTTGGATTTACACGACTGAAGTGCAAGAGCTGCCACCAGAGATCAGTTTGAGCAGCTGACTTGACTTTGAAGTGCAACTGAAAACAGCCTGGGAAAGGCAGCCTTACTTAGGGAATCTGCGTGCCGTGGGCATTAGTAGTGGAGTGTTTCTTGACAATAAGCAGCAAAGGGGTATGAAACTGTAGAAAGCAATTTTTCTTGATTATTTTTTTATTGAGAACTTCTGTTACACATAATGAGAGTAATTATTTCTATATAGGCTTCCTACCCTTGAATAGCTGTGGATTAGTTCTGTGTTAACAAAGTAGCTCACAATTAGTTAATAGTGTCTTGCCTTTTGTGGTTGTTAATTTTGTTTACTTTTAATGTCTGGTGACTTCAGTGCATGTATAGCACTGCTTATTTTGCAAAGGCTTGCTTAACAAGCCACTGCCTGAAAAAATAGCAGGATTGCTCCAAAAGCAACTACCAGGGACTGTCTAGCGATGTATTATAGCCTTCCCTGAAGGAAGTGCGTAAATACCGAGCAGGTATCGGTTATTCTTGAACTTTTAATGTACATATACTGTAATTTGTCACTTAAGACAAATGTGATTAGAGATCGAATCTCTTTCTGAACATTATACCATACAAAACCTGTCACAAAGTTAAAATGTTTAGTGTGAGCATATAAGCAATAAGTCTTTACAGCGTGTATTTGAAAGTGGAAGTTTAAGGGAGAGGCGGAACCACAATATTTGCTCTACTCTAGGCTGTCATGTGAGAATAGCACTTGTAATGGCTGGCATTGAAATGTCAGCATTTGCTAAACAAATGTACTATGGTTTAATTCCTTGAAGTACTGGGTAATGCTCCTGAATTTCTTAGATGGTTAGTACATTTAAATCGTTGTGTTGAGCTTTTGATCTTAAAGGTAGGTACCTCTGGTTTTGCTACTGCAGAATGAGAGTGTGGAAACAACGCATTTAGCAAAGATGGGATGCTCTAGTAGTAAGGGCTAGACTGGTCAGTCTGGATCTGCGCTAATTGGCACATGTACGTACCTAGTATACTATCGGTCAGAAGCTATTTGTGACAGCAGTATTAGGTTGGGTTTTCTGTTTAATTAGTAGTTATACAATTCTAACTGTAATGAAGGCTTCAGGTGCTCAAACTGATTTTTGCTCTCCGTTCTTCTTCCATGTGGATACCCGAGTGCTGTTTTCACTCAAGTATTTTGTTTAGCTTAATGAATACGGGTATACTCACCACTTGTGTGGACACTAATTATGAGTTTGGTATGTGATTTTAGTGCAATACAGAAAGTCATAAGGGGTATTTTGCCAAGTGGGACTGTCACATCAGTGTAGGGCAAAGCAGAGTTGGCTTGGTGACTGTGTTGGTTGGTGTGTAGGTGGGCTTTTGTCTTTAAAGGTACTTGATTGCCACATTCTCCAGCAGCATCCAAGAAGATGTGCCTTGGGAGGCGTTGCACGACAGGACGTGCATGTAGCGACACTTCTCTGAAACACTCTCCAGTGACTTGTCTCATGGGTTTCCTGGCCTTGTGCAGAAGCACTTGGTGCTTGTCCTCTTTTCTAAGAAGTTTGTCCATTTGCTTTTGGAATTCAGGAAAACTTTTGCTTTCTCCAGCACCCCAAGTCAGAGTTTCTTAGTGCAGCTACGAAGGAGCATGTAATGCTCTCTGCTTCAGCTTGCCACCCAAAGTATCTTTTTGGATACGTTCCCTCCCTTCTGTGTCCACTCAACTTCTCTGCTGGAAAAAGAATGGGTAAACTTCTTGCTCTGAAATAAATGGAAAACAGAGTGATTGATGACTTCTCTGTCTTAATCATGATTCTGCATCACTGTAATATCCTTAAGTCATCTCTGTTCTGGGCTGAAGACTTGTAATCCGCTTCACTTGTATGAGGAATTTGTACCACACCTCTGTTCATTTTTTTTCTTGCCCTTCTTTTGAAACTCTTATACTGTGTACTTGGAAATGGAGGAGGAGTGTCCAGATTTGCACAAAATATTCATGATTTTGGAGGAATTGGGCTACTACAGCAGCAAATTTGGTGTTCTATTTTTATTTTCTATTACGGTCATGGTATTCTAGTTGCTTTTCTGTCCACAGCTGAGCATTAAGCTGATGGTGTATTTTACAGTGCAGCTTGCTACTCCTGCAATATGTTTTTAGAGACAGAAGCGTTGTCTTCAGAGACTTAAAATTCTTTGACAGGAGGTCTGATGTTGTTTGAGGCTTGCAAATATGTTTTCTGGGAGAGCTCTGTTTTGGGTATCGTTGAAACTGCAGAAAAACCAGCACTTCTGGAAGTGGGCAATGCCTGTGAAACATGTCTCTTGGGACAGATTCAGTAAAGCTGTATTCTGCTTGAGAAGTAAAGAGTTGAAGTGGTGTTGTCGAAGGGTTGCGTGGGTCCTCAGGACTACTGCCACTGCTTTTGCCATCTTGCAAAGTGGTGGCTCTGGAGACACTGTCCCCAGAGAGATGAATCAGCCTGGGAGACTGTTTCATACTGCCTCTGCTCTAAATAAAGATTCAATAAATCATTTTGTGGTCACAGTAATTATTATTGTTTTCAAACAGCTATATGCCTCTTCCTTCTCCCCTCCTGCTTTCATATGTAGATCCTATATTGGCAGTATTTTATAAACAACCCCTGAAAAGCAAAGGCAGCTTTTTTTTTTCCCCTCTGGGTAAAGTTCGGGATCTGTTGTGAAAGTAGAGATTTAATCAATAAGCTCCAACAGAGGCACTGCCTCTCGTTAGGTCTGTGAGTCTGTGCAAAGCACGTGCATGCTGCAGCGTTGGATCGTTTGCAGGCTGCCTGTTAAGAGTAGGAATCCAACCAAGCAGGCATCAAGATGATGTTGTCATGTGCGATTAAACTTAACACTGTTTGCCTGTTAATGCAGCAGGGAATCTAACACCTTGGTAGATTTTTTTTTTGGGGGGGGGGTGGGGGTGGGTGGGAAATCTTGTTATCGGTTTTTCACCTGCAGTGTCAGGCAGAAGAATTGGTGATAATGCTTTTTTGGAAGACTGGTGTTTCCGTGGCTTTTGGAGACCAAAACTCCCTGGTGCTGGAGCGCTGCTAAAGAAGGGCCAGGATGCGGGCGGTGTTCTCCTAGCATCCCTTCTGCTGTTGTCTTCACAGGGCTGGCTTCCTTGTCCTGCTAAAAGGCAGTGTCTTCTGCAAAGCTTTTAACATTCAGGGGTCTGAAAGGCAGAGCAGCTTTCTCCGGACCTAGAAATAAACTTCAAAGCACACCAATGGCTATAATAGGTGTATGACTTATACCATGTTTTGATGCATTGAGTCAGCAGGCAGTTAGGTTTGTTTAACTGCGGTTTTCAAGTGATCTTGTCAGCTGGCTGTAGTGTTGCCATCTGGGGGTGTTGATGGCATGCCTCTGAGAGGGCCTGCAGATGAAGCGAGGTCATCGATAGCTGGGTATCCTGAAGCAACCGGACTGACTTGGCTTAAAACAATCTTGAAACTTCACCCTTAGGCCAAGATTTTTATCTTGGCTGAAGTACTGTAGCAATTTAAGCTCTGAAAAATAGAGCTTTGTAAATACAGCTCTCTCATAACTTTAATTACTGGTTACTGCACATCTGTACGTGTGACTAGTAGAGAGGCACATCTGGAGTGGGCTGAGAGGAGGAAGGTGAACATTCACACACAGAATCATTAAGGTTGGAAAAGACCTGTAAGATCGTCAAGTCCAACCATCAACCCAACTCCACCATGCCCACTAAACCATGTCCCGCAGTGCCATGTACATACGTTCCTTGAACACCTCCAGTGATAGTGACTCCACCACCTCCCTGGGCAGCCTGTTCCAATGCTTCACCACTCTCTCAGTAAAGACATTTTTCCTAATATCCAGCCTGAACCTCCCCTGGCACAACTTGAGGCCATTTCCTCTCGTTCTATTGCTAGTTACATGGGAGAAGAGACCATATGGTGGAACTGTAAAATTCCTGTTACTTACTATTAAAAAAAAAAAAGAAAAGAAAAAGCTTTCAGTAGCTGCAAAATGTATGGAAACAGTCTTGGAAAACTGTTGGATTACTTGCATTTCCTAGTTCACATGCAATTCTGCCTCTTCATGGTTGGTTAGATGCGCAGTGGGGGGAAAAAGTGGTCTTGGAAAGTGTGTGGAAGGAATAATGTAGAAGTGAGTTGTGGAGCTGTGTCATGTGTGTATGTGGCTTTGTGGGGGCAAGCCTGGTCATGCAATTGCAGGAGAAGAAGGTGAGGGACCACTGCTCAGGGGTGGAAATGCAGTTTGTTTTAGAGAGCTGTTAAATAGTTTTGTGTTAAGAGCCATATGCTTTCTCCCGATACGCATTATTGCTGTGTACAGGTGGTTTGTTGGCACGTGTGATGACCCAGCCTGTTGATGAATTTGCCACTGTTTTCTTTGCAGCTCCTGGAAGAAGCAGTTGAAGCCTCATTAAAGTATTTTAAGCAGACTTATCCCTTCCTTGACACAAATGACAAAAGGTCTGCCTGCTGTACTGTTGAGGACCAAGCATGTTGTGTGATGTACTCGCTGGCAGGAGATGAGTAAGAGAAGAGCTAAAATGATTAATAGTGTCTTTAATCTAGGGAAGGTGTATAGTAAGGGATGGTGGTTTGTTGAGGCACCAGAACAACTGAGAAACAAGGGGCTTTTGCTGAGGCTGCAGCTCCTCAGTCTGTCTCTTACTGTATGGTGACTGCAGATATGGAGGCTCGTTATCAGCTGGTGACAAGGAGGTGACACCACACTCAGGCCCTGGCTACCTTCTGAACCAGGGATGTGATGAGGATACAGCTGCAAATGCACCAGCCTGCGTGATTTTAGAGAGCGTGTGCTTTTGGGCATGCCCTGGTAGAAGTAGGCTGAAATAAATAGCCATTAATTTGCTCTTTTGTTCTCCTATTCCAGAGTTTTTAAAAAATCTAGCAGGGGCTAGGCTCTGAACAATTCTCCTGTGAGGCAGAAAGCTTGATCATACCAGTCCTGTTTGCTGCACCTGATGAAATAAGAGTGTGCATTTTAAACACCTGCTTGCTTTAGCCTACAATTCTGGTCGGTCTTTCTGCCCTGTAGTCTGAAATGTACAGTTCTGTCCACTGTCTTGTGTGCGGATGCTCTTCGGCTGCTCTTTGCTCTGTGCCTAGGGAAGGACACCATGTGAAGTGCCAAAGCTGGCATGGTCAGTATGCCAGTGCTTGTTGTCTGCCAAGAAAATTCACCTAGCCGGCAGGCAATCCTGGGGCTCGCTCGGAGACAGCAGGCAGGCTAAGCAAAACGCTCCTGTGGCAGCAGTCATCCATCTCTTTTTCTACACGCTGGAGCCCAGTGAGTCTGACCTGAGCATGCGTGCAGCGAAGCCTGCTGTGCCTGTGATCCTGCTCCCCCCGAAAAAGGAAGGTGAGCGACCTGTCTGGCCAAAATAGTTGGTTATGAAGTTACTCATGAGAGGATCATGCTGCTATAAACAAACACGTGCTCATCCCCATCACGTACGGCGTGTGTCTGGGTTAGTAGTGGGCAGGCTGCCTCAGCAGCTCATCCCGCCCATGACCGAGTCCTTTCCCGTGCCTGAAAAGCCTGCGAGGAGCGTGTCTCTGGACGATGCGTGGGGTGGACTTGCTGTTCTTACGGCCAACATGTGCAGGCCAGAGGTGATCACCCTTGTGCTGAAAGGCAGTGGAGTACAAGTAAAACAAGCTCTGTTATTTTCTTCTCGGTTTTTTTTTTTTTTTTTTTTTTAAATGAGAGAATTTGCTTGGAAAACCCTATAGACCTCCAAATACTCTAGGCATAGGGGTAGACAGCATTTTGCTTCTCCTAATTTGAGAAGTGTTTTTGTGAGATAGTGGCAAAATGACAAATTTACATAAGAATTGTTGCAGATAGGGACCTGACAACAACTCTTGACTGCTTTGGAAATGTCTCATTGGACTGCATTGAGATCAGTGCAAGTGGTAACTGAAAATTAGAGTTTGGTGGTGAGATAAGTTGGAAAATAACTGCTGTCTGTATCCTGGAAAGGTCTGTTTTGCTTATACTTTACTCAGTCTTCTAGAAGAAATGCAGGAAATGGTTTTTTTAAGGAAAAAAGCGTAAGTGAACTAAATCTGTATCTTGTCCATCTGATCATGGTTATTTTGTAATCTCTGCTCTGACCAGGCACTAGTATTACTAAAATATGTAGAAGCTTGATATTTTGGGGGTCTCTGCCTGACTGAATTTAGATAGACCTTTTGGGGGAAGAAGTGGGAATAGGTAAACTGGCGGTGCTGTTAAATGGATTTGCTGCTGCTGTTTCAGTCCAGTTTCTTTGGGAAATGCATACACGTCTTCTCACTGTTCATGCTCCGTATTGCATTCTTGCATTGTGAAAATGAGTAGACAGAAATCTGTTAATTCCATTCCGAATCCTTCTTGTCTACAGCTGAGGTTGCTTATGTTATAACATTATCTGCTGTTTTTATTGGAAATAAATGATGATAATATTTTGCTAATGCCTGGTCTAAGCTGACCCGAATCTCTTCAACAGGATGTGCAAATTAACGAAACTGGAAGATCTTGAATATTTGGGATGGCAGAGACCTGCAGGGATTAGAAATGACACTTAAGCAATTTTCTCTTGAATTTGACACATAACATGGAAGAGCGTTCCAGTTCTCTAAAAATGCAAGATGGGCAGAGGAACTTGGAGAGTAGTAAGGCTGAGACACTTGGGGTAGAGAGAAACAGCCAATTAAGGAGGTTTTTTTTAATGAAATACAGCAAGGAAGGCCTCTTTGTTCAACAGCATCTGCTTGGGCGTTATTCTGCAAACCGGGGAAGTTCCATTATAAAGCAGGGCCCATCATAAGTGAGGGGGGGTGGTATTTAAGTCTTAGACCTGTTTATGCTGCCTTACTGGCAAGGGCCACGAATATCTGAGCATGATAAGACCTCTTCCAAGAATAGATGGGACTGCTTGAAATGTAATGGCACAGATAAATTGTGGAAAGATGCTCATTGTGCAAGCGGCAGTAGTAGTTACTATCACAATCATTCCCCGCCCAAGGAATATTGCTGTCTCTTTGCTGGAGGTCACCACACCCTCAGATCTGCTGGTGGAGCAGTTTGGGGTGAATGCTCCCTGCTCTGCTTTGAGCAGAGTCAGCTGGATTAATTGCAATGGGTTAACTAGCTGGCTTCTGCCAGCCGGCTGACTGCATGTCTGAAGTGGGTTGGGGAGTGCTAGCTATAAACTGTTCTTGCTAGCCGAGCCGCGAGGGCAGAAAAGCCTTGTCGGGGCAGTGAGGAACTCTTCTGGGTACCAGCTGTCTCTTAACATGTTGTCCTTGGTATCCAAGAGGAGCCTGAATGCTGATGACTTTTTCGGTGCAAAGAAGGGAAATAACCTGTGGTTTTGAAATACTTTGCATAAAGGACATAATTTTGTTTAATCTGTTTCAGTAGCTTTAGCTGGCGGTGTGTGGCAGTGGCAGGTCTCTCTATATATGTGAAAACAAAGCAATCTACCTGAGATACCCTGCCTGTAAAACACGGCTATTTAAAAATGCTGGATGCCACTTGGTATAGTGCCAAAAAACCCCCGAACCCCCAAAACAGAACTTCAGGACACCTTGCAGCAGGTTCTTTTGGTGTAAGTATTGCTGGTTGCATCAGAGACACCACCTGTAATGGCCTCCGAGTTGGGGCTTTCTATAAGCTACGGTACCTACTGCTTTTGTATTTTTATTTGGGGGGGGCAGGGGTACACTAGGTTCCTAACTCAGTGGGGTTTTTTTCCCTCTCTTCTTCCTCCCTCTAATATACAGCTTAAAAATATTTGGGAACGGTGGATTTCTTCCCCTGGGGCAGTATGGTGTTGCTTCTTAATAATCTGCTGGAGGCTTGGGTAGAGTGGGAGTGGAATTGATTGTGTGGGTCTTTTTTCCTTCCTGCTCCAAGACCACTTCTTGGCACCGAGGAATTTTTCTTTAGACTTCTTTGGGGAACAGATGCGTGAAGTACAGTTACCACTCATACATATGGCTTTTAAAATATGGAAGCTGTTGGACTGAAGTGGCTTCATATGGTGCTGTTAGAGGATCAGAATTAACATGCAAGTTTGGGTTTTTAAGACTTGAACATGTAGTTGAAAAGTTGTTTTTTTAAATTGTTTTTTTATGATGTTAAATATTAGTTTGCATTTTTATGGTTTATTAATTAAAATTATATCTATAACTCTGAAAATTACTCTCTCTGCAATCTTAACACCTAAAATAGTATCCTAGTTTAATCTTTTCTTCTGGGGATAAATATGCTGTATAATGTGTAATTTAAATGGTTGTAAATCTTAATTCTCTAATGTGGATGTCTTTTTCTTTAATTGCAGGTTCCCATTTTGAAAGCCATTAGAAGATATTCTGCCACCCTGTTGGATTACTTCTTATACAACTCAGCATGTCACTGTGCCCTGGATTTTATAAGGTGGCCATGATTTAATCCCCACTTCCAATTTCTATGTATTGGTGAAGCATTGGAGCTCTTTAGAGCTGCTGTTACTTGCGTGGAAACTGATCCGTCTCGAATCCCTTCTCCAAAGGACTAGACGTTACTAGCAATGAGCTCCCAAAGCCATCCAGGTAAGGGCAAAACCACTTTAAATCCAGTAACAACAACAAAACGCCATGTGTCTGTTGCATGAACAGACCTTTTACTGTGTTGAAATGATAAATCCAGTCCCTCTCCCTGTACCACTACTTTGTTTAAAACTGAGACTTTGAGTGAAGATGGCAAATTGTGTTCCTGATACCAGAGTTACAAGGAAATCTTGCCATTTTAGGTTTCTAATCGTTGCATTGCATATTGCTGAAAGTTGTAGGTATTTTCTGAGATGTTAACCAGATGTTTAGTTTGTTAAATCTATGCTGATAAACCTTAAGAGTATGTAGTGTACCTCTAAGGAATGGTCATGGTTCTGCTGATGTGTCTTTATTGATATTTAAGAAAACGCTTTGACTTTTAAAGTACTTTTTAGTAGGAAAGAGTAGTTTTGCTGGAACAAGCATCAGTTGATCCATCTCAATGTTCTCTGGGGGATTATCCCTAACGTGTCTTGTAATTTAAGACCTATGATTCATCACTACAAAATTGCGCATTTCTGTCTGTCAAGAGGATCTGTAGATAACTCAGTTACCTGCTTTCTAGCTTAAAGTTGTCTCATACGTTTGTATTTACTGAGTTTCGGGTAACTTTGTGTTAGGCAGAGCTTTGTCAGCTTGTGCTTTGGAAGAGGAATTTTAATTGTGCTCTGATACGCCTGCTTTGACTATTTCAGTTTATGGCAGAGAAAATGACTGCTGGGAAGCAAGTAATCCAACAACGACAAGGCACATGAAAGTACTTGTTTGACTATGCCTTTGAGAGGTTACTTCTGTGACTTCAGTTTAATCGGTTTTGGGTTAACAGTTAAATAAGACTGAAGTGTTAAAAGCCAACAAACAGCTCATAAGATTTAAGGAACTGTATATTTGTGGGGGAAGAATTTTGCATTTGTTTCAGAGTCACTTCTAGCAGCCCATTTGTGTTTCTGAGGCTGGGAGCAAGAAACGCTGCAGTAAGTAGGGATGCTGGAGTTTGCAGGCAGCAACGTTGAAAATCTGACCCTTGCGTAGTAACTGAAATGAGTTTATAAGTCTCTATCAATATTATCAAAAAGAAAAAATCTGGCTTCTACTTCCATAATGTAGCAGTCTCTTAGATTTTGAGACTTGCTTCTGGTACTGTGTAGAGTTGAGAAACTAAGTATATTCGTATAAGTAGAGTGCATATAGGTATTCACCTGTGACACATTTCTTGCAATGTGATGTTTTTTAAGAGATCTGTTCTACAAATAAGTGGATAGTTGTTATTTGAACACTTTTCTGTCTCAAATATGAGTGAGACTGAGGAGCTAACGGCCACCTGCTTTTTTTTCATTTGGTGGGACAGGTTAAATATATACCTATATTAAAAAACCAACAAACAAACCTAACCTGATATTGTTTTACTTCTTAAGGAAGATATTTGGGGAAGGGAGATGACCTTCTTAGTTGGGCTATTCTGTTGATGCAGGAGTATTGGAAGCCCGCTGCTGATTTGTCTTGCTTTCCTTGAATTCATCTGCTAACCCTTTTTTTCTTTTTGTCTTGCCTCTTCTTACCGGTTCTGCTACTTTAGCTCAAGTTCTGGGCTGATGGTGTAGCAGGGCATCAAGTAAGAAGGGCTAATGAAAGAAAAGAAGCAGCTCCTCGTGTAAGAAGTGTTTCTGTAATGCTAAAAATCACTTTGAGCCTACCTTTTCTAACAACCGTGTCTAGAGCGGCTCTTGCTGAGAAGGCTGGTCTAATCAAAATCCAGGGAAGTGGCTGCTCAGCCGGATGGCTCTGGCCGTACGTGTGTTTTCCTGCGCTGCTGTTCCTAAACCTTCTTGGTCCCTGTCACGTAAGACCTTAGAGTGAGGTATGGGATGGCTCAGTAGGAATTGAAGTTGTGACTGCTGTGTGAGTGTTTGGTAGAAGATAAGACTACTAATAGGGGGAAGTTTTGTTTACTGTGGTAGTTAGCCCTTTCAAATGTAAAGAAACTATTGCACTTTTATTATATAGAAATACAACTTTAAACTTCCTGTTGACAGTAACCCTTGAATGAAGGACATGTGATAGAAACTCAAGACCCGTCATCAGCTGGTTCACTGGAGATCATTTAAAGGGTGAAAAACTTT
This sequence comes from Gavia stellata, assembly GCF_030936135.1. Classification (NCBI taxonomy): domain Eukaryota; kingdom Metazoa; phylum Chordata; class Aves; order Gaviiformes; family Gaviidae; genus Gavia; species Gavia stellata. The sequence continues at coordinate 43,291,486 of NC_082601.1, read as the reverse complement.
CATAAAACTGAAAAAGCAGAGGAAATGATCTTGTGGTGCTATTTCTTACAGAATGGTGTTCCGTGGGTTGGCTTTGTATGAAAATATTTTCAAATAGTGTCAACTTCCACAAAGTCTTACTTCTCATCAAATGCTGTTGAGAAATTCTCCCTGTGCCCTTCCTAGGCGTTGGGTTCTTATTTTGGTTGTATTTCCAAGCGTTAGGTTGAAATTCTACAGTGTATCGTGGTGGCTCTTTACCTCCCCGGCTTACACTGTGGTATTCTTATTGCTTGTTTCTCTTTTAGAGTCAGTTTTATAATAATTGGTAGAAATATTTTCCAAACCTTGCCAAAGATGACATCTGGACTTCTCATGTCAGTTATGATAGCTGTTTTGATTATACAGCTACAGGTAATTATTACTAATGATGTGCATTGTTTAAGGGAAGGCTCTGGCTTAACTCAAGAGCCTATTAAACCTTGCTTCAGTGGATACAAGCTTTCTTCTCTAATCTTCTCCAAACCTATCACTAATGGGATGTTTTAGGAACAGTGCCATAAAATTGTTGCAGCGTAGATGAATGAAAGTGGTTTGTTTTTTTCTTTTTTTTTCTTTTTTTTTTTCCCCCTTCCACTCTGCAAAGCTCTCTTCTCTTGTCAGAAATGTTGGGTAATGAAGGCTTCTCACTGAACAAGGTGAAAAAATATGACGATGACTAAGTTGCCTACGAAAAGTATGACTTCCCACCCCAGTCTTTACCCCATCGCTGCCACTTCTTTTGTTATATTTCGGAGTAAGCTTTCTCAGAGAATAAGAAATAACTTTTGGAGACGTAAAAATACCCAGGTGGGAGAAGTTAATCCTCAAGAACTTCTGATGGGTAAATCATTCCGTCTTGAGCCCTAGACATAGAGTAAAGACCTTGACATTTGTTTTCTGGGCCAAAGGCTCTCTCCACAGTCTTCTACTTGAGCTTTGGGTTAAGACCAGCAACTCTTGTGAACTTGCCACAAAAACGCACGTGGGTGTGCTGTGTGGGTGAGGAGCAGGAGAAGCAGGTGGGCTGCTGGTGTCCCTCTTGCCACAAGCACCGTGTCCCCGTCATCGTGTGGTGCCTGCTCTCTGTTTCTTTTCCCAGGTTGGACTTGATGATCTTACAGGTCTTTTCCAACCGTAGTGATTCTGTGATTCTGTGATTCTGGAGGAATGACCAGCTCCCTGCGGGTGTCGGTAGGTTTTGTGGATTCTGAATGGGAATCGCTCTGGGTAGAACTGCTGGGCAGGATGAAAAGGGGATGAAAGGGTCTGAAATTGGAGGTGGGGTGGCAGGAGGACAGGCTTTCGGCTGCAGTGATGGGAGCAGGAGGCTGCATGGACCTAATCAAGACAAAGCTCAGAGGCATCGCATGCCCTTTGGCTTTTGGCAGCGGAGTCACCACTTCTTCCAGTGCTGGAACAAAGCTGAAAAAAATGCTGAAATTGTGCTATAAAAGATCAAGTTGCTGCAAAGTATAATTAAGAAAATTAGGCTAATTAAGATAACATTTAGGATTATGAGAAAGCTTGGGGGGGGGGCAGGGGAAAGCGTGTGTAGTTTCACTTCTTATCCTGTTACGTTGCCCACAATTTAAACTTACCTTACGTAACTTGTGGTGCTGATGCCACTCATCTTACCCAGGCTGACTGAGTTGTGAGTACGTGTGGGGGTTTTTGGTTTTTTGTTTGTTTGTTTTGGGGGTTTTTTTTGTTTGTTTTTGTTTTTTTTTTCTCTCTTACTGACCTTAAATGATTTCTTGCGGTCAACTTCTACCTCCCCCCTTAATTTCCAGTGGCTTGAGTTTCACTATCATTTGGTTCTTTAATCAGTAGATTGTTCTCCTGATACTAGTTATACATAAAGATTAGTTTAAAAAAACCAAATTCTTAATCACTCAACTGATTTGTATTTGTTTGAAGTTCACTTTCCTTTGTAAAAGCTGAAAATCTCCATGTTCAATGAAGCATTTTGTTTATGAAATGTTATCTTACAGGAATTAGCCAGTCTGAATGCAAATGCTATATTCTTTCTTCAGAGCTACTCTTGTGGAGATGCAAATTTTATTTACATTTTGAAATGCTGAATGTTTGATAATTAGGAATATTGACGTTTAAGAATGAGCTGCCTATGTGATAAGGAAAAATCTGCAGCAGGATCATTAAGACGGAGAGAAGATACCAGAGAAAGCAGAAAGCTTCATGATCACATAGCACTGGGAAAATGAGTTAGCGAGTCATGTGTTGTGATTTGCTAGACTGATAAGTACTTTTGTACGGCGTTTTATCTGCCGAGTGCAAGAAGCCACTCTCCTTTCATACTCCGTGGCTCAATGAGGCATGGAAAGCCATTTCATGCAGTATACATAAGAGCTTTCCCTGTTAGTCTCTCAAACATTTTGCACCACCCAATAAATATTTTATGTGTTCTCTTTTTAAAGATTAAGAAGTTTCTGTGGAGATGCATTTCAAACTGGCTTTAAATGACACTGACCTACTTTCTGGCAGTGATGAGTCTGTTTCTGTAAGTTATCTGGGGGCAAGAGCATGCTTTCAATAAACATAAGGACTAGAGGAGTAAATTCCAGTCCTCCTTTAGCAGGGCTGGGGCACAACTGATGCTTGCTGGCTGTCGTCTGGAAGAACATCTGGACATGGTGTATCCCTGCTTTCCCGTACCTGTCTGGTGCTCCAGTTTATTACGGCTGGATTATTCTAGACTGAGCATTCAGGCTCCTGTTTACAAGTAAAACACTACTAGTAGATAATGAGGTTCTACCTATACTCACTCTGTTGCTGTCTTTTTCTCTATGTGGAAGTACAAAGATTTCTCCAGACCTGTCCTCTTCCCACACTGCCGTGAGTGTGCTTCATGGGAAGCTGAAGTTTTGGGGAAAAGTTCAACTGTTTGGCAAACTCAGCAGAGGCAACAGGAGCCCCTTTGAAGGGGTGCTGCCGCCTGTCCTTTACAGCAGCAGAGTAAGCTTTGAGCATGTGGAGTAGGAACTCGGTAGTGAGAGCTACTGCTGTGCCTTGAAGCTGTTGCCCTGAGCAGTCTGGTCCCCCAGGTTTGAGGGGGACTTTGGGGTTGGTTGAGAAGTAAAGTCAGCAACAAGATCTGGCGGTAAGAAGCTTTGGTTAGAAGAGCTGAAAACCCTTGTGGATGGGAGCTGGGCAGGTCTCCGTTTACTTTTCTTTCTTCAGCTTATGACAGAACACCTACTCCACCTGCATTCTGATCTGTATATATGTGTAAGAGGAAATGAAGGACAGGCTCAGCTAAGAACAACGGTATCATTTTGCAGACCTTGAAAGTTTTAAGGCTGCTACCATGAAACCTGTGAAGTCTTCACTTTCTGGAGCATCAAATAGTTGAGACTTTCTGTACAAGGTTTTTATTGAACCCTCAAAAGAGAAGAATTGTTTTGTGCTTCAACTTGGGGTTCAAGTTGAAGTTCCTTCTAGGTCAGTGTCCCTGCTAAGTACATTCCTCTCATTTCTACTTTTTCTTTAAATGCAGTTCTTGCACTTTGGAATTCTTTAAAAGCCTGTTTCTAAAGTAAGTTTCTTTAGCCTGTGATGTATCCTGCAGTGCAAAGATGAGAAGCAGGTACTTATGATGAGAGGCAGAGAACTCTGAATTATTCTGAATGAGGTAGAGGGTAGGAAAAGGATATAAAAAAGGTTGTACTTTTGAAGTCAGATGATAATATTTGAGAGAATCCTTGGGACCTTGCGTCTCACTTGGTAAGGAGAGAAACCTTTTTCTATATGGTTACTATGTTTTTGTTACTCGCTTTTCGTCAAACCTCAGTTTGGCCTATATCTTATCTCATGTATACTTCCCCAAATTAAATTTGTTACTGGACTGTAACAAGGAGTATATTCTCAGGGTTTATTTTAAATTAGTCAGCTTGTCTTCTTCGCGCCAGGCTTTCACACTGATGAGGCTTGTTTGTGTGCCTTTGATGTGGTCAGATCAATTAGGACAGAGCTGATCTTGAAGGAATGTTTCAGTCACCCCACTGATTCTGAAAATGATTCAAGAGAAGGGGCAGAAAATCCACTTATTTTCAGATGGATGTCAGCCATACACAGCATTTTTCATCCTTTAAGTCTCGGAATTTGGCCGTCTGGCTCCCTGTGCTTTGACAGGTACTGCTTACCCTCACTGCAAAAGATAAAACGTTGCCTTATTTTTGAGAGGTCTTGGTTGAAAGCTGTTGGAGTTTTCTTTAAGAAGTTTTCATATTGTTGGGTCGGGGAGCAGAGTGGTGAAACAATTGCATTGACGTTGCTTCTTTTAGTGTAGTTTTTAGTGTATTTTTTTTCCATACCTTAACATCTGTAGAAAGTGACTTTACAGTCAGAAAATAGCTAGGAGTGACTGAACAAGGAGTACCAGATGCCTGACTGGAGAAGGAAAAATTGTGGACGTGTTAATTCTCCCATCCTTCAGTAAAAGCTTGACAAGTCCCTTTCCTCCCATAGGTTGCCATATACCATGAACTTCCCCGCACCTTTTGTTCTTTTCTATTTAAGTTGCTAAGCAAGAAAGGCCTTTGAAGTGCGCTGACATTTGCAAGGTTTGAGTTACCAAGTGGAGTGGTCAAAAGGCTGGGTAGACTGTGGAATACTTTTCTTGGCCAAAGTGTGATGGCAGAAATATATTATTACAAATAAACGAGAATGATCTTATTGATAGGTAACACCTATGAAATACAACACTGCATGGATTTTAGGGTAGCTTTGTATGGCTGTTTTCTGGTTTTCATGAATTTGCACTTAGGAACTTCAAAGATGCTCAGTGGGGTTAGATCTCAAATAATTGATCTCACTAATTAACTGGTAGTGTTGCACAATTACTGAGGTAGGATGAGCAGAGTTTAACCCTCTCTGCTGCCGTGCTTCAGAGTACAACTGCAGCGTCCACTTTGGTTTTTAGCCCTTGTGATGGTCTGGCCAAATGGAGAGTCTGTGGCCATTTGTGCACTGTGTTGCCGTCATCTTTTCTATTCCTATCCCTTCTCTTCCTTTTTTTTTTTCTTACCTTCTTGAATCATGGTGCTTGCTTTCCTTTCCCTTGTCCACTGGTGTTTGAGAGCTAGAGGCTGGCTGGGGCAGGGGCCATGGCTCCAGTGGCTTCCTTGCAAACAGAAAACAGGCAAGTGAATCTCCGTTAGCATCTTTGATGTGCTGACTAATGAGAAATGGGGCCTACAATTCATTCTTCCTTTAAGAAAACTAAAAGTAGTATATCAGCAGATCTTTTAAACATTTTGTTTCTATAACCAAAATCAAAATACTCTTGTTTCATCAGTTACTGGGAAAATCAGATGCTTTACCTGCAGTGCCCTTGTTTGCTTTGAAATACTCAACAGCTCTTGGTGTTCCCCTTGGGAACTACTGCCACGTTTTGGCTAAATGATGCTTGATAGATTGATGTGCTGAAATGTTGAAGCAGATTTTTAGCCTTTCAAAAGGATGAAGCGAATATTAAACTTTGCACCTATTGAAAGCTGAACTACATACAGAAAAGTACTCATGGGCTTTTTTGAGATCCTCCTGTCTCCCTGTGATCTCTTTAAAACTGAACTAGATCAAGATTACTTAACACCTTTCAAACAAAAGAAATGTGTACTGACTGTAACAATTTAGGGATTTGTGTTGAATTTCAAGCATGATTCAAGCTTAATTTTTTAATGCTTAAAAGACAGATAAGTAGGTTGTAAAAGCCCTTCAGGACTAGACCAGATCCAGCAATACCCTGGAAATCTGCTGTTGCAGCTTATGATCCTTGTAGCACAGCCATCCTCTGCCTTCACCTGGCTCCATGGGTTACCGGCTCGCTGACTTCCCACCCACACCGCTGTCATCCCAAGGGGAGAGTCCGTATATCAAGACCATAATTGGGAATGTTTGCTAGTTAATACACTTGTATTGAGAAGTTCTGCAGCTAAGTCTGTTTACAAAGTACTGCTAAGCTGCTTCTCTTTGGTTGTCATTTAACTTTCCTGTGGGGTGGTACAACGCGTCCTTCTGCTTGTGAAGGCCTTTCCCTGTCTGCCTGTCAGCCAGCGTCTCTGGAGAAACTCAGCTTGAAGGTACCACTAGTGGCACCAGTTCTTCTGAGTCTTATCAGAAGCCCAAGCATGCGTGTGGGGTTCAGCGGGGCATCGTTAATCCTCCTTTGAACCCCAGCAGCACAGGCTTTGCCAGGGAATCCACAGACTAGACTTAATCTTCCCAGCTTTTGTATCTGGTCTGCTCAACTTTGATGTAACAACATCAGATTTATTTTGAAGGCATGAGTTGTGAAGTCTGAGAGCAGTCTAGAAGGATGGCTGTGCAAGGTGAGCCCTGGGGAGACCAGTTCCAGGAGCCTGACCACATCTAGCTGTGGATGCCTGGTAAAGAGGGTAAGAACAGGTAAGATTGTGGCAACAGCCATTAATATACCCTCTCAACCTCTAGTCATGTGTGACTTGGATTTTTTGGGGGGCTGGGTGTGGTAAATTTTACTGCATCGGTCCTTTTGCTGTTTCTTTCATCTGCCCAGTTGCTTTTGGAAGCTGCTTAAGCTTTGGCATTTGCAGGGAATTGCACAGTGGGACCTTGCTGCATGAGGAGTGTTGCGTTGTCTCCCTCTGCTTCAGAGCTCATGTGGCTGAAATTGATGTTTTTGAGGGTCTGCTTCCTTCCACTGAGTGAGGAGCGGGGCAGTGGCATCTGAGCCCTTCACTGTAAGCACCGGAGCTGGGTGCTGGGATACTGATGGAGATAAGTTGTACAAAACTGTTCCATCAGTTCTGTTTTGCACTGTTTTGGTTGTACCAAGGGCTGAATCATCCCAGGACTGAAAAAAAAATAATCTTCCTATGTGCATTGATACTTGAACATGAACAAGCAGGATTTTGCAGTGCCACCTTCTCCTCCAGGAGAAACTCCTAGCGATGGGTGAGGTAGAGTTGCTTGCAGTGGAGGGGACTCCTGGAAACTCTCACTGTGCTACAGCTGTGCTCTGTGGTAGGGCTGGGATCAGGATGTTGGAGAAATGACAGATGCATTCAAAGAAATCATTTTTTAAAAAAATCAATCCTGACCCTTTCACTATTCAAGAATCTATGTACTCATTTTGTTTGTAGCTGTTACGTTGCCAAACCACATAAATAGCTTTACAGGGAAAATTGTAATAGGAGTGACGTCTAGTTTGTGAGCTTTGAACTGCTAGCCTTGGCTTCAGGTAACCATTTTGTCCTGAAAGGCGGCTGCTGTAGTCATGTAACCCCATCAGACTTTATATAATAGCAAGGAGCATGAGCCCTGGGGTGAGGGGGTGTGGGGTTTGCTGCCTCTTTTGGCAGTGTACTCATTGTATTGTGTGTTTTGACTTTATTTTAATAGATGTTGCTGTGCATGAACTACTGTGTAATGACTCTTTGCTGTCAGGTTTCACCTTCTGATCAATAGACAGAGATCAATGCAGTTATTTGTACGTGCGGTCACTTTAGATATCCAGCCAGTCAAGTTGGGTGCAGCTGGGAGATAGGTAATGCCCGCTTTGGTTGGTTTATTTGGTTGGTTTATTTGTTGAGAGATCAGAGGGCAGGTTTTTTTTACTACTTCTGTAAAGTTGGTTTCAGTATTTTTGATCAATTGACAATTTTTCAGGCAGAAAAACCTTAAAGTCTGGTGTTTTTAAGATAACCCATTGAGGAGGATTTTTTGCTATTCTGTTTCAGCATTCAAAACTTGCACTTTTAGTTAAACAGGCTTCCCCCTCTCCTTTAACTGTTGACCTTTATGCTGGCTATAAAAAGAAACATCTTAGTTTAAAACTTTTTTCACACTTGGTGTACGCCTGTTCTATAAAATGCTTGAGCTGTTCTTGTGGGAAGACATAAAAGCCTGAACTAAACCAAGCTGATACCCCTTCTCTCCTCTGGTCAAAAAATAACCCAGAAGAATAAAAAGAGCAGAGCCCATACACCAAACTCTGACAGTCCATCCAAGTATTGAATCTTTGACATCTGTCACTTTACAAAAATCTCTGAAACTTCCAAGTACTGGCTTTATTCTAAATAAGGTACCACTGGTCTCATACAACCTTTGCCAGGGGAAAGGCATGCCATCCTTACAGCTTAACGAACCGAGAAGAAGGGCTTTGGCATCTGTTCCCTGCCAGCAGCAAGTATCTGATTGGCATTAGATGATTTTTTTTTTCTTTTTTTTTTCTTTTTTTTTTTCTTTCCAGCAGGTGGAAGGCCTGTTCTGCAGGCTCGTAACTCTGACAGGTTTATTGTGATGGCTTCTTGGCAGGTAGGGGTGATGCTGTTCATTCAGTCTGCCTTAAAGATTCTTGGGTTTTTTCTTTCAAGTGTAGCTTCGTGCAGTAGCTTTTTCAAATAGGTCATAGGACTTTTGCCTCTGGTTTACTCCTTTGTATCCAGAATTGCAGCAGGTAGAGCTAATGACCAACTTGCAGGCTCAGTATACCTTAATTGTCACCTCCGCCTCCCCCAAATGTGTTGGAGACAGGGTGATCTCAACAAATGTAGCATCAGTTGATGTTGACAAAGGTTTGGGAATGCTCTGAATTAGTCTTCTCGTATGTCGTCTTTTTCACGAGGAAAGGTCTGCATAGTAGTTCTGTCTAGGCACTTGCTTCTTGTGACTTCCAAAGTCTTTCTAAAGGAGCTGCTGTGTAAAAGTTGTCCTTCTAATTCTTTTTTAATCGCCTTTTTTGTGCAAGACCTCAGCTTGTTGTTTTTAGCAGTTCACCAAAGTGCTTTCTAACTGGGTGCTTAAAGAGAATTCCTCCTCCTCCACTGATTAATTTCTGGCATGGAGCATGAAATAGCTCTTGCGTCAATAAATCGTCACAACCTTTGCTTGTCTCTGTCAGCGTAAATACAGTTGGACTCTAACATGCCCGAAAGTAGGCCAGAGGTTGCTAATTTTGCAGCTGCAAAGTGGTCAAGTCCAAGAGTGCTGCGGGATGTGCCTGCTTGGTGGGGTATCAGAGCTGTGCATTTCAGGTTACAAGTTGGGCCCCTTTTCTCCTCTGTTAGCTTTTTAGGTTCTGGAATTTTATTTTATATAAGAAGGTATTGTTTTGCAACTGTCTTAGAGGATAGTATTTTTAGGTGCATTTGTGTTATTTACTAGAACAAATGTGTGTGTTTTTATAGCTATGAGAGAGCCAAATGCCTTTCTCATCATACCTCAGTTGCTTGGGTTATGTTTGTGCTAGTGATGAAACGGAGATCACCAGCCTGCATGACCCTGGTATTCAAGGCTTTGCTGATTTTCTTCAGTGAACTCGAGGGCTTACCTCTTGCTGTCCTGGTATCTATCAGTTGTTTCACAGCTCAGCTGCTGCAATTCTCTGCTCCAAGGATGCCTGTGGGTTGTCACTTTGGAGATGCAGCTGAGCTGAGAAGAGTGTCTGCGATGGTTCCATGGCTGCACCTGCTTCGTGCTCGCCGTCTTTGGGGAGGCTGCTGAGTGAGTCCGAGACCTCGTTCCACTCCTTCACCTTTGGTCACTTGGGAAGGCTTGCTTTGGTTGCTCAGACTGCTTTTTTTCTGCTGGTAATTCTGCAAAGCAGAACTGGTGTTTGCTTTTGTCAGGGAGAATATGGATAGCATTGCACAAAAGATCGGGATGTTTTGAGGATAATTGCCCGGAGTAATTGGGCAATAGTTACTTGATCTTTAGATGTTCTAGCAATCGGATGAAAGAAACTTTCTACAAAGCCATTTGCTTGAACAACCATTGTGCAAACCGGGTGCTGAATGCTTCAAGAAATGGAAGGTAAGAAAGAAACCTGGTAAATGACTTAGCAGATTTTAAATATAGGGTGGAGCGTCGTTTTTGGGAAATGTAGTATCTGTATTTATTAGGTAGGAGGAAGAAAACTTGGATTTAATTGCAAAGATGACAGCACATTTCAAGTATGCCAGTCACTGCTATCTGTACGCCTGTCTCAGTTAAGAGATCCAGCTGCAAGCCTGGTCTTATTTAAAAAAGAAAAAAAAAGGTGCAACTAAACAATAAAGCAAATAATCACCTTCAAGTTGCTTTTCTATGGCACAAAGCAGTGCAAGGTGTTGTCGGGTTTTTTTTTCTTTGTCTGAATGAAGTAAAATCCTTCTCTGCAACAAGTTTACTGTTGATGGTGACCAGGATGTACTGAATGTAATCCATGTGTTGCTGTGCATCTTGGGACAAGCCATGGAAGCGGCAGAATAAGACAAGATGTGCCTCTTGGCTTGTGGGATGCTGTGGATGGCGGCAGCTTGGTGTCGGTGTATGGCAGTGGTTAACAGAGATGCCTCTTGGCTGGAGTAGCTCGCTAAAGTCATTGCAAAAAATGTCAGTAGTTTGACAGTGTTCCTCCCAACTATCAGTAAAGGGAAAGGAGCAAAGCGAAAATGTGAGGTGTTTGAAATGACTGAATACTATGAGATGTTGTCCTGTTGATTAAGGCATGCTAAAGAAACATGTGTAAGTGATAGACTTAAATTTAAGACTTTTTTCCCCCCATCACAGAGTAGTTGCAGTCTTGACACTTCAGGCTCGGTCTTCTTTCTGCGTTTTGATTCTTGCCGAGAAGCTTGAGGGAGCTGCTGAAGAGGCTGAAATGATGCACGTGCAGCTGCTTGTCAGTGCGAATCGGTGACTGGGATGAAACCGGCCGGTTCCCCAAGACTCCAGCGGTTTCTCCTTGGAGAATGCCCAGATGAAACAGCCTATTGGGTCTTTCTGGAAGCATCTTCCTCCTCCTGCTTGCATCGCTGTACCAATGCCCCCGCAGCTCCCCCACCTGTAAATTGAGTAGTTGAGCAGACTTGACGGACCAAATGGCAGAGAAATGTTAAGAAGATTTCTAAAGTTTAGTTGTGTTTTCTCTTTTTACTCTCTTAATCTGTATCTAAATACAAACAAAAGCTGCTTGTGGAGGGGCAGGGGAAAATTCCTAGACATCCCACTCCAGGATGAAAGCTTTTGAACATATTTTTGCCAATTTTGAGAAACGAGCTGTAGCTACTATCAAACAAACTGTTTGTTTCATAATAAACTTCTGCAAATATTCTTTCTCTCCTTTGAAAGACAAACAATCTGTTGATCCTAATGCCCATGTCAGCCTACTGCAGGCGGGAGGAAGCCTGAAAGGGCAGGCCTTCATGTGATTTGTATCTTTAAATACTTTCAGAGATATAATCCCTGTCTTATTTAATGAGAAAACTGTCCACTTAAAGTTGACTTTTGTTGCCAGAAAGGAAAGCATGGCTTGTTCTCAGCCCAAAGTAGGGATTTGACAAGCTCTGTATTTTCTAGTACAGGATCATTCGTCTTGTGCCAAGTGTTGGAGCTACAGCATCGATGTCTCTCTCTTCCCTTCCTCCTCCTCATCTCTTTAGTTGTAAACCAATATTCATAAAGAGATCTACATGTTTTGGTCAAGTTTAATGCATAGTATGTCCAGAGAATATCCCCCCCACCTCCACCTTTTTCGCATTAGAGCTTGAGGCTTGAGAATGAAAATATTTCTTTAAAAATATTTCACTGTGTAGTTCGTTTATTCCTACATTTGAGATGTGCCCGGTGGGGCCAGAGAAGCCACAAGACGTTGAACGTTGCAGGAAAAGGCAGTGGTGGTTATGTCACCAGGGCTTTTTGGCAGCTGCTTGACCATACCTGTCTCGGAGTGCAGACTGCGTGAGCTTTTCCTTCTTTTAATTTTGAAGTCAGCTGGCGGTGTTTATACTTTTTGTGCGAGAGTCTGTGCCCAGCCTGAATCGGAGGATCTTGGCAGAAAGCGGCTGCTCAGGAGTATATGATGCCATTAGACAGCAACAAGGCTGTTTTGAGCTGGCTCGGGGATGTAGGATTATGTGTATTCATGTGTGCGTATATAGATGTGTGTGTATACCCGTGTGTGTGTATATATGTCTATCCTAACTCTGCCTTTGTTAGCAAAGCTTGAGTTTGTGAAGGATTTTTTTTGTTGACTATGGGGTCATCTTTTGGTTCAGATAGCAACTCTGCAGTGGGTACAGATCAGCTCCTGTTTGCTAGCCTGCGCGATACTGCTGCGTTGGCACTTGTCTGTCTGTCTGGGCTCCTCCTGTCTGAACTGGCTGAAGTTTTCTCGCTTGGGCTGTGCTTTTCTGCAGCCTGGTGTTGGATCGGGGTGTTGTAGCCTGCTCGTGACACACACACTCATTTTCCCAGTTTCAGGTGTCTGACGTACCTTTATATAAATGGGGTATCAGCGTGGTGTGGTATAGACAATAAGTGATGTTGGGCCAAAGACAGACTTCCTAATTGCTGAGTAAGCTGGGTGTTAAATCAAGGTGTGCTTTGCTTTTCCTTTTCCCCGGGAACTGGTCGCTGAAGAGCTGGAGGTTAAATACCCACGTTAATCAGACTGGGACATGGCATGGTTATTTCCCTCCATGGAGGTGAGGGTTGGTTCTGGGAGCTTTCTGGGCTGCTGTTTGAGCAGGGATGGAGGGTGCCCAGCACTGGCCATTACACATTGGGTTGTCTCTTTGGCTTCCTTTGTGCCTGAAGCCGCAAGAGGTGACCTCTGAGAAGTTGCTGCCCTGTCTAATGGTTGCTGCAGTACCGACTTCACCCATGCTCATTCCTGGAGCACCCACCATGCTGGTAGTGCTCATCACAGCGCGCACAGAGTGTGGCAGGATGTATCTAGCAACGTTTTCGTAAATTTTTGGGTTTGGCCGGTTAGACACCATCTAAAGAAATGCTTGCCTTGGTAAGACTAAGACTGGATAAGCTGGTTAAAGCTGGAGGAACACAGTGCAACCTTTGCCTAGCCAACGAGTTAGTAATGCATTTGCTCTGGGTGTGTTGGTCTCAAAGTTAGGATAGGTGATGCTGCCCCTGAGTAGATGTGTTCATTCAAAGCCAGTCGTTATTTGCCTTGCTGTTGTCATGTTAAGGCTGCAATGCCTGTCAGACCCTCAATATTGAGCTGTAAGGAGGGCAGAACACAGCATCCCATGCGTTGATTGGGACTTTTAGCAGGGGCAAGGGGCCCCTGTAACCTAAAACTGTATCAGTTTCCTTCCTTCTGGAAGGAATTTTAAAATAGCTTCATATGGGCTCTAAAATTCCTTCTTTCCTGCTTATTTTGGTTTGTATTTTACTGTTGAAGCTGCATTCTCCATGAGAGGCTGGCTGGGGAATAGTCGTTCAGGAACTGCCAGTCGTGAGAGCTGGATTTCTTTAGCTGCGGGAGCCCAACTCTGCCAGCCCGCGGTGCCACGGGATGAGCCCTCCCTCCTGGGGAAGGTGAGCCGGGAGCAGGGCTGGTGTAAAGGAGTGTGGTTGCGGTGTTCCGTTTTGCTTTTTGAGCTCCTGAAGCCTACAGAGCTCTGCAGAAGGAGCTTGTTTTTATATTGAAATAATTATGCTTGTAGTTTGTTTAGACACATACGTATTTGTGGCTTTAGCAAGCAAAAATGAGAGACATAGTTGTGTTGAAAGATTACTTTTGTTGTGCTACAAACTCGGTTTTTTTGCTCTTGCAAGAAGCAAATGGGGGACTATTTCTTTTGAACTGTAGTGGCTCCCCCCCCCCCCCCCCATCTTAAACTGGAATTATTTTGCACTAAGAAGTAGTAAGTAGTGTTTAGAAACTGTTGTCAGTGAGACTGTAACTGGCTCTTATTTTGAAAGAGGCAGAATGCTGGGTATTCACTCTCAATATTTTTTTTTTTACTGTTTTCTCGCAAGACTGCATTTTCATCATATCTGCGAGCTTGACTGTTTTTGTCACATTTGCAAGTTGTTAATAACATCCTGGTTTGCTAATATATTCTTTGTATTGGCAAATTTTAAGTGTTTTATCGGCTTAGATCCCCTTTATTTACCACTCTGCCACTTCCAAGTTAGTAATTTTGCTGACTAAGGTGTGCAGAGGATACCTTTGTGCAGAGGGAAGATGCGGGGAGGAAAACTCAGACCGGGGTGTTTCTCCTCCCTTCTCCTCCCAAATTGAAACCAGCAGAGCCTGCTGGACACTTTCACTGATTGCCCGCTGATTCCTTTAATTAGAAAATTTCTGACTTGGAGCTTCCACGTAACCTGATTCATGCGTTAGATGCAGTCAGAGGTATTTGAGCTGGGGAGCTGTTAAACATGACTAAAGCAGGCAGCCCTGCAAACGCTGGGCTGCATGCATCGTCGCTGGTCTCCAAATTTTAGTTTCAGCTCAAGCCCTTTTTTAGATGTCGAGAAAATAAATTCGACTGTGTGGGTTTTTTTTTTCTTCCTGGTCTTGGACTTGTGAAATGCTGCTGTGGACCTCTTTCCAGGATAACAAACACTGAAACATCTAATTATGGATCAGTCTCTCATTCCAAGCATCACATGCTCGTAGGGCTTTCTGATACGTTGCGCAGATTCTTCAAACCACTGACCTTTGCAGAGTGCCCTTGGCTGTGCCAGCAGAGAAGCATGCTGGCAGCTTAAAGATGTTTTGTCTGGCATTTGAGCAGAAGTGAAAACTTATTGCTGGTGGAAACAGATGAGAGGGCAGAAAATGCAATGTGTGCTGAGGGTTCGGACGTCTGGCATTGTCTGATGGTGAACGGCCGTGGCAGTTTGTTCTTCTGTGTTGAAAGGTGACGTTCATGTTGAAAGCTTGGGGGGTTAAGCGCAAATTGGATAGTCATTGCGACAGCTGTGTTGTCAGCCGTGGTTTGCTGGCCACGTACAGCTCTTTTATTAATTGAACTGCGCTATAAATAAGCGGTTGTACACAGCCTTACACACACAACTCTTTGCAAGGCTGCCACACCGTAGCAGAGCAGCCAGATGTCACAACTCGCTCCCGATTGCTTTCAGCAGGTAAAGCTATGGGAGGAAAACACCTACAGCTCTGGAAGACACAATAGCTGAGTGGAGGGAGCTGGGGGTGATGCGTGTGAAGGATATGTGATTTGTGATACTGGAGGCTTAAAGGCAAAAATAGCATCATTTATAATAGTAAAAGTGAAGGCTTCTGCACTACGCCTTTGCATTCTGCCAGTCTGTAATGAATGGAGGAGTAGTTTGCTTACAGATGACAGGCAGGAATGAATAAGCACTTAAAATTCTGGTGCTGAAGAAATAGCTTTTTCATCTTGGCCTCCGAGAAAGTCAGGGCCATGTAGCCCCTTTCCTCACACTGTTGCATCGCTAAACAAAAACATCAGGAAGCATAAAATTAAGACTCTCTCTGCATCCTTCGTCCTCCCTGTGGAGTTCACTGTTCTGCTCTTGGCGTGCTCGAGAACTTGTTATGTCTAGGGCTGTGTGCTGATTTTTTGGAGAGGACCCCTTTGCTGACTCTTGTTTTTTTTTTTCTTCTCCCCATCAGCAGGAGGAGGTACTCAAAGAACAATCCACCTCTTTGAACTTCTTCACCAGCTATAAACATCTCATCAGCATGGGCTAGGAGATGATGCAGGCACGGTCTCTTACTGGGAGTGAGTTAAGGTAGTGCAAGCAGAAGTTCAGCTGGAGGATAACTGAAGTGAGTCAAATGAGGTGTTAGTTTATCCACGCCGAAACGTGAAGCTGTTTCTCCTTTTGGCGAGCAGGTAGTTGCCCTCTTGCCAATGCAATGGCTTCCCCCCGGGAGCGCATTGTGTGTTTCTGTCTTTAGCATGAACGTTTCACAGAAAGGAAAGCTGGATCCATTGTGGGTTTTGCAGTCAAAATAGTGGCTGGTATAAATGCAGCTTTCCTTGCTGACACAGGGTATTGGGAACTGGTTGTTAACTTTTTCCTAGTCCAATAACAGATTTTTAGCCTGATTACATATTTTGCCTTGCCTAACTACCAAAAAACCCAGGCTACCTTTGAATAATACACCCAACTGCTAGGATTTCTGAGATTTGTAAGAAAGCTCTTGCCGTTAAGTTGTTTTAGGCGTGTAACGCGACCCTCATGTGTTTTAACAGATGGATATCTAAAGATCTTTTGAAGGTGAAACGGAAGAATAAGTACATTAATTTTGGTGCTTCAAGAACAAGAGTGGAGGCGGGGTGGCTCGGCATAGGTATAGGTGACATGCTGGAGTGAGGAACTGCCGTTCTTTACCCTCCTCTGAACAGCACTGGGGCTGTTGGCTGGAGCAGCTCTGCCTCTGCTCCTTGCTGCTTGCTGTTTTCCTCTGGGCTCATGCATCTGTGCTTTGTTTTCATGGAACCTCCTTAGGACACCTTAAATATCTTAGTGCTTGATGTTTTCTAATGGGAGGTGGCATTTCTTCTTTTTTCTTTTTCGTTTCCTTTCCCTAAGCTGCTGTTTCAAGTACTTCTTTCTGGTCTTGCTAAGAACCTAGTCCAGTGCGGTAACATTCAGAGGGGAAAAAGCACCTCATGGTAAGAAGTTGAGTATGCCTAGTACTGTCTTTTGTTCTAAAATTAATAATATCAATTGCTTGCTTGGTACTTAATGATAAACTTGTTATGACATGGCCAAAGGTGATTCTCTTTCCCTGGCAAAATATCCTTTTTGCTTTTGTGTTTGCTAGAGTTGGCAGCAGATACTTGTAGTACTTGAGGGGTAGGCTTCTTGAAGAATATTGAAGAGTATTTGGAGTATTTTTCCACTTGTCTGCCCAAGAATAATACCTTCAACATTTTTGATATCATCTGCACACCACATAATGTAAATATGTGCGGGTTTATGCAAGAAGAATGTGGGGAGAAAAACCAATAACCAGCCTTTGGAAATCGGCAAGCCTTAAAGTGATATCCATCAATGCTTTTATGATTTTCATATTTGGCTCCAACTTAAGTGTCACTAACCTCCTGCTCGGAGAGGGCCCCTTCGCAGGGAGTCTTGGCAGGTGTTTCCCAAACAAAGCACGGGCATCTTGTACATGCTCTTGTTGGTTCGGTTCAGATGTCTGGGCTACGTATTGTCTCTTAGGGCCTGTAGATACCAAGCTGTTTTGGTAGAGACAGAGTACAGAAAATCTTTTTTTAGAAAGTTTTTGTCAGTTTTAATGATTAAAAATGAGATTTGTTCCATTTCTTCTAAACGCCATGTTAGATGCCTGCAAACCTGACAGTAGATAAGTGCGTGAAGGAGTCAGGTGCTGCATTTGCTTGAACCCCTTTGAGTAGGGTATATGAAAGGAGTTGCTTGCAATGTGATTCACTGAAATCTTTAGGTATCAAAGGGATATGGATCCTGCAATATTCCCTGTGAGTGGGCTTGTGCAGAGAAAAATGATAATTAGTTCTTATAAGTGGTTGTGCATGATGCACAGTTAAAGGCTGCATGATAGGAGTATATGTCTGTGCGTTAGGCCTCCTTTTCTCCATATAAGACCTATTGGTCCCCTTACGGGACAAAATTTACACCCTCAAATTGTAGTGATTGTTACTCTACCTCTTTTATTTTTCTCATGCAGAGTGAGTCCCATGTTTGCTTCTTTTAAAAACAACTTGGGGTGATGAGGTTGCTGTGGGCCAAAATGGGAAAATCCCTATTGGAACTGGTCTTTACTGCAGCTATAATCCAATTATGGAGAGTGTTGTACTTGAGCAGGCTGAAGGCATGTCTAGTCCAGTGTCCTAACTGACAGCGAGCAGGAGGAGATCACAGAATCACTAAGGTTGGAAAAGACCTGTAATATCATCAAGTCCAACTATCAGCTAACACCACCATGCCCATTAAACCATGTCCCACAATGCCACGTCCACATGTTCCTTAAATACCTCTAGTGATGGTGACTCCACCACTTCCCTGGGCAGCCTCTTCCAATGCTTCACCACTCTCTCAGTAAAGGCAATTTTCCTAATATCCAGCCTAAACCTCCCCTGGCACAACTTGAGGCGGTTTCCTCTTGTCCTGTCGCTAGTCACTTGGGAGAAGAGACCAACACCCACCTCACTGCAAACCCCTTTCAGGTAGTTGTAGAGAGCGATGAGGTCTCCCCTCAGCCTCCTCTTCTCCACACTGAACAACACCAGTTCCCTCAGCCGCTCCTCATCAGACTTGTGCTCCAGACCCCTCACCAGCTTCGTCGCCCTTCCCTGGACACGCTCCAGCACCTCAATGTCCTTCTTGTAGTGAGGGACCCAAAACGGAACACAGGATTCCAGGTGCGGCCTCACCAGCACTGAGTACAGGGGCACTTATCCCTTCCCTACTCCTGCTGGCCACACTGTTTCTGATACAGGCCAGGATGCCGTTGGCCTTCTTGGCCACCTGGGCACACTGCTGGCTCGTATTCAGCCGGCTCTCAATCAACATCCCAGGTCCTTTTCTGCAGGGCAGCTTTCCAGCCACTTGTCCCCAAGCCTGTAGCGTTGCATGGGGTTGTTGTGACCCAAGTGCAGGACCCGGCACTTGGCCTTGTTGAACCTCATACAATTGGCCTCAGCCCATCGATCCAGCCTGGCCAGATCCCTCTGCAGAGCCTTCCTACCCTCGAGCAGATCAACACTCCCGCCCAACTTGGTGTCGTCTGCAAACTTACTGAGGGAGCACTCAATCCCCTCATCCAGATCATCGATAACTATATTAAACAAGACCAGCCCCAAACCTGAGCCCTGGGGGACACCGCTTGTGACCGGCCGCCAACTGGATTTTGCTCCATTCACAACAACTCTCTGGGCTCGGCCGTCCAGCCAGTTTTTTACCCAGCAGAGAGTGCACCTGTCTAAGCCATGAGCCGCCAGCTTCTTCAGGAGAAAACTGTGGGAGACAGTGTTGAAGGCTTTACTAAAGTCCAGGTAGACAACATCCACAGCCTTTCCCTCATCCACTAGGCAGGTCACCTGGTCATAGAAGGAGATCAGGTTGGTCAAGCAGGACCTGCCTTTCATGAACCCGTGCTGGCTGGGCCTCATCCCTTGGTTGTCCTGCACGTGCCCTGTGAGCGCCCTCAAGATGAACCTCTCCATAATCTTCCCCGGCACCGAGGTCAGGCTGACAGGCCTGTAGTTCCCCGGATCCTCCTTCCGGCCCTTCTTGTAGATGGGCGTCACATTGGCAAGCAAGATATTTAGGACTGCTAAGAAACAAATCAGAGAACCCAAGATGACTATAGAGTAATATAATATATTCTATTAGATGAGTATATAATTCTTGCCATTATGGTGCCTGAGAACCTGGATGCTTTTGCTGGCCCAAATGCTCTACCTGCACCTTGTAGGACATGAACGTATGCAAAAGGTGCAGGTAAAGATGACCATGCTGACAACTTAAATGTGCAGTGGGAAGCCTGGGGGTAACTTGCAGTTTGGCATCACTTGCTATGTGTTCTAACCGTGGAAAATATTTTGTGCATGTGATTTTCTGTGAATATGGGATTTGTAAATGATTTAGAATTGTTTCAGATAAAACTTGAGCATCCTGTAGAGAGAAGCAGAGGACCGTCACAAGCTGTGTAATTTTGCAGCTCTTGTGGGTGTTCATTCCTGCATTCTGTTTTGGGGAGGGGGGGATTCATTTGAAGTGATAACTGTGGGGTCGGGGGATGAAAGTGCATTTTTGAGCACATGGTTTAGAAGCTTCAGAGATGTTATTGTACCTTTCCGTAACTCCACAACTGCATTATTACATCCTGCTTCTGAAATGCAGTATACTCAGATGCAACTGTTGCATTGCATCTTGCTGTGCTGAGGAAGGAAGAATGTGCAGGCACATTCTGGAAAGAAATCTGTAATCTGTTCGGATAAGGCATGCTGCGGGTTTTGCGTAGTGAAGACAAGATTGAAACCTCACCGGCATGTGAAGATCACCTGTATTCAGCTGAATCAGCTTTATAACAACTGCATTAACAACTGCATGACTTCCTGAATTGCTGCGGAGGAAGGATGTGCTGTTGACTCAGAAGAAAGTTTATAACGTGTGTCTAGGGACAAGGTCAGCAAAGAAACTGTCTGATTTTCTGATTTTGAAAGTTACACGTTTGCCATACGCTCTTAAGACTGTGAATCACCACAACGGCAGAAGTGACTTAAAAATACCATTGGGGGGGGGAATAATTTTACAGACCCAGATTAGAAGATGGACATGAGCGATGTGGAGTTGCATTTCATTAGATAACAGTACCGTCACAGGGCAGAATGGAATTTGTGTTTGCATCATTAAATTTGGCACTTGCTTACCTAACTGTTTCACCCGGGTCTAAACCTGTGTGTTCCCTGTGGCTTGTTCCTATAAACTTTGTCTGCACAGCTGCAAGTGCTGTTATGTGCAGATTCAATTTCTGAACTGGGTGGTGAAATGGAATATTTTCTATATGGATTTAAACACCACCCCCCCACTCCCCAAATCAGTCTCACTTTTTCCTTTGAAAACTGCTCGTTTGTCTTTGCCTTTGTCTGCCTCAAACATGCCTCTGTGTGTGGCATAGCTTAAATTTTTATGAACAAGAATGTAAACACCAAATCCACACAAGACTTGCAGAAGAACTCTGTAGCTCTAGTGCATCATCTGTTTGTTATGTAATCTGATATAATGGAAGCGAAATAGAAACCAGATGTCAAGGCGGAGCAATTACAATTTTTCATCTGTGAGTATTACAGTAAATGTACTTTGTATTCCTTTCCCCCTCCCTGAATATGGAGTTTTATTTGTTGGGGGGTTGGGAAAGTGCTGCAGGGGACTTCAGAGCTCTCAGCATGGTTCTTCCTTAAAGACTTCGTTATTCTCTACTTGTGTTCTTTCATGTAATTAAGGTCTGTTTGCTACTCCAGATCTGGGAGCTAGCGTATTTCCAATTTAAAATGAGCTGGACAAAACTGCTTAGTCCCGGGAGACCACCTCTGCATGTCCGGCTCTAGGGGTTATAGGGTCAAGCTGCAGACTTGCACTAAATTTAACATTCAAAGTGAAGCTGCTTTACTTACCATGCTTGATTAAATTTTGTAAGAAAATCGTATCAAAACAGGTTTGGTGCAGACTCTGCCGGGGATTCTTCAGCTGAAGAAATCTCTGGGAGGAGAGCAGATGGGAGCTGCGGTTAGCTCGTTTTCTCAAATTCACTGTGTGACTAGGAGGATAAAAGGGAAAATGGATAATCATTGATCCTTTCTGTTGGGGAAATGGATTCTTCCACTGCTAGTTTATCCCAGAGGTTTATTTCTCCTGTCTTCCATTAAATAAGGCAACCCCTTGGTTGAGAGAGAAATCGATAAACATCTATCTTCATCTTCATATGCATCTTCACAAGTCGAGGCATATATATGATCTCACCGAGTGGTAGCTGATTTTAATTTTCCTCTTTCCTTCTCTCTCGTTTTTTAACCTCCTTGTTTTTTCGTCGCTGAAGATTTATTTTTCCCCTTCTGTATTGCCCTGTCTGGTTAAGCTCAGAAGCCAGCAGTACCTTGGTGGTGGAGTTCGTGCTTGGAGGAGGCCACGGGGGCTGAAGACGCAATTTTTCCGTGAGAGCGGGAGGGTGCTGGGAGCTGCGTCAGGCATCCCAGATGCATCCTGCGGGCCGGGTTTGGCACCGCTGATTTACGGCTCCCCTCAGCCCGCTGTTTCACTGACGGCTGCGAGTACGTTATGGATGAAGCTTTCATGTTCCACTGAATAAAAATCTTTCTGTTCTGCATCGACAGCTTTTTACTGGGTGGCTGCTGCCTAGTGTACCTTAGATGCGAAACAGGCCTTTACTTTCTGTGACTCTGCGAGGAATAGTAAGTCAGAAATCTTTCTTGAAGCTGGTATCTTCATTTATCTGTTAAGTACAGATAACTTCAAGACACTCTTAAATCAGTTGTATGTTCTAGCCGAAGGAGGTGCTGGCAATGAATTAAAGATTCTTGCTCCTTTTAAACAGCAAGTTTCTTCCTTTAAAACCCAGCAAAGAATGAGGATAAGAGATCAATGTGAACACTTGCTGCTAGCCATTACAAATAGCATCCAATCCGTACCACCTCTCCTTTCAAGGTCAACCTGGAAAGAGGACTTGGGTTCATTATATGTGGTTACTGCTCAGCTCTGCTAACACCAGGTAATGACTTCGGCAAGTTCCGGTGACAAGGGATGTAAGCTCACATGTGAAGAAGTTGTTAATATTTGTGAACAAGCCACCCTTAGAAAACAAAATAGGGGATTCTGAGTATTTAGATTCAACCTTGAAATACTAATTTGCGGTGTGGATTGGATTGTAACTTTGTATGGCCTGCCTTTTCTCTCCTGTCCTTTGGCCAGTGGTCTCCTGCTTTTGTCTTCCAGTGAGGATGAAGCTTCATGATAGAATCCATTCCCCTAAATTGGAGATTTAGGTATTGAAGACACTTTCTTCCTCCCACATGAAGCATTTATAGAAAACTTTGCAACTGTGAGGAAGCAGCAAGGCCTCTTGCACCTGTGAAGTCCTTGAGATGGCAGTGAAGCCAGAGCTGAAGGCAGCCTCAGGCATTCCCGGTCTGAATCACTTCCTTTCTAAACGGAGACCGTGGAGCCCAGCCAAAGTCCCCAGGGTCACCATGGAGAACATCCCCTCAGGTTGGGTATCGTGGACGTTCAGCCAGCTCGCTTATAAAGGCACCTTTCTGAAGGTAATGATGTTCTCTCTACACTGGTGCTCTGCAAGGCCAGAAGATTGGGAAGCTCTGTGGCTTGGTCCATGTAAACACTTCTTGCGCCATGCTGACTCTCATGTTATTGAAACTGGACCCTGCGGTAATGGGGCTTAAAACCATGGAAATGCGTAACGGGAATGTTGGCCAGAGTGTGCTGGTAGGCAGAAATGACTTTTTTCAGTGTAAGTCAGCGGAGGATTAGTTTTAAGAAGGAAAACAAGTCAATCAAGTAGGTGTTGGGTTTGATTTCTCTGCTGTAGCACTGTCGTATTGGTTGTGACTGGCCTCTGTGACCTTAATTCTCAGCCAAGGGAACCTGATTGTGCGGTGTGTTTTCTGGGGACAAAAATACTGGCAATAGCGAGTCACATGTCGCCGGGAGCTCTTACTATAAAAACAGCAGCTCTGGTGAAAGCGACCTTCAGCATGGCTGCGAACATTCGCGGTGTTATTTTTAACCTGTCTGGGTAGATTTCCAATACAAATGCTAGTGCCAATCTGATGTGTACGCTTTCCCAAATCCTTATCTTTTGCTTTCTAGTGCAGTGACGCATCGGAGGAACAGCTAGTTTCGGGGTTGGGTATAGCTTTGCTTTTATGTTTGCAGTACCAGAGAAAAATAAATACTTCAGCTCTCTTTTACTGCTATATAGCATTTTTTAAAGGGATTTTTTTAACGATGAGTTTTAATGATACGCTTTTTGTTGGTTTTTTAAAGAAAAATACTTTAACTAGGGTTTAAAAATAGATGAAGGCTGTACTTTGATTAGGTTGCTCTGGCACTAACGTCAGCGTGTGACATTTATCTATGTACGGATTTGTCGCCCTGTTGACTAAGGCCGTATTTACACAAATGGGGATATTTCTGTCCACTGTGAGGGAAACGAGGAACATCTCTGCTCACGTTGTGTCCTTGCCCTTAGGATTCTTGAAGTCTGTCTTTCCTCTCCTACTGCTTGATTTTTTTATTGGGGTGGCAGCAGGGATTTTTTTATGCGTTAGAGGATAGAGTTTTAGGTACTTCTGTTGCCATGAAGGTCCAGGCAGTAGGATGCTGGCCTGGTGGAGAAGCACGCTGGTAGAGCAATGCTGAACTTGACTTGGACTTGGAGAGGTGTAACATAAGGTATGAGCCTATATGGGTCCTTACTGGATGGCTTAATTAATAGACACGTAATGGATATTCTACAAATAGGAATTACAGAAAATACGCCCTGCAAATGTGAAATAAAAATGAAAAGCAGTGAGCAGTTTCAGATCAGCATGGTTTTGTGTGTAACACCTGTATTTCTCTGCCACTTAGTATTTCACGTTTTTATTCAGAGTAGTTGCTGTAATTCACAATGATTTTTTTTTTAAAATTTTTTTAGCTTTAATTATTGCAAAGTTAAAAATCTCTTTTTATAGGGAGGCGGAACATAAAGCTGTTGATCTGTCAAATACCACTTGGATGTTCAGCTGCCAGAGCTTCTCAGAGCCTCTCTCCCCAAAGCAACACTTAGGGTTTCCCTGGCCCCAGATCCCACTGTTTGTAACAGTAGCAGAAATCACTGAATAGTTTTCTATGAGCACTGTTATCCAAAATCTGTTTCCTGGAGCATGGGAGTTCCCAAAAGTAACTTTTTGGGGACATACATGCAGTTGAAATAGAAGGGCAAAGAAGCAATACTTGTCTTTCAAGTTGTTCCATTAGTAGCAATGTGTACTGCCAGTATAACTGTTGTGTATCGGTATAGAACTTGGCTCTTGCTTTCTCGTGCTGCTACGTAAGGGAGCTATGCAAAGCAGGAAGGCACGATGCCGTTCCCCAACTGCTCGCGTTTGCGGCAGAAAGCGTGATCTGGAGTGGAAGGGCTCTGACTCACGAGTGGAGGTTACTGATGGTGAGACGAGAGGCGTTAGTGTTTCGGCTGCATGCCCCAGCTTTGCTGCGAGTGCAGCTGAGCACAGTCCGAGGAGGATTCAGAGCAGCTGCAGCTCAGCCTGACCTTCTACTGCAAATTAAAATTACTGCTGGTTTACGTTTTTTGGACTTTGGGCTGTGAACTGCTGTGGCATGGGGAAGCATTTTGCAGGGAAAAGATCCCTCTGTGGAATGAGGTGCTGCGCTTGGTTAGGGATGATAACGTTTTGGATGTCTTTGCCCTTGAGGTAAAGCCCCAATACTTTTTCCAGCGCTGCCATGATCATCTGGAACACAAAGTGCTGCTGCACTAGGTCGGTCGTCTTCACATGCAGCAGTTCAGATCAAATAAATGACAGATCCCAGCGTACCGCTGCAGCAGGGCAGGTTGCACTTAGGACTAAACTGACAATGCGGTCTTAACACAACCGTTGTTTGTATTTCCATTTCCTGTTTCTTTACCTTTCTTTGATTAGAAAGGCAGCTTGTTGGTACTGCAATCCCTTTTGAAATAGTTTTGACCAAAGGCTGGGGAAAGAATCAAAAGATGGGTAGACTCTTGAGCATGTCAACAGATGGACATAGGATAAACATTTGGATGTTTAAAATCTAAAGTTTTTTTAAAAGGTTTTAAGTCTAAATCTAAAAGTTTTTAAATTTAAAACCCTCTAGCATACTTGTCTTTCCTTCTGTGGAGCCTGTAAGAATCTCGCTGATGAGCTCAGTACACAGGGCTTTTAGCAGAGTGGGTTCTTGATTTTGTGTAGAGTTTTTGCTTTGTTTTTTTTTTTTTGTTTTGCAATATACAAACCTTTCTAAGAAAAACTGACTATTCCCTTCCCCCCTCCATGTCACTTCTGAAGTACTTGGGCAGATTTGAAATCTAAAACCTTTTGAAAGATTTAACCTTTTCTGTGGGAATTCTGATTTTGGTGTTTGAAACATGAGGAGCGCAACTCTGGTCCTGGTTTTGTTTTCAGTTACTGGCTTGGGTTTTTTGCATTTATTCATGTGCAAGCAGGAGCAGCTCATGGAGGAGAGGTGTTGAGGCAGTGAAAGTATTGCTTCTTAAAAATCAAACTGACTGGACTGAGAGCTCTTAAATGCTTTACCTGATCAACAAAACACTGAAGCTGCAACACATCATACTACAGGAGGCTGAGGGGAGACCTCATTGCTGTCTACAATTACCTGAGAGGAGTTGCAGAGAGGTGGGTGTTGGCCTCTTCTCCGAAGTGAAGAGTGACAGGGACAAGAGGAAACATCCTCAAGTTGTGCCAGGGGAGGTTTAGGCTGGATATTAGGAAAAATTTCTTTACTGAGAGAGTGGTGAAACACTGGAATAAGCTGCCCAGGGAGGTGGTGGAGTCACCATCACTGGAGGTGTTCAAGGAACGTGTGGACGTGGCACTGCGGGACATGGTTTAATGGGCATGGTGGTGTTAGTTGATGGTTGGACTTGATGATCTTACAGGTCTTTTCCAACCATAGTGATTCTGTGAACAAGTTGAAGAAAGTCCACCTCGGAGTTTGTATGTCTTTGAACCTCATACCAGTCTGGTACTTAGGTTGACTTTTTTGGAAAAGTTTAAACTACTTCTAGCTTGCACTAAAGCTTCTGGTATTCTTATATAAACCAGCTAATGCCAAAGAATTGAGTTGCTGGTATTAAAAAATTAAGTTCTGCTGTCATGCTTGGATTAGCTCATTACCACACCCCTGACACGTTTACCTGGAGAGCCATTAGATGTCTAACTGTGGCTTTATCTGTTTTGTGAGTTGCTGCTTCAGTGGTCTTGACAGCTTCCTAGTCCAGAGCTAGGGCAGTTCTCCAAAGGATGCAGCTTGGGCTGATGCAGTGGTACCAACTGAGGGATGAGGAGCTTGCAGCTATGGCCTGGGGGCTGTGCTGACCTACTGACATGGTGTCTTCATGTCCCAGGCTGGGTTTCTGTGCTCAGCCTTTGCCTGCGTGGAGGGAGCTCATGGCTGGCCCTGCTTGTTCCTTCGCTGTAAGCTCTGGTACCTCCTTACAGGCAGAAGTGCAGGGTCAGAGTGTAGTTGCATGTATGACTTCAGTGGTTACTGCAGGAGTGAGTCCTGTATCCTTTGGCAGGTGGAGGATAAAACTATGCCAGTTCCAGCAGACAATCCTTCTTAAACGGGAGTGCAGTAAATCTTCCTGTACAGGTCTTGATTTTAATGTCGTAGCTTTCGTACCTGCCCTGGGAAATCTGTAGGCGAGAGCTGTTGCAAACCAAGTGCAATATTGGAACCCACAGGGCTGTCTTCTTACTGAAATGAGTATTGAAAATAGAGGGGAAACATCAATACCTACCTTGTTTCCTGTCCACAAGAAAAGCTACAGGTAAAAAAAGCTCTTAGTGTGGAAACTTGGGATAGGGTGGTTAGTTGAAGCTCGAAAGAAATGGATCTTGGTCTCCAGGTTTTTGGTGCTGTGACTGTATTAGGCAGCAGCTCATGGGTTGGGCTGTCATGTAAGGCCCACCCTGAGAAGTGCAAAACTTGTGGTTTAGGCTCCAAAAAGTTCATAACGAATTCCATCCTTTGGTATAAGGATTTTGTTATAGGGAGGGTTTGCTTTTTGATCTTACAGCTGGGTGGGATGAAGGCACAACTCGAAGAATTTCCCACATTTCTGGAGGTCCCATGGGTTTGGTCTCAACATGTGCTGTCATTAGCTGTGGTGCATCTTCTCCCTGTGCTCCAGGCTTTAAATTCAGAAGCTGTCCTCATATCCATCCCATCCTAGCCCATAATCACGCACTTCATCAAGGGACTGTGCAGCCCCCACATCAGCTCTGTCTGTCAGGTCTGTATCTGCCCAACCTGTAAAACACCAACACCACTTTCCCAGTGTCTGGCTGGTATGATCCTGATCCCCAAGTCTAGGAAGAGCCCCTTGCTCTCCATCTGGAAAAGAGAGTCCCAGCACCACCTTGTGTTGCAGAGCTTTGCAGGGCTTGGCGTTGTCTGGCCATAGCAGGTGAGCTGGCTGGGGAGCAAGGGCGTTGGTGAAAGCAGAGAGAGAACCCCTCTGTCTTACCACAGCTTCCCCAAACCTCGCTCTTTCGAACTGGAAGTGTTAATTCAATAGTGTCTTAATATTTCCTGGGTTTTTTTGGCACCGCCTTTCTGTAGCGTGATGCCCTACAGAACTACAGGCAGAAGGGTTCAACACACCTCCTGCTGTTAGTCCATGCTGGTGAACTGTCAAAATGAGACTGTCGTCTAGAGTGAATTTTTCCCCTCCCAAACCGGCCAAGACATACCATGCATGTGTTTTGCACGCAAGAACATACAACCCCCAGTGAAAACAGGCAAGAAAGTGCAATTTGAGGGGATGCGTTTGATCCGATGTAGCCAGGTGGTTTCCTGTCCTTTTTATTTATCCTATCACCATATCAGTTTTTATCATATAAGATCTAAAATTTTACAAAATAAAAGGAGACTTAAACTTACATTAAAAAGTTATAACAGATTTGTTAAAAAAACAAGGAAATGCATAGAATGTTACTTCTTTAAAGTACTGTCGAATCAGCTCCTATAGTAATGAGGATGTATGTTTGCTATCTGCTTTTGCAAGTCTTGGCCTTCAAGGGAAAATTGTAACTGGACTAAGAGAAAAAGCCGAGGGGGGACTGCTTTGCGGATTGCTATTGAAGGGAGCTGTTAGCTCAAACTGCTGAGCCAAGTGAGGCAATTTTTTAAAGCCGCTGTCTCCAGTGGATGGTACTTAAGGACTGTCAGGTTCTGCCTACTCAGACTTTACGGAGAGCATTAATTTTTGCAGCAGTTGGTCTCCAGCTCTGGCTGTCGGTCTCTTGCCCTCTTCTGGACAGCCTCAGGAGAAAGCCCACGTCCACGGGCAGCAGCTAAAAGATCCCATGGATAGGAGAAGCTTTCCTGTATGCGTAATTGAAAGGTGATGACATTATTTGGACTTGTATATGTGTCCTTTGCTTACGTGTTTGTGAGCTGTGCTGTGGAAACACGGAGATATCAGTGGTGGTGAATCTCAGAGATGCTTGTTACGGGGATGCACTAGGCATCGTTGTGGTAATTTTTAATTTGTCATTGACACGGAGACGATAATAAAGGAAAACCACTAGAAACTGTCTTGATTAAAGGCTGATACAAATTAACTTGCAGACTTTGTTGATTTATCATATTATTACAGTGCTGCGGCAGCCTGTTTTCAAATGAAATGTGGGTTTAAATCCGTAAGCCTTTTCAGCCCTACAGGGGAGGGGGTAGCTGATGTCTGCTCGCTTCAGGAAGGCATGAAATTTGTTGCTGTCTTCTGAAGCTGTGAATTTAACTGTTTCACTCCTACGTGATGGGCGCTGAATCACAGATTTAGCAGATTAATCGCACTGGCTTTTGCATAGCCTTTACCTGGCCCTTATCCTTTGGCAGGAGGGAAAGGAATACTAACTAATGGCCTGTAAACAGAGCCTGCTGGTAGAGGAGTAAATTTTGGTGCTAGTTTCAGACAGTGGATAATGTGCTTGTGGAATATTTCCCCCAAATTTCATAGTGGATGAAACCTGCTGAGTAAAATACCATTAGCTCTGCTGCTAACCCTTATATGTTTGGGGATTTTTTTTCCAAATAGCAATTCTTTAACCTGCACTCACCTGCAGGCTCACTGCCGCTGCTGAAAATGAGGTTTCTTCTGTGAGCCGAAGCATGGCACGGAGTCAAGCTGTCAAGCAGATCATTTCACATCTCGCCCCGAGGCAGCTGCTGGTTTCTAAAGTTTTGTAATCTTCCCCTAAAAAGTCGAGGGAGCTCAGAAGAACTGCTGTCCTGTGGCATCCGTGCTGGGGAGGTGTTTGCTTTCATCCCCTCACCACCCTCCCCCCAAAATCCAGCTTTTCCAGTATCTTGTCTGGTAAGTATCTGGACGAAGACTGTAACATGAGTCAATAGTACACCATTTTGGGGACATTAGACAGATTAGCGTAGTGGGAAATTTTTATCTTGCTGAAGAAGGGATTGGGACTGCGTATTCTGGATGGCTATTAAGAATACAGGGCTTCCAGTACCACACACGTCTTTCACTTGAGGATCTTTTGTGCCTTGTGGTTAGTTCCTCAGCATGGCATGGGACGGGCTTGCACAAGGTGGGGCTGTAGTCTGTGCTTTGGATATCCCTGGCACCCCTGGAATATGATGATTTTTGGGCTGTGATGTGTGTCAAGAGAGTGTATTGGAGAGATGTCGTGAGGAGGGAGTAGCTAGGGATATTCTCCTGTGAAGTTTAGAAGATGAGGTAGTATGATCTTGGACCAGGCTTTTGTACTGTTTTGCATCTCATGTTTTTTTTCCTTAGAGATATAATGTATTGCCCGTGTGCACAATCCTTGCATTTATAAATTTCTTACTCTGAGCATTCATGGAGCGCAGATGTTCATAAAACAGACATTCATGTCTTGCAAACTCCGCTCGCCTGTGGTGA
This sequence comes from Gavia stellata, assembly GCF_030936135.1. Taxonomy (NCBI): domain Eukaryota; kingdom Metazoa; phylum Chordata; class Aves; order Gaviiformes; family Gaviidae; genus Gavia; species Gavia stellata. The sequence continues at coordinate 43,261,500 of NC_082601.1, read as the reverse complement.
ATGGGAAGCTTTCCCAGGTAAGCTAGAGCTCACTGTAGTCGGTTCCTGAATAAATGAACCTTTCATCATTTACGGGAGGAGGGGGGAAACACCACCTTGCTGTGATGGATGCAAAGAGCGCCTTCCGAACGTGAACACGGTGCAGGCGAAAGCAGCGCTGTCTTCTCTGCTGCGGAGCTCAGGGGCTTCAGTGGTTGGGAGCTCCCTGCCACCGCTCTTTGGGGCAGGTACCAGGAAAAGGATGTGGAATATAACAATTGCTTGGTATCTGTGCAAACTCTTTGGCAAACACAAGGGTCTGTCTGAATTGAAGCACTATCAGCGACTAATGGGGTTTTAATGATAAATGGGAATTAGAACATGCATAGATGCACATATATACAAATGCATATACGTATCTCCTGTGCAGAAACAAGCATCTTGTCTCTGTACCCTGTTTGCCCCGAGGGAGACGGCAGCCAGCAGTGACATATGCAGGGACAACCCTGGTTGAACAGAATAACTCCTTTACACACAGATATTTTGCATACAATCAGCTGGGGCTGACTTGAGCTTGCTCCTTTTAAAGTAAAAGGAAAAAAAAAAGCCTCCCGGGCACTTCTTGTTCAGATACTGGCTGTGAAGAGGCGAATGACTTCTCGCCTGCTGAGGCTGCAGCAAAACCTTTGTGGAGTCTGGGTTAGTTTGGAGGTCGAACGGTTTATGGTTCTTTGGGAAGGCGGCTTTCAGGCTCAGAGGGTGTAATAACGGATATTTAGGTATTTCTGTGCAAGTAGGCGTGCTGTTTTAGTGCTGGCTGGTCAGTTGAGATCCTCTAGGTTTTAAAACAAATGCTCAGATTAGAACCTTATGGACCCCAAAAGACATCATCAGGGGAGCGAATGTGTGTTCCTGACTAATGCAATGCCCTTAGTTTAGTTATTGTGTTTAAAATTGATGAAAAATAGCCTCCAGCTTTTATGGGGCATTTAAGTGATCACACAGTCCCTGTAAAATGGCATTCTTCGCTCGTCTATTCAAAGGCACTTTTGGTGTACCTCTGACACTACTGACGGTGGGTTTGGGCGTTAGACCTCTGACCTGTCATCTTCTCCGTGGGGCATGGCTTTGCAATTCAGGTGTGCTTTCCACATCGCATCTTGGAATAAGCTCCTGTTCGAAGGTGTTTACATTTGAACTAATTGCAAGAGAGCCTCCAAAATTATTTTCCTCTGCTAAACTAATGTAGTACACTGCTGCCTTGACTTGAAGAGGTGAGTTTTCTCTAGCAACACCCAGTATTAAACTTTGCATTTGGTTGTTTGCTACTGTTCTTGTATGAATCCCTTAAGCTCTGTGAAATAAACGTCTCGATCAGTGATGCTATCGCAGGGTAGAACCAGGACTTGATTTAACTCCTGTGGGATGGAATTCCAGTCTCAAGACACAGCAAAGAAAGGAGGTTCAGCTGTCTCTCTCTGCAACGTCATTCCTGAGCCGTGATGTCTGTGGGCTTCTCACTTCTTTCCTCTGAGGAGCTCTGCAAAGGCCCACGGACTTGTTGCCAGGGTCAGGCGTGATGTGCATGCTTATCACAAAATGAATACTTGCGGTTAAGGACAGCAAAACTAGTCCGCAAAGGTAGAGAAACGAGTTGCGAAAAGTGGAGCTGAACACTGGTGTGCAGGGGTTTGTGTTTCTTGCAGTTGGCTCTGCAATAGGTGTATTCTGCACTTCCCTTCTGCGGTCCTGAAAAGCAGGGTTGAGTTATTCGGGCTGAACCCGGAGGGAGCTTGCGAGGAGAGGGGGTATTCCAGAGTGCGTCATCCCGTGCGCTCAGCTTCAGTTGCAACAGAGTTATAGACCGTGTTGCTCAACAGGCAGGCAGCTCTTTAGGTAAGCATTGATTTTGCAATGCACAGCTAGCAAAATTAAACTGGGTAAATCACTGATGGGAAAACAAAGGTTTGGGGTTGGTTTTTCCCCTCTCTTCCAGTGGCTTCTACCTGTAGATGAAAGTGAGTTTCAGGGCCCCAAGCTCTGAATGTACGCTAACCAGGTTCCAGCCTTGGTTCTCTTCTCCAAGCTGTGATTAAATTTTAAAATTGAAAAATGATAAGGAATCTTTGTGCTGGGGACACTCCTCATACCATAGAGTTAAACTGCAGCTTTTGGGTCCTGCTCCAATGAATCTCTGAAAATCTGATTAACCTAAAAGAGATGAGGTGTGCCCTGGTTGATGCCAGATAAAACAAAGCACTTGCACGTGTGGCGAGCAACTCGATTGTTTCTTCTCTACCTGTTTATAGCAGCTTCCCAGCCTTCATTTGCTCAGATACCATCATTGGAGAGTGCTGTAGGGGAGCAGCAGCAGAGGCAGGCGCTCGGCTGGGGCAGCCCTGCAGGAGATGTGCCTCCAGCCCTGTGTCCTGCTCCTCGTGTGAGGATGGTGGTGGTGGGAAAAGCAGCTGCCAGCTCTGTGTCAAGCTTGGTGTGATAAATAGGTGCAAGAAGACATTTTTTTTTTCTCCTGCAACAGGTTGGGGAGGAAAGGGGAGTTGTCTGCGTTTCATTTTGTTTGGGGACTAGGGTTAATTGCAAAGGCAAATTTAGCTCTGCTCTGTGCATATGTATGTCGGCACTAAACGTGAGCTGTTGTAGCGACCTGTGTTTATTGCGTACCTTTGACCACCTCACCCATTGATCTCTGCCCGCTCACCAGCTATTTCTGGTGCTCCAAGCCTGGGCAGCAGCGGTCCCCAAAAGGCGGCTGTCTCACACGTGGTGGTTTGTCTTCTCACTGCCGGAGTGGATTTTCCACCGTCTTAAGGAGTGAAACGCTTTTCTTGACGTTCAAGGGTTGGTCCTGCAGAAAACTGTTTAAGGCAGGCTGGTTTGCAGCCCTGCAGAGCGATATGTTACAGTCCTACAGCACTGAAAAGAGAGAGGTGGTCAGCTTCAGATACACTGTGTTTGCTTCCAGAGCACAATATAGCTGTGTCTTCTATGCAGAGATGCAGAAAGGTAAGGATAAATTTACAGAAAATAATAACCTATTGAAGTAGAAGTAATGGCTTTAAAAGAAATCGGACTGTCTTTTCCGAAAACAGAATCTGGAAACCAAGTTTGCCATCAAAATATTCAAAAAGACTAGTGCAGATATGCTTAAACAAGGATTTATAGAGAGGGAAACTGAGAAAATTGGCTTTATGGTTTTTTTTAAACTGCAGAAGAATAGCGTGGAAAGAGATTACCGCTCTCTGTGTCTGCGTACAGCTGCACGCGAAGGCTTCGCAGCTGTATTTTCTGAACATCTTTCCAAAACTCACCTAGAGTTCCCAGTTAAAGACCTTGCAGCTGCTAACAGTTCTGCCATTTGATAGCAGCTGCTGTATTGACAAGTGCATTTTTATCCTGGGAGATGCCGGTGGAGTGGAAATGAGCAAGAAACAACTGTTTATATAATCCGCGCCATATAGATCAATTACCGCGAAAACAAGCCGTTCGCTTGTCTGCAGCAGCATGCACCTTGAACCACGCTAGCTATAAATAGCTGCAACGCCGAGCAGCAGCGTCTTCCGAGAAGTGCCAACTTGAGCGCCTTTGTGTTCTGGTGCAAGCAGGGATGTGGTAAACTGCTCTTTTATGTCAGAGTAGTTCCCACAGTGGTGAAAGCAGGTGCCGTGAGAGTCTCTCTACTCCTGTTCGTTGTTTCGGAGGTTTGAAAAGTGCCTCTTCCTTACCTGGAACTCTGCTATACTGAATTTCATGCATATGATTAACACTTCCCTCTTATTTCTTACCTTAATCGCCAAATTGATATTCAAGCAATATAAATGATTTATCAGCCAAAGCTCTTCTGGGACTGTTGTAGCAACTCCTATTCCTAGTACATCTAGAAAATTCTCTCCAGTTTTACGTTATATATTCAGAGTTGGTGATTCTTTAAGTCGTAATTAAAACTGCATGTGTCAGGTCCATGCTTGAGGTCAGCTCTGGAGATACGTTTCTGCATGGCGGTCGCAATACTTGCTTTATTTAAGTGGCTGACATGTTTTTAATCAGAATATTTGACAAGCATGAAAAAAATAAACAAACAGGTACTAAGAGTTTCAGCTACACAAAGTACAGAGGAGTCAAGGTATTGCAGCCTTGAGCCATGGCGTTTATGGTGAGCCCTGATTTTTTTTTTTTTTTAATTGCTTCATCCTATTTTCCCCTCATAGTCTAGTAACTCATTACACAGACAGTAAAGCTTTCTTTTTTTCCGGATCGTACCGTGAGCCATACTGGCACCGTAAGCTTTTTGAAAGCCAGATGAAGAGACTGATGACCATGTCAAGGACTCTGCCTTTGCTGACTTCCCGTAAATTGGGATGGTGGTGTGGCTTTTTTTTTACCATAATGGGGGTTTGGGAAGTTTCTACGTGAGCATTCCCATTGAAGTTGGATTGGGGAGTCCTGGGAGGGTTTTGCTGTGCTGCTGGATCACTTGCTTGGGTAACTTTCCTCCCCAACAGGACTCTGGTGATTTACCAAAACCAAGTTTGCTTTCCATAATCATTATTTCTTATTCCTTTCTCTATTCCTTTTCCTTTCTATTTCTAAAGCAGAGGCTCTCTAATGTCAGACAGAAGGGCTCAATCAAAATCTTTTCGGGGTTTTGCACTTTTTTTTCCTTCCAAATCTCTGAAACTTTTCAAACATGACTCCTAAAGCAAAACAAAAAAACAACCCATACTTCTGCTTCAGATTTGATAATTTGAAATTATCCATGTGCAACTCTTCCAGAGGTGTGAGTGCAGTTCCTTGTACAGGTGTGTTTCGTCTTGTTGCTGTTCTGAGAAATCTAACGTGGCAATAAATTCTCTAGTGCTGCCCTTGCTGCTTAACCAGCTCTTGCCACCTCTTAACGTTAATTACGGTGGTGGTGGGGAACACCCTAAAGAAGATCTGCACTCTGAATATACTTCTCATATTTATATAGCATATGTGTTTTAGTGACTCTAGATTTAAATGTGTCCGTTATTCACAAGTGGTAAAGCCGTAAGAGCCGTCCTGGTCGTGCCAAACAAGTGTCGATAAAACCTCCAACCACATTACTTGCTAGATGCTGTAATTTGCTGTCTTTTTTTTTTTTTTTTAAAACATTCAAGACCGTTAGAAAAAAGAGAGAGGTACTTGGGAGGGAGGAACATAGGTTGTTCCTGCACAGGATTTAAAAAGAAGATCTCTGCTAGAAATGAGACCCTTTCTAAATAAACAAGGCAGCTTTTTTTCCCCAAATGTAAACCGGTCTTGTTGCCATAACGTAGTTACTGGTAGTGAGTTGTTTGACTGGCTTAGGTTGTGAATGTTGCTTCTAGAGGTTTTTTTTTTTTATTGTGCAAAGCAGCTCTCCTGGTAAGAGTACCAGGATGCTAGTCTTGTCTGGAAGACTGTGTGAGGGAGCTGGGAAGCATGGCCCAAATAGGATTTTGCTTGGGAGGACTGTTTTTGAATTATATTCTTCAACAGTGTTAAACTCTTGTGATGTAAGCCTTTAAAAAAAGTCAGATTCAGGAGAAATCACCTCAGATTGCACCGTGTCTTTTCTCTGTTAAATAGGAGCCATTAAAAAAAAAAAAATGAAAAAAACAAGTAAAGGTTTTAAAAAGTGAAAGGGTTTTAGGCTACTCTGAACTAGTTTGCTGTTTGATACTCAATAATCCTTCCACAATTTTTAAAGGGGACAGCTGCAGCTAGCAAAGGTTTTGCCTGCCAGGCATCCCTTGAGCTTGTTTTGGTTTTTAAAATCTTTCTGCGAACAGCATTCCCTAAACCATGCTTTATGCCCATCTAGGGCAGTGGAAAAATCAGTGGGGCAGGAGGCTTTGTTGGGGGGCTGTTCAGTGGGGTCCCAGCCATAGTGCTTCGGAGGCGTCTGGGTGCTGCTTATGGGTTAGATGAGTCCTATAGGAAGTTCTTGAGCTGTACAGTGTTGGGGATCCCGAATTGCCTCTGGCTTCTCGGAGGGAGTCCGGGGTAGCTCAAGGTAGCACCCGAGCCTCTGAAAAGCCAGTAAAATGAGGTATCTGACGTAATAGCAAACAAAATGTGCAATAAGGATGATCTTGATTGGGAGGGAATGAGGGACAAAGTCATCGGGGTGATACTGCACAAACTGTTTCAGATTGGGGGTGGGCAGGACTTTGAAGTCTTGAAGCTTAAATCATGGTAGTAATGGTATCTGGGGTTTCCCCCACTCCCCATACATAAGCATAAATTGTATGGTGTTTAGCTGGCAAATATGGGGAAAGCAGTTTAAATCAAAATCAACTTCCCATCCTATAAAAATCTTGCATCTATTCAGACAATTCTTCTAACACTGGTGATTGGATTGTGTGAAATCCTAAAAATGTTGAGCAAAGTCGGAACCAGTATTGCCCAGTGGTATTCCTTTTGAGTGTGTTCTTGCTGGTTTTCTGAGTTATAAGTTGCGATTTTATTTGTGATATAACAATACATGCTGCCCTTTCTGACAACCGTTTTTCACAGCAGCTAATCTTGATGAAAAATCTGTGGTCATGGGTGTACCGAGTACAAAACTTCTGATGTAAAATACTAGGAAAAGCTGAAATGCAAAAAGGTGATGGAATTGCTTTGAAATATTTTTTTTCTGTCTCTTTTCACGGGGTGTCAATGAATGCTTAAGCATTCTTTGCAGCTGGGAAAAATGTTTTGTTTTTAATTTTAGCCCTGCTAATAAAGTCTTGTCATGTATGTCAATGAAGCAGAAAGAAAATTACTACAGAGCTAACTGTAGGTTGTCATTAAAGCTGATTTCCTGCACTAAGCCAAAAACAACGCAAGATTTCATTTCTGGACTTCCTAAATATGTTAGTCACGCTGATGGTTTCCTAAAATCCAAACCCTAAGAGCTATGGGGATGATATTTGAAAGTATTTATTTGTTCTTGTCTGTCACCTTGTCCTGATCTTCACATGTTGATCTTCTGCCTTCTCTATTTTTAAGATAATGTGCCTCAACTTCCAGCTGTTGACACTTGCAGACAGCTGCTTGTAGGGTCCTGCCTGAAAAATCCCTTCCTCTCTTCGTTTGGGCAATGAAATAAGAAACGATCTGTTGTTCGGAGAGCACAGCTGAAGCCACATCCTGCCAGATTCTTGGGCAGCAATGTAACGGGGGAAAAAATCCTGCCATAACTGCATGGGCACTTACTAGTTTGCTCATAGCAATTAAGAACTCAACCCTACTTAAAGAAAGACTTCCAACCAGATAATTTACTATAAGCAGAGAAAGGAGAGTTTCCTGTGAGCTAACTATAAAAAAATAGCAGTTCTTAGGTTTTTGAAGCTCAGATTAAATAATTTGTTCTAGTGCTGTCCCTTTGATAGCACCTCATTGTCTGCAGTCTTACTTGCATTTTTACCTACTCTCAAGTATGAGCTGCCAGAAGGTTTTTGAGCATCAGTTATTTTAGTGGCTTGTAATACCTGGAGCTCTAGAGTGCATTCAACTCTGCTGGCTCGTGTATTTGACATAGCGCTTAAAAACAATGTGAGATCAAATGTGTTTATACTGAAAAATATCAAATCAAATTAGCTTTTTAATTTCCTTCTCAGCAACTCGCTGCGGTGCTTCATCAACTAACTTCATGAGGGTTTCATGCGTTGAGTTGTGGCTTTTTTAATGATGACTAAACCAGAAACCGAGGAGGGGTGACAACTGCAGTGCTGCGGTATTAAACTTGCTATAATTCACTCTTTCATTATAATGTGTTTCTGAGAAATCTTCTTTCTCTGTTTTCTGCCCTCCTCTCTCTAACTGTTTTCATCCTGACAAGTTAGATCTGATATTCTTGTGTCAGTGAAATGACTTCTCCTTAGGCTGGTCCCAACTGTAGTAATGCAGAGGTGCTGAACTTGAGCACCTCCAACCTTTTAGACTTGTTCCTTTGGAGCCAGCTGGAAGAGTTGTGTTGTGCTGAAAACTCTTTTAGGTCTTATGGTTAAATTTAAAATATCTTCTTTGGGGTGGAGGAGCACCGTTTAAATACAGTAATGGGTAAGTGGCAAAGGCAGGACTGGGTCCAGGCTGTGGGGGGACTCTGGGCGGGCAGCTTTGTGCAGGAGCAGACAGGGTGACTTGGGCTGTGTCCATGCTGGGAAGGGGCTGTTGCTGCAAGGTGTGTACGTGTCTGACGGACTCACTTCCTACCGGCTCTAATCTAGTTGTGTGGACTGAATATCCACGAATGGAGAATGTCCATTAGATGTGCTCTTGGAGAACCTCTCCTGGGTTAATTTTTCTGCCAAGAAATCTAGTTTGTGTGCTGAAATGTGTCTGAGATAAACCATGTTCAGGTTTGTAAGTGGTGTGTCCCAGGAGATGCCCTTCTGAAGTGCACTGGCCCAAACTGAAACATTGATGTGTATGTACCCGGTGTCTAAGGTACTTGCTGTTTTCATTCTGTTTTCTCCTGGGATCCTGGATGAGAGCTGCCAGCTTGGTTTAGCATTTTTTTTTCCAGCTAACTTTAAGAAAATGGTGGGAGGAGGTGAGCCTTGTGGACTTGGGATGGTGGGCACTTCCATTGCTTAGCCTTTGCTTTACCCACTCCTGAATGAAGCTGGGGAGCCACTTTCCCTGGGTCGTTACAAGGCTGCTGGGTCCAGACTCCAGCTGGAAGGAGAGGTGAGGGGCTGGGAAATGCACGTGGTGATGGGGGAGGCTTCAAAACACCAGGAGCAGGAGGGCTGTGGGTGATGCATGGATCAGGAAGTCCCTTTTGGGAGCTCAGGTGCAGAACATAGGCTTGTTCCAGGAAAGCCAGCTCAGGATCCAGAGGCTTTGGGATGGATTACCATGCTAGCAGAGCTGGAGATCGGGGAGCATCGGTTTGGTGCAGGCCATTGGGCACATCTTGACACCTTTTTCCAGCCCGTCAGCGTGAAAGATGGTGCCTCATTTAGGCAGACTGCTGGAGAAGAGATAAGTGTTGGTCTAGGTACCTTGGGAACCTGAGTGTCATCAAGGTGCATCTTGGATTTAAGAGTTACTTCAGAAGTCATGCTTGTTTGAATCTTCTTACCTACAGTCGTGTTTGTCTTGAAATGGTTTATGAAAAGGTTGGTATGAAACATTACCTTCACTTTATTTTGTGTTGTTGGCGGGATCTTTGTATATTCTCTTTCGTTTCCTAATTGTTTGCAGGAACATAATGGTGTCATGAGTTAATTATGGTAGAAGTTTGTATGCTCTCTTTGTGTGTGGTGGGGAGAGCTACAGCACCACAGCACCAGCCTGCTGCTGGTGGCAGGGACCGTCCTGTGGCCCAGCAGCTCATTCCCCCGCTTCCCACCCTCTTCCAGCTAGGAGGAGAACTGAGGTCTTTGTGATCTATGCTGTTTCTCCCAAATTTGCAAATCCAGAGTCTAGTCAGAAGGTCTGACTTCCTTGAGTGCTTTTGTAAGCCTTGTGGGTGTGGTGGTAGGATACCCATCTCTCCTTTTGGGGCAGATGTGGGCTTGCTGAAGTAGGAAGCGTGCTTCAGACTCAACCATCTTCCTGTGAAAGCATGTCAGCTCCTTCAAGAGAAGGCTGCAGCTGTCTCACGGCATGGCTCTAGACTGCAGACTTTCCAATTGGACTGCTCTGAGGATGAAGACATGGAGTCAAGTCATGTCTGCTATTCATGGTGTCTCTTCTAGGTATGTTGGACCGAGATGCATGGAGAGTATAGAAAGATCCCAGCTTTATCTACATTTGTGAACACCCTATGCAGAGCCTGCATGAAGTGCAAGGAAAGTGGGACCGGTTCAGGGTCAGCAAGGAGAGCTGCAGCTTGGCGTCAGGTCAGATGCTGCTTTTAGCTCTTCCCTTAAGGCACCCTTATGAAATGGGGCAAAAATGTTTCTGTCCCCAGCCACAGACCTGTCTCGTCCTGCTCTTCACGCTCCTGTTAAGCTCATGGGAAAGGAAAAGAGGAGGGAAAATGTCTTTACCGTGGAGGGAGAGGGAGTAGACTTAGGTTGGGAATAGAACGGTCAAAATACGTGTCTGACAGTGCGGCAGCCCTGCTGTCAAACTGCAGGAAATCAGTGGGCTCTGGTTATGGGTTATCCCTTAACTCCACTGGGATTACGCCGTAACTCTATTTGACATACTAATCCTTCCTGCCAAGCTGTAGGGAAGTACAGCAAGATGCTAATTACACATTTATGCCTGAAGATTTATTACAACTCTGTTACCTAGGAAAATCCAAAATGTCTTTTGAGGGGGAGGAGGGGGAATAAAAAACCACCTTATCGTGAGTGGTCTGCGTCTGACTCTAAAGCCTTTCATGATAGTGCTGAGCATTTGAGTGCATCAGCAAGTTTGTCCACATGCTGTTTTTGTGCAAGTGTTACGGTCTGACAACTATGAATCACCCGCTCAGCTCTTGATTTGCGTCAATCAAACCACATTTAAGAGAGGCTTTGTTCGCAGTTTGGAACACAAGAGCAAGGCAAGTGTGCGAGTGACTGCTTCGAGCAGATCTTGAAACTGGGCTCAGTGGGCCAGGCTCAAACTCTGGGGAGAGAGCCTGTGTTTTAAGTGGGAGATGAGAAGTTGATGTGCTTTTCTTTCCAGTCCCCCAGACCTCTCCTGCTGGTACGCTGTTACTGAACTCTTTGAATCTATAGGTTTGCGCTTGTGTTCCAGTGACTGATATATGCAGGTTTCTTTGTGTAAGCACGGAGTTTATCCCTGAGGTTGCTGTGATGAGTGTTTTTATGTAAAGGGATACAGATTTGTCTTTACATTTAATTATTTGTTGGGGTTTTTTTTAATAAGAACTTAAACTAAATTCATTACAGAATCATCTTTCTGTATCTCCAAATGTGGGAGTCCTTTCTTGCAGAATTATCTATACTTTTAGACAGTAAGTCTGTACTTTCTGACCTAGAAACTGTGACTGCAGCAGGATTGCGAGCCAGGCAATGTCAATGCTGAAACAGAGCTCCCACCTCGAAGCGGATTGCAAGCCCAGAAATAAATCCCTTTGGCAAACTCAGCCTTGGGGTGGGACACGACTTTATGCTGCTGATAAGCAGAAAGTCTTCTGGAGAGGTGTTATAAAAAAAGCAACAACCCCAAAACCCACAACAGTCTTATCAGCCCTTCACTTAAAGTCACTGGTACCTAGCTAGAGATCTTTAAAAGAGTTACAGAGCTGTTCCTGGAAATACGCTGAGGCTTTATTTGGTCCCTTTTGAAGCCCTCTTGGTGAAGGTTTGCCTAGCAGTTGGCAAACTGCAAGGTGCGTGCTGTCTTGTTGCATGCAAGGTCCAGAGTAAACCTCCTTTAACTTGTAGGTGAGACTGACCATTTTTCCTCCTTTCATGTCTCCTCCCAGCCTTCAGGACCCATATCTGAGGTCTTTCCTAGCTCTGGTGTTCCTGTGCAAGCATGCTTTCCTTTCCCTCGTCCTAAACCCACCCTTGACCTAGTTCATTCTCAAACTACTTTTCCCTGCCTCTTCCTCTCTCCACGCTTCCAGCTCATTGAAGTCTCTTCTGCTTCTTCCCGTCCCCCTCTGGCACCAGTCCTTGTGCTCATCAAAACATTGATCTCATGGGCTGTAGGCTTGCCAGCATAATAAGGCCACTGCTCTTCCAAACACTTTTTTTTTCCCCCCTCTTACAAACACAGAAACAAATTTGTTTTTCTTCATTGGACTTGCTCTCACTGTTTTGCAGGCTGAAATTAGAGGATTAATTCTTGCTTTCCTGCTGACAGTCATGGAAACGAGCTAATTTCCAAGTGTCAGGATGCTGATCCTTATCTCATTCAGTTCCCAAAGAAGGTAATAAAATAACTATAAGTTGCTGTAGCAGATGCAGCACATAGGCATATGGCAGTCTATCAATTACTCGTGTTCTACCCAACTTTTAAAGTAAATCAATAAGTGTTGATAAAACACCAGAGAGCATGCAGGGTTTTTTTTCCTACCCGTATTTTCCTCTTCTGGACTCTCCGATCGTAAATTTTGGCTGGTTTTAACTGTCCGGTTTTTGGACAACCTTAGTGTTTCCCTGTGGAAATGAACAGTAACACGCCTGCTTGCCTCTTCCTCCAGACTTGGGGATGTCATTGCTAGCTGGTTTTAATCCTCGGAGGCAGACTAGCCAGGAGGCAGCTGTTTTATCAGTTCGTTACGTCATATATTTGCAGTATGGTAGTTCATAGCATCTATGAAATTACTTGGAGGTAGAGAGGAAACAATCTTCCTGAATGTTGCAAAGAACTCTCATATGCCCAGCCGTTATCACTTTTATCCTTATGCAGATCTCTTTTTTTTTTTTTTTTTTTTTGAGTTGTTACAAGAGTCATCCCCATGCTCTTCCATATCCTTGCGCTGGTCAACGGGATGGACTCTTCTTGTCCGCGTTAAGTGTGGTGGCAGAGGAGTGTTCCATGCATTTGCTAATGCTTATAGATTATATGACTGAGAAACCTGCTTTTCTTTATATACTATTAATAAAACAGAAGTAGCTTGGTTGAAGAGCCTGGTCACACTACTCTGCCTGTTGGTCCTTGTCGTCTAATGACGGCAGAGCTATGACGTGGACAGTGTTCGTCCTTGCCATGGTGCTCCTGCCCAGGTACTTGCTTCCTCTGCAGTGTTTCTGACTCAAACACCTTTCATATAGGAACGGTGAATGTAAAACAGATAAAATTAAAAGTAATTTTAAAAAATAATCTCTTGAAACTAGGGGAAATAGGTCCTTCCTCTTTTTGAAATCTTTTATTGATCCTTTCTCTTTGATTAAAGATGTGTCAGAGGAGGTGTTTGGGGGGTGCGTGTGGGAGCTGTGTCTTTCTTTCCTTGAGGTTTCGAAGTGACAACGTCCTGTTTTCATATGCTTAAGGAGGAGAACATTAAAGAAGGGACCTGTTCTATCATTGTGTTTTGTCACAGACAACCACAAGCAGACACAGCTTTTATATAAGGAAGAAAAAAATGTTTGCAAGTTGCAACGTTAGTTCCACCTTGGTGTTTAGGAGCGCTTTGGGGAGGTGCCCTTAGGCAATCTGGCTGCACTTGTAGATGTGTGGAGTGGGAGACGTGATGGAAAAGTCCACTGGAGTCAGGCGGTTCCCTACAGCAGAAATTCTCCTCTGGTTTGTGGGATATTTGTCAAATTGCAGTTGTTTAATGAAACACGTTTGGATTCCTCGTTGTCTTTTGGTTGGACATCAGAAGTGCCCTTGGCCTAAGACTAGCACCTTCTGACTCTCCTTGTCCTGCAGGTCTTTGCTGGCTGAGCTCTCGCTAGCTGACGAGTGGCTGCTTAGCCTCTGGTGCTTCACTGGTACTTGGCCACCTAACCCTGCTTTCACAGGCTAACAAAACCCCAAGGATATAGCCTAAAACCAAAGAGTAGTTGGTGGTATGCCTAGACTGACGCCGTTCTTAGAAGGGTATTTTCCTGCTAAGAAGTTACCGAAGTTGTAAGATCAACAATCGCCAGCTACAGTGACTGAATTATTGTTGAGCACCTTTTGAACTTTGATTTATGAACAACTGCATTTCGAAATTAGCCAATGGCTGCACTTAAGGCTAATGAGTGAGTAAAAGGGCACTGTGTTACAAAAGGCTTTGAAGAAACCAAGACTGTTCTTGGACTGAGAAAAGGGAGGACTTAACAAAACCAGAGAAGTACTGGGCTGGCTTTTTTTAAGCCTGCATGTGACCAGTTCAATGGTTTATCCTTAAATGTCTTATAACCATGCAAGCTTTGAAATGTTGAAGAATGCAGGTCTTAACCCAGCAGCTGCTTTGTGATGAAGTGTGTTTCTGATTTGGCAAGCGGTAGGTGCAGTTGCACAGTGTCGATCCCCTCCCGAGCACATTTTGGTATCTCCTTTACACCATGAACTCAGCGTTGTTTCGGTATCTCCTTTACACCACGAACTCAGCGTTACAAGAGGAGATGCGTGGCCGGTGGTGCCTGCTCAGCTGGAGGAGGTAGCTGGTTCCCTGTGCGCACGCAAAAGGGGGGCCTTGGTGACGTGGATGGGACTTCACTATGGTGGTGAGTTTGCCCAGGATTCGATTCTGCTCCGTTGTCACCGCAGGCTGCAGCAATAACACTTCTGCCTCCAAAAAAGATCAGAGATGGCTGCTAGAGCAGGCTCTTGAACAGCCCTGCTAGAGGTCTTTCCGGAGGAGAGCTGCTCGCCACAAGTGTGTCTGCCCAAGGAGAATCTAGGGCAGGGGAGGAGAGGAGGTATTTTGTAAAAGATCTTGCCCCATTTGTTCAAAGCACACAGTCAAAGCGGGACATGTGTTAGGTTTGCCTTGCTTTTGTGATAGTTTGTGGCCCGGTGGATGGGAGAGGCAGAAAGCTGTGCCGAGGAAGAAATTGCCCTCCCTGATGAGACCCAAATGCAAGGGGAAAGCTGTGATCAGTCAAACCATGGTTAACTTTGGCACCTTCTTTGTGCTTCATCTCCTTTCTGTATCCTAAGCAAGCTGAAAAAGTAGGCGGGGAAATACTTTTTCCATCCTAAACTAAAGGAAAGCTTTTGGTAGTAATTCAGTGGAAACTGAAGTTAAATCTTTCTATGAGCTTGACTTAAGTGGAAATTGTTAAATACTCCAGGATGCTGTCATTCTGTAACCTAAGACTGCAGTTTGAAGTTTTTCGGGATGTTTTTGCTGCTCTTCACCAGCTTTCCGAGTCCTTGAGTTGCTCGTCAACTTTTTGAAGATCTTCGCAATAAAAAATCTTCATGGTGTGGGGTGTTGTTTTTTTTTTTTTAACTCTTTATAAGTAATATTTCTGGGCTCAAAACTGTCAATATTAAGTTAACACAAAATCTGTAGGCCAGTGCCTCCTGTTTTGTGCTGTTTTACTGAGTGAAGTTCAGGTTTTTTATTAGATAACTACATATGTTTCAAAAATCTTTTTAGGCTTCGGCAGCATAGCAGCTGAAGTGCTTTCAGAGTGCGGTCTCAAGCCTGGCTCTTTGATCTCCCTGGGGATTATGCAGACAGAAATGGGTGGAAATTGTACGTATGTGTATGATGTGAACTTGTAGCCGGGATTTTGACTGTAGGTGAACGTGTTTTGATTTTTGAATAAAGCCTGTAGAGGGTTGGTCCTCTGGAAGTCTAAACTTACCCTTAATTGACTTACTATCAGTTAGTAGTACCTCAAAATATGGGTCTTATTTCATATTAGTGTGGTTTTTGTTTATTTAATCCACTTGCTGGTCTGGTTCACTGTATGTCTGCAGAACAGTTGCTATGCTTCAACCAAAAAGCTAGTGCAGAGGCAGGAATGAGATGCAGGAGCAAGACGGGGAAGGAAACAGAACCTGCTGAAGTGAGTGCTCGTGGCAGAGGAGATATTGGTGGTAAAGCCAGTCGGGCAATCCACAAGCTTTCTGCTCTGGGGCCCTGAGCTCCACGTGTGCCATACGTGTTGGTGTGGGGTACCCTTAAATGGAGGTGGCCGTCGTGTGGAGGAGAGGAGGTTATAGCTCAGGTTATCTTGGGGGCTGTGACCCTACGGTAGAAAGGGTTTGCAGTGGGGCTGCTCTCATTCTGCCGTGAAAGGAATTATTTTGTTTTTGATATTAGTTAATGACGGTAAAATCTTGCCCTGAATCTTGCGAGACACTCAAGTTTTCCCTCTTAGGCTTAAGTACTGTCAAACCTCAGAGTTAGCATCTTTTTGTCCACTCCCTACCCATATCCACATGCTTCTCCCCCTTTCCTTCTTATGGCAGTCATCATCTGATGAAACACTTGGTGACAGAAACGAAAGAAACTTATTCTCTTCCATACCACTCATTGCTCTGAAAGCTCAAGTGTTTAAAAGTCTGCCTGCTGTGTTTTCCTTATTCTGCTGTGTTGTTTTTCAAAGCAGGTCTTTCTCTCTGCGGCAAACATGAATGTGTGGCTGTGAATTTGTCAGTTGTATTGTATATATTCTGGTTTTTTTTGGGATTAGCCTTAAGTAGTTGTGTCTTGCGTTATGCACATGCACGTATATATTGCAGTAGCACCATATCATGCATAGGCATGTGTACGTATGTGCAGCAGCACAGTCTCACGTAGCAGGCGTGCATTATTCTGTGTGGAGGAGCTGCTGCTGGGTGCTGCCTGGCGGTACGTTTATAAAAGCTCGGCCAGGTACCAGATCAGTGCAATGCCTCCTTAAGAGGGAAGATTCCTAAACTGTGGGTAAACAAGAGCCCCATTGATCTGTGTGTTTCTAAACTGCACGTTCAAAGTCCTTTTTGATGGCTTTTATATATAGTATCTACTTTCGAGGACAGGTAATAATTTTACGGGGATAATAAAAACCACCATATTGAAAGGGATGGCTTGCGTTTCTAATGGTGTCCGCAGGAGTAAAAATAACTTTGCCTTACGTGGTTTTATTAATCATTTGATGTGTGTTTAGGGAACCCGGCGTGAGGTGCTGCCAGCATAGCAGGAGCAGATTGACTGCCCTTCCCCGAGGCGAGGGCTGGCCGAGCTCCCCACCTCTGAGAGCCACCAAAGCTGTGCATGAAGAACCCTCTCTTTCCACTTCTCCCCCAGCAGTCCGAAACCCAAACCAACTTGCAATATTCACCCTGTCTGCTGTGTATTTGTGCGTCGGTGCGCTCTGTAGAGGAAGAGGTGAGTCTGGATGGAGTTGTGTGCGAGGCTTGTGGGCTTCTGGAGGAGCCTTGTTCTGAAGGCCCCCCGCTCCTGTGCCCTCCTCCTGGTGTTTCTTTGCTTTGTTCTTCCCCGCTTCGCTCAGGCAAAATGCAGGGCTGCTAGCTTCCAGCGCTCTTGAGCATGGAGGTGCCCGCCTGGTCACAGCTGCCATTGACGGTTACGGAAAAGGAAACGGCAAGTTTCTTCTGTCTTTCGTTGATCCCAAGGATTTCAAGTGCAGCAGTTGAGCTCTCTACCTCACTAAAGCTGCGCATGGCTCCAGGTTTCAGGTCTTCTCCCGTGGCTGCAGGGTGCAGCTGCAGACAGAGAATCTGAATTTATGGCACTGAGGTAGGAGTTAGCTCCTATCCATGAATGGTTGTGATTTGTTTCAGTGAAAATGAAGTGAAGCAAGAAGAGACCAGGCTGGCAAGCCCTTTCTGAAGACAGCAAGCGCCTGGAGAACGCACCATGTCATCTGCTAGTGATGCTCGCTCATGGTCCAAACTGTGTTTTATTGGCTGCTCTTTTGGTTTTGCTTCTGCCTGTGACTGGGATGCAGAAGCTATTCCTTCCCCACTCGCTGGCAATTGGGGATGTATGCACTTTCCAATACATATGTCTACATACAGAAGTCCTGACCTGATGTCTGACAGCACGTGTGTCTCGGGGCTTGTTATGGTCTTCAGGTCAAAGTATTTGCGTTGTTGTTTACCCCTTTGGGTGAAATCTGAGTTTGTGTGATTTAAACTTTCTCTGCTCTGCTGTTCCTTGTGTTTCCATCAGGTAGCACTTAAATTAAACAAAACAAAAACAAAAAACCCACCCCAAAAGCCCTGCTCTTCTAAAGCTTACTCAAAGCATCTGGGTGAATCATTCAAATGGCTGGAACTATTCAGTCACCTATATAATTTTTAAATATCAATTGAGTCACAGAACTGTGTACTTGCTATTGAGTGACTTTGTTTTTCGAAGTATTTAGTGAAAAGTGCACACGCATGTGGTGTTCCTAATACTCTCTAAATGGTTTTGTCCTGAGTCTCTTGGGGCTGGTTGTTTTCCCGAGGCATTATGAAAAAACCCATGGAGTATGATTTAAAATTTACATTACAACACAGACTACAGTGCAGAAAACTCATGGCCCTGTAACTTTGGGAAATCACGGCAGCTTTATATGATCTCCAGGCCCGCATCTAAGAGTCAACAGCTTTGTTGCAGGCCATATACATTGCAACATGAGAGCTGTCCTCAACCAGAGGGAAGGTGAGCAAATATTTTTGGGGTGGTTTTTAACACTTCCAAATACTTCTACGGGTTTAAGTCTAGGGTGATGTAGACCAAGTGTTTGTGGTTGGTTTGTTGTTTTCTCTCTAGGCATACCAGAATGGGTTTTCCTTGCTTGCGGAGAGCATCTTTAGCCACTCTGCGAGGCTGAGCGCAGGTCACTGAGCCGTGCCGCCCTGCAGGGCTGAGGTGTCCCCTCCCCGGCAGTGACACATGGCCAGCCGCTGGGGGACAGTCTGCTTGGGGCCTTTTGGCTAGGGGTTCATGAGTAGTTACACACACCAGCTTCTTCCCTCACGTCTCTTTGGAGCTCCAGTTAGCCACAGATGATCGACTATGGGCTTTGTGGTGGTAACCACAATTTAAGAATGAGTGAAATAACTTTGCAGCCCATTGATAATTTGTTTTCTTCTTGGTGCACTACAGTTTTTAATTTCTTGGGGTGAAAAAAATCAGCCATCCTTTAAAAACTTAAAGGTACTTCTTCCGCTTCCTCGGCTGTGTTTTCAGGACAGGGCACTCAGGTTGTGAGAACTGTGGGTACAGCATATCTCAAGCTGCCAGAAAAACACCCAGACCCTGTCTTGGTGCTTGATTTTGGAAGGGCAGGGGACTGTAGTACCAAGTGGTCCCTGGGTCCTCACCCCGCCGGTGTGGCAAAGCTCTGCTGATGGCTCTCACTTCTTTAGCTACTTTGCGCAAAAGCTTATAGATATTGTAAACTCTGCCTTTCACAGGTAGAGCTTTCGAAGAAATGCTAAAAGCGAGCTGGCTGTTAGCCCCAAGCAGAACTATCAAGGTGGGTTTTTTTACCAGCTGTGTCCTATTTTCTACTTCTTTGCACCTTTCCTAGAGTCTTGTGCTGCCTTTCTCCCTTCTGACTGATTTCCCATGTCCTCTGCCCCATGAGCTGTCTCCATTGCAGTTAGCTATCAATTTCTTACCGCTCTCTTTACCTTTTTGCTGGATTTTTGTGGCTGACACTGATCAATAGGTTTTACTGATGGAAGACAAGATGGATAAACTGTGCGTGGTAGTAGTAGTTCAGGAAAAAAATGCTAAAAAGCAGAGGCAAGTGCTTCTGATTTGTAACTGTTGTACGTGCATATTTGTGTCTTTCCTGTCTGTTCAGTGTACAGCACTGGAAATATCAACAGGTGATTAAATATAAACTGTTTTAAATCTCACCGATTCGTTATACATTGCAGATGAATTTGTTTTGAGGGAGAATTATTTTGAGACTGAGCATTTTGTAGGAGCCTGATGATTTGCAGGGTGACAAGCTGCAACGTGAGGTGGCAGGTCTGGCGTAGGGAATCTATGTGGAGAAGATGCTTGGGGGGATGCTGCCATTCCTTGAACTTAGCCCAGGTCTTCCTCTTCATGGTCTTTATTTTCAATGATCAACATGTTAAAAAATGAAATACATAAAAAGGCTTAACTCATTCTTAGTATGATGGCTGACCAAGAGGGCTGTCTTTTCTCCTGAAAACTCCTTCATGCCATAACTTAGTATTAGTGCTGATGGTGTCTTCTGTTTTGTTTTCTTGGTAGCACTTTTGGATGTGGCTTGTAGCACTGAAGAGCATTTAGGACTGAGGAGGCCTGATTGTGGTGATACTTTGAATAGCCCAGCCTAAAGATATTGTGCGTCTAAGAAGGATCATTGTTATCCAAGAGCCTGGTTCTGCACTCCTGTGCAACTGTACATGTGTGGTCACATAGGGTGGGAGCGCTGGTAAATCCAGTGTTTTGGGGTCTGAGTGTCTATTACAAGTGGCCGATGCTTTAGGAAAAGCGTGCATGCCTCCTTCTTGGGGCTGGTGGTGGAGAGGAAGGTCTGCTCCAGGCTAGGGGTTCCCACAGCCTGGGAAGACACTGTAACTCAGGGTGGTACTGAGGCAGCTGGATGGAAGGTGTCTATATAAATTAAGTACCCCGTGAAAATAAATAAGGGCATCTGCAGCACAAAGGAAAAGGAGAAACGTGAGGTTGGATATGTGGTGGGACACTTTGGGAAGTAAGTGCCTGGCTTTTCTTCACTTGGAATTAGAATTGCTGGTCTGCTTTTTTGTTTTTCTGCTGCATTCTTCATTTGGAACATTGTTTGTGCTACCCTTGAACATTAACTGCCCAAGCAGTTCACTTAGTGTGGGCAGCCGTGGAAGTCTGTTTTCCATCTTTCGGAAGATTCCAGCTAGTTAGGTTCCTTTTGTTATTCAATTTTCTCTTGTTTACCAGGGTGTTAGGAAGCTGGAATACAAGCAGTGTGTGTTTTGCCCTAGGAAACATCAGTAGTCCAGTCACCATTCCAGAAATTCCTCTCGGTTCATTTTTCTCTGTAACAGAGCTCACAAAGACTCTGAACGCAGTAAATGTAAATCTGAAAAGGTCAAACCTCATGTATGCCGGAGACAGGAGTACAGGATGACAACGATGCAAGGGCACAGATGAATTTTAAACTGTGGATTGAGAACAGTATGTTCATCGAGAACTGTCAAAGTACATGTCTCGAGTACTGAGGAGGAATTAGAGGCAAAGCAGCAAGGATTTCTCTTGCATTACTCAGCGTCGTCTTAACGTATAGCAGAGAGGGATCAAAACACAAGATTCATGGCTAGGAAAGGGTAGGAGTTGCATAAACTGGGGTTGTTCTTTGCTTCCGCTTGCTTGGCCTGCAGGATCCCGCTGGCAGAGAAGTGCCCGGAGAAGCAGCAGATCGAGGGGTTTTCCCGTCGGCCAAAGTTGCGTCGAATGTGCCGTTTTGAGTATGGGTTGATGCAGAGCTTGCAGCTGAGGCACGTTTCTGTTCTGCGGGTCCGTTCACGTATGAGCATGCTGGTTTTGTGCTGAAAGCCTGTCCAAAGGCTTCAGTTTGGATGAAGTCCTTCTTGTACAGCACTTCAATACTGGTGGGATCGGCTTTGCCTTGATGCATTTCCAATTCAAGAAGTGAAAAACCGTACACAGTGTAGGGGGAATCTCATCTAGAATATCAAAATTGACAAATGTCAAGTGTTTTCAGCTGCTCCTTGGCACCTGATGTACAAAGGATGAACAATTCCTGGGCGTTGGGCGTATTGAAATATGGGCCAGAATTGATTTTTCAGGGAGGTCATTGATGTGCACTGTGGGTTTGACGGGGCTGTCACTGCAGCACTGCCTCCGGATGCCATTGTGCCAGCAAAAGGCAGCATGGCAACATATGAGGGATGAACAGGGCTGGTTTCTCCATCACTGGCTGGAGGAAAGGAAAACAAAAATAGCTGTCAGTGTAAAACACTGGAAAAATGCAACCAAAGCTGATGGAGGCATTTGTCATTTAGCAAAGTATGAAATCATGGGGTTTTTTGTCTTAAATAACATACAGGTAGGATAATATGTTCAGGATAATAACGCGCACTAGTTCTAGGAAATGAGAAACTGAGAATATGAACGTTTTGTTAGCGGTGAATGCCTCGGAGCGCGGGACACACCGGCAGACTCCTCTTCCTCTGCCGGCACCGGCACTGCTTGGCCGCTGCCAGCTTCGTCATCCTGAGACCCCACCTTGCTGTTAATGTCTTGAAGTGACTTGGCACAAGAAGCAAATCTTATACTTAAGGCATTTGAATCATTTCAGGGAATGACCTAAGCTAGAAATGAAAGGTGAAGGCTGCTGGGGAGTGCTGTGCACCACCACGTGCTGTGACTACCAGGAGCTGGCCGATGCCTCTCCAGACTGCAGCCCACGGAGTGGGTTGCGTGCGGCAGTTCCTGAGCTGGGCGGAGGGATGGGTGCGCTCCCCGAACGCGATGGGAGAGCAAACCCCTGTGGCCCTGTTCCCCTGCCTCAGCTTTGTTTCATACGCGGGCTGTTTGAGGGCGGTTCATCCTCTTTGGTGCCCACCTCGGGCTTTTCTTCTGCAGGCTGTGTGGTGCACTGAATTAATGTCCCTGTTACGGTGCAGGGAGAGGCAGCTCCTCTGGATCACCAGTGTCACCAGTAAGCAGGGAAGGCAGTTTTGTAGTGGGAAATCAGGAACGCACCATCTAAGGAAATTGCCAATTTACAGTCACTCTTTCCCACCCTAAAAGAGGGGAGGATAAAGCTTACAGAAAGGTATTCCCAGCTTGACCATCTCCAGATAAATTCAGGTCCTCTTTATACCATTTATTAATTTTTCTCAATATTTTTTTGGTATATCGTGTGTTTACTGAACGTGCTGTTACCTGCTGTTCATGTAAACTAATGGAATATATTTTTGTTTTAGGACAATAATTGTGTATGTGTGTGCATATATTCGATACATATACATGCATTTATATAAATGTGTTAATTGCTGTGATAACATTGTCTTCTATATAATAAGCCTTCTATTTTATGATCTTCAACACATGTAATACGGATTTGGAAAGGCGTTATGAAGGAAAAGGCATTACTTTAAATTTATTTAAAGAGAGTTCAAGGCCCGTAATGCATGAAACAAAAATATTCTTTAAAGATGTTAGCTCATAACTCCAGGCAGCATATGTCTCCTCTCCAGAGAGTCCTACTTATGAAAGCAGCATTTCTTGTGAGGCAGAGAATCGCTGACTTGAACGTCTGGGTTATTTTGTCCAATCTGCCCTAGTTCAGAGCCTTTTCATCTTTGTGGCTATTTAGCAGAGCCAAAAGCGTAACCCAGAGACTCGTATCTGTTGTTTTCTGCTGGAAAAAAAGTCTCACCAGCAGCATGGGAGAGGAGCAAGTGCTCAGACTTGGCACGGACACTTCTGATTGCAGTAGCGTGGGGTTTCTGGATGCTTTTTCTAGCAGCTCCCAATTAATAATTTGCTGATTTCAAGCTGCCATCTTCCTACACACTTCCCACCCGCCCCGAGAAGTCTTGAATCTGTTTTGTGGCTTTCCTAAGTGTGTGTGTGAAATATCTCTAGCGCCATTTTAATGTCCGTAGGGCTTCGGCGCAGCTTCCAAGCAGCTCAGAGCAGTGGGATGGCCCCTTCCACGCAGTGCCGTGTCCACGAGATCGGCAGCAAAGGCACCAGACTCCTGCAGCATGAGGAATAGGTTATTGCATGGCCACGTCTGCCTCGCTCTTTGAAAATTTGTTTCACGGTAGTATGAGAAGTTAATTTTGATTTCCCCGCTCCCCCATTTGCTAATAACTTTTTTCAGTGTCTTTCCCCTTCCATGGGAAAGAGGGACCCCCTTGGCCAGGAGAAGCTCTGATGGACTTCTGATGGCTTTCTGGGAGGTTCCACTAGGCTTTTGGTTGGCAGCCTTGGCTTTATGATGAGAAATGGGAGATAAATAACTTCAGATTAAAAAAAACCCAACAAACAACAAGAACTGAAATCCCTTTTTTTCCCCTTCTTTTTCTGATTACTGCTGAGTAAATGGTGCCTTAAGGAGTATCTTAAGCAGTAAAAACAAGTCTCTTAATTTACACTTTCCTATTTGCAGTCATCAAACAAAAATCAATATAACAAAACAGGACTGACTAAAAAAAAACCCTTGACTTTTCATTTTTTTCAGATATTTTTTGATTACTAAGTATGATGACACTTCTTGGCATCGCTGTTTTTACAAGTTGGCTTATTGCATTGCTTGCAACTCTCAGTCTTTGTTTTATTTAGCTGTGGTTTTTAATTTCCTGTTTGTGGCAGGGTACGTGTTTGTCCAACGCTCTATAGCTAGGATCGTGCGGCTTGCCTTTCCGCTCGCAGTTACCGGGTTATGGTGGCGTTTGCTTCACAGGCGGTTCAGTGTGCGAGTTGACAGCACGTGGCTGTATTCAGCATAACCTGCAGCAGCTGCTGTCCGAGTCATATGCGACGTAAAGCCTGATGTTTCCAGCGGTTGTAAATTTTGAACTTGGGAGTGAGCTTTTAAATCAAAAATGTATGCCTGCTGATGCCTTATCCTCGTTGGGTTAATTTGGTTTTGAAACTAATGTATTAATTTCATTTTTGGAATGGGCTTTTTTTTTTAAGACTGTGTGCTGGAGGGAAGAAGAGGGTTGAAAAGGCCCTTAGGGCAACCTAAAAAGTCTTCTGATGGTGCAGAGGGTGTTGGGCCACTGCAGCTGGTATCTTAGACTTTCCTGACCTGGGAATGGGGACTTCACTGTTGGTCCAAGACGTTTCTGGTTGCGTGATGTTTAGGTGGTTCACAGTATGTTGCTTGCAGTTCACCTGCATAGTTTCCCTGCTTATGAAGGTGAAACCTGGCAACTGTGTTGGAGCAAGCTGAGTAGTGCCCTTGGTTGGGAGGAGATCAGATGTTAAAGCCTACAGCAAACCTTCTACCCGCTGTAAGATTTGGAGACCTCTACAGAATATTTTTTTAAAACTTTTCTTTCTTTTGTAACACATGAAAAATATTTCATCATGCAGTCATCTGATTCTGCATTCAGAGAAATCCTCACGGATTTCAGACCTCACCTAGGTGCTAAAACTCATGAGATTTCTTATTATGCATTAACATTGTCTCTGGACAGACCTTGTGCACATCCGGGTTGCCGCGGCATTTATGCAAGTGCAGTCCGTGGGGTTGTTTGGAGCTTTTTAGTCCCCTGTGAGACTGCCTGTTGCAGGTAAAAGCTTCCGTGCTCAGAAGGAATGGGCAGGTAATCCTTGTTAACATACATTTTTATTGCTGTTGTCCTATTTGTCAAGGAAACTTCAGCACAGAGTAGAGCTGGTGCATTTTGCTGTTAACTTTAACGTGCCTTTTCGTTGTTTGAAGCCGCTTAACACCATCAATTAGGTGAGTCTAAGTATCTCGCAAGCTGTTCGGGGTGAAAGGAGCCTGTCCCGATGGGGTAAGGAGGAGACACTCATGCGTAATTTTATTGAAGCAGTGTGGCACAGCGGGTGGGCGTTTTGGCTGCGTGCAGCCACTGAGCAACATTAACCTTAACGTAAAAGAGGGGGAGGATGGCGGAGAGTATTTTTGCACCCCCTACTACTGAAAGCCTGATGTTATTTTGAACATAGGCAAAGTCCCGCATTTTGGGTTGGCCCCGTGGTAACATGGGCTTGCTTCTCCTTGTCTTGGAAACGGAAGTCACTCCTCAACAGGCCAGGGATTAGAAATTTCTGTTTCAAAATGTGCTATTCTCATGTTACTGTGTTTAATGCAATTTAAAACGCTTTTACTATAGCAAATCCATATTACTAATTTCATCTAATATTACTATATTAGATAGCCATGGAATAATGATCCATTGTGGTAAAGCGGTAAGAAAAAACCATTATGTATTACATGAGCATTTCAGTTTGTGTTAACCCCCTCACTGCAATAGAACAGGAAAAAAAGAAATTTTGAGTGCGAGGGAGAAGTTGTCGATTGTACCTTTCTCGTGGTGTTGGCAAGGTTTTCCTCTGCCAGAGCTTTCCGTTGCTTTCCATCGTCAGGGTGAATCAAAGCAGGTGCTGAGGTTGGGTGTTGGGAGCTGTCTTTGGGTGAGTCACGGTCTCTCCCCCCGAGGTGCAGGCTGAAGCTGGTTCCCAAGAGCAGTCTCAGTTTCATGCGAGTAATACTTTTACTTTCATCTACGACAGGGACTACTGAGAAAGTCTAATACTTTTACTTTCATCAACGACAGGGACTACTGAGAAAGTCTAAAGGGTTTCTCATAGACAAGAAAAGATATCCAGGGGAGTCTCAGGTTTATGAGAAAAGCAACAGTTTGGAGACTGAGGATGAAGATTTTGCACCGTTTGAAAGGCACACAATTTATCCAAATGCAAACTTGTGTCCCAGCGTCCTGGGTCTCACCGATGTGAGTGTACTGAAACACCTGATCTGAGCAGAATGGAAGAGGAACGTGAGAGTGGAAGGAATTATCGCAGCGGAAGAGCTTGAGGTTTGCAGTAAGGCAGAGCTGGAGGCATGCAGGATGAAGCCTATGTAACCTCGTGGATGAAAATCAGAGGTGCCTAGAGTAGAACGTAGAGGAACACGTGGCAGCACGCTGCTTGTGGCATCCTACAAAACATCTCTTTGTGCTTCTGAGGTCTTGTGCCTTTTCAGTTGGCTATTGATGTAGCTCTGCTTTCCTTCCCATCAAGACTTCTTTCTTCAAGTAATGCCTAGTGCCTTCTCTGATGTCCAGCTAGACAGCCAGCAGTTAAAATAGTGCATACTGTTATGAGAAGAAAATCTGGAAGCAAGCTGGAGAGCCTCATTCGAGGGAACCTGCCTTTGGGGTTGGTTATCAAGCTGGGGGAGCAACCTGGGCTTGCAGCATGAACCGTGTTCAGCAAAAAGGTCAGATACTCAGGAGCATTCCTGGTCTTCAGTGGTTGTGAGGGGGTACAAGCTGCACTTTTCCTGTTGGCAAGTAAGGTTTTCAGAGAGCGCCTGAGTGATGATACTTGTGTTTGTTACTTGCTGGAGGACCTTGGCCTGAGTTAATGGCACAAGGCTGGAAATGACTGCCAGATGCATGTGCTGGTGATTAATGCAATAAAAGGAAACATTAAATCCTTTCTTGGAACAGAAGGTCTGCGTGTTGAAATCTGCCTAAAACCAAAACAAGACCCTCCATAATCCTGGAAAGATCTGCCGCTGCTCTGATGTGAACTGGGGAGAGCCAGCTGGGAAGAGCTCCTTTATGAACTCCATTGATGGACCGCTACCAGAACTCAGTGAAGAGCAGTTCAAAAAGTACATGAATGCCTTTGGGAATTTCTGCCTGTTTGACAAGAAGCAAAAGGCCTGTTCTCACTGTCAGCATTATCATGACAGCCTTAAGAAGTCCTTTGCCATCCTCGTCTCGCACAAGTGCAGACAGATACACCCTTACCTGTCTAACTGGCTTTCGTGGTCTCCATCCACTGCTCTCTGTACAAATCATAGAATCGTAGAATGGTTTGGGTTGGAAGGGACCTTAAAGATCATCTAGTTCCAACCCCCCTGCCATGGGCAGGGACACCTTCTACTAGACCAGGTTGCTCAAACCCCCATCCAGCCTGGCCTTGAACACTTCCAGGGTTGGGGCATCCACAACTTCTCTGGGCAACCTGTTCCAGTGCCTCACCACCCTCATGGTGAAGAATTTCTTCCTTATACCTGATCTAAATTTACCCTCTTTCAGCTTAAAGCCATTACCCCTTGTCCTATCACTACATCCCCTTGTAAAAAGTCCCTCTCCAGCTTTCTTGTAGGCCCCTTCAGGTACTGGAAGGCTGCTAGAAGGTCTCCCCAGAGCCTTCTCTTCTCCAGGCTGAAGAACCCCAACTTTCTCAGCCTGTCCTTATAGGAGAGATGCTCCAGCCCTCTGATCATCTCTGTGGCCCTCCTCTGGACTTGCTCCAACAAGTCCATGTCCTTCTGGAGGGACCCCAGAGCTGGACGCAGTACTGCAGGCGGGGTCTCATGGGAGCGGGGTAGAGGTGGAGAATCACCTCCCTTGACCTGCTGGCCACGCTTCTTTGGATGCAGCCCAGGATACGGTTGGCTTTCTGGGCTGCGAGTGCGCACTGCCGGCTCATGTTGAGCTTCTCGTCATCTTCACGGCTCTAATACAAAGACAATAATTTCCACAGAAATACTTAGTTTGAGTGTTTTAAAGTAAAACAGTCTTTTGATGAATGGCTCCACGTTCTTATCTCTGGTTAAAAATAAGCTTTTGTCTTTGGCACTTCTGGGGGGTTTGTTTATTTTTTGAGAGTGAAGAGCCAGCTTTGAAGTTTGGAATATGGTCATGCTGGGCACAGCTGTTTTGAATTGCATGTGTTGTTTTAATTGCAGTTTATCCGTGTACTTCCAGGATCGTTTCAGAGTTTAACTGATGATTTTGATTAAAAAGTTGCCCTTTGCTGGGTGCTGTCTCTGTTGGCTGTTTTGTCCTGAGTGCCCTGAATTAGCGTGTTGGGAAAGGATTTTGACCTCTGGATGCCGGTAATTTTTGGGGTGCCGCATGGCAGCTTCACCCAGAGCAGCACTATGAATTTGGTACGTAAAACCCTGGAGATGGGCGCTAGTTCCTTTCACGTGGACTGTCCCTTCACATGCTGATGATATTGCGGCTCCTCCTCACTGGAGTATTTCTGGTAGCAACTACTTTGTATTGATGGTCTGTTATATGCCTGCACAGAAATAACTGTCCTAACTTTGTACACCAGTTTCTTAAAATTTTATGTGGACCTACTTGAAATATGAGCAAAGCAAGGAAACAAAATTTGTCTTTTTCCCTTTTTGAGAGAGAGGATGGCATTTTAAACATGTGATTGCTGTCTTCAATGGGCTTAGGGTGAATTGCAGTTTAGGCTCCTAATAAGCATGATCAGCTTGTCTCTGATCCTTTAACTGTTTGACCAAAAGGATTTTTCACTGGTGAGCAACAGATTTTACGCTATTACAGTAACAGGCTTGGATGCGGAGAAGATACCACACGCCAGGATGAGTTCCTTGGGAAGGTGGAGCTGCAGAAGCTGTGCAGGTACCCAAGGAAGACGCGTGCAGGTGGGTGAGTTGGCAGACTGGCCAGCCCTCCATCTGACTGCTGGCTCTTAGCTCAATGCAGCGGTACGAGCTGAATTAAGTCCCTGCCTCCTGTAGTTCAAACATATATCTTTAAATGTAAGTTCTTAGGCTGAAGTATTTGACCTGATGGACAAAACAGGTAACAGGCAGAAGGAATCAAGGCATTTGCTTTCAGACCCAGTCGAGCTAGCCCTGGCACTGGGTAGGTGGCGAGCAGGCTGATCTCACTCAGGATGGGTTAATTATAAATTCTGCCTGTCTGATGGATATATGTGAAAACGGAGGGTTCTGGGTTTAAACAAATGACACTGTCCTACATAATTCAAGCCCTGGGGGAGAGCGGAGCTGTGGTTACTGTGATACATGGGGTGTGCGAGGCACCAGCACCCATGGAGCTGTTGTTTCCGAGTGTGTTGTCCTGATGCACATGGAATAAGGTTGGTGTGACAGCAGGGAGGTGAGAGGAGCCCTCTCGGGGTCTCGCTCAAGCTTCTGGAGTTGTAGGTCTCCAACAAGCTGTGTGTAAAGCAGATGTGTCCAGTCCAGCTTCCCTGACCGTGCTGTTTGTTTTTTGCCTTTGATTGGAAGCGTTCTCAGATCTCAGAAGGATTTTTTTTTTTTCACTTGTGTGGAGTTTTCGCCCAGTATTTTAGCTCTTGTTTTGTAGAAGAAAGGCTTGACGGAGCACTCTGACAGGTGGAAACTCGAAGCCTTGCACTCTGACAGCCACCTGGGACCCAGCAGCTCCATCGAACCCAACTCCTGCTCTGTTTGCTGACGGTCCTGTTTCCGTGTCTCCGTATTTATTTTCCCCAATGAAAAATTCTCCCTTTTTTCCTCTGCTCTTTCCAATTCTGCCATCCACTCAAGAAGCTGCAGCTTGTAAGGCGAAAAGGCATCTGCTTAGTAGTGAAATTGTAGATGGTTCCCATTGCCAGCAGTGTCCAGGGAGGGGTCTGAGCATCAGTTTCCTTTGCCTCTTTTCTCCCTGCCCTCTGCTTCATCCAGGAATTTTCCCTGCGTTAGCCTGCTTTCTGAAAGCATTAGTGTAATGGGTTGGTGAGTAATTGTTATCACTTCCCTTTTCTGCTGCGGAAAGGATCAGAGTCTTTGGACACAGCCTGCCTTGGAAATGGTTTCATGGATGAGTCTTATTTAGCGTGTGTGCTAGCAAAACACAGGGCTGGGGTAAGGAAGGAAACTCGTGCCGTTTGGTTCATATAACATACAGTTTGTTCCCTCTTTAATGAGGCAAGCCTTTTTTCTGCTTGGTATCTCGTTAGCTTGAACATAGTGTCCTGTGAGCATGTGGGCAGGAGCTGGAATCTCGTTCGAAGCTGCAGAAAAGCCAGGCTATCTTTCAGCTGGTTTTCTTCCTGACAGTTTATTCAACTGCAGAGAAGGGAAAATTAAGCAGGTTATTCAACCTTCTCTCCTGCCTTTAAAATGTGCTTCATAGATCTCCTTCTGCTGGCAATTGCAGATAATTTCGAGGGTTTTTTCTTTTCTTTTCTCACTTCATTTTTATATCACCAATCAGTTTTTAAAACCTGCTAAAATATTAGTTTTGATTAAAGTGGCATTATATCTGTGAATCTGTAGCTATCAAACGTGAATTCATGTGCTCTGAATAGTCCGTGATTGTGAAATGGCCGGGTGCCAGCAGCACCTCTCCTGCTGAATGCCAAGGGAGTCCTGCGGAGTTTGCTTTTTTTAGTGTGCTGAAGTTCATGGGATCTGTCTCGGCAGATTAAGCACTTCGCATTGATAATACTGATCTCCCGTAGAAATATTTATCTGTGATTGCGGAATATTGGCTTTACCCCATTCTCGTACCTTGAAGGATGGAAAGTTTTACTCACTTTTGATAAAAGGCGACATTAAAACTTTGAAAAAAAACCCACCATGCAGTTAGCAGGGAACAGGAACGTTTTGCAGAATGGCCCTTGAAAGAGTCTGTTGGTTGAACATAATATTCCAGAGTTAAGTTTAATGCTTGGACTATGCTAATTTCTTGAGGACAGTCACCTTTTCAGATGGATGGCACCCTGCAGATGGTGGCAGATTGTACCCTCCTCCACTCCTGCCAGGAGCCTGTGCTCGCTGACAGAATAAAAGCAGTAAGGATGAAGCTATCCGTAAGAGTTGATGAATCTCTTGCCTTTAAAATTGAAGTGCTTCATGCCAGGGAAAATATCTATGAATATATTTATAGTAATAAACAGCGTAGTCTCGACTCCTTCGTTGCAGGCGAGGAAATTGCTGTTCCACCAAGTCTGTGAAAGTGGAATCTACTTATAGATGCTTTGAAATGGTAGTCTTTTTTTTTTTTGCTCTGGGATTTAAAAATATCTGAAGTCCAAATTTTAGAAATCTGTACATTAATTGACAAGAAGATGTTACATACAGACTATCTAAAGCTGGTAGATAATGGCTGGTATATTCAGGAACAGGTAGACTGGGACAATTTTCCTGCTGTCTGGTATTGATAGTCGTTGACTTTATATTGGATAGGGCTGGGATAACGCGGAAGTGCTGTGCAAAGGCACCAGGTTGGTTCTGCATGCAGCATCTCATCTGAGATGGATTTAACGTCACGACCTAGCGGGATCCTGCAGATCCCACCATGAGTCTCCCAGCACTCTGGGGAGACAGGGACGCAATGATGTGGTTGATTCTCCATGGGGTGGGAACCCTGTGCTATCCTGTTGGGGCTCGAGGTAGCGCTAGGCAGGAGAAGGTCTTGGATGCCCACCACCAAATACCTTCTGATGTTGGCCGCAGAAGAGAGACTGCAGGAAATGGTTGGGTAAGCTAAGCCTAAAATAGAGCCAGGTCTCTGATACACTACTGGCCTGGCATGGCACACTGAACCGTGACTGTGTGTATGAAATAAGATAGCAGTCTTTCCTGCCTGTAAGAAAACACCTACAACTTTACTAGGTAGGTGTTTGGGGTTGAGCGGGCGCAGGTGTATTTCTTGGTTTTCCACCTTGCCTGAGTAAGACTGAGTAATCTGTCAGACTACCAAGGTGCGACAAGCGATCAGGACATAGGATACTTGTTTTGAAACTGCTGCAAGTGCGTGCTCGAGCCTGTCCATAATTGGACTTTGTGGTTATTTTCTGTGTGCCAAATGAGCTGATTTTGAAACTTGTTACAGAAGAATGGAATGAAAAACAACTTTAAATATGGATATTTTTGGCTTAAAAGGAAAAATACACATCAGAAGTGTACCGTACCTGCTACTTCTTTCCTTTGTATTTTATTTTTTCATCACTTAATGCTGCCTCCATCCAGGGGATGGTGGAAAGGCTGGCTGTAGGGGGTTCTGACTTTCCTTGCCCACAGGGGCAAGTAAGCCTACTGAAATGGCTAGCTGTTCTTTTTTGCTGTAATTATGTCAGACCATTTTAAGTAAGCTTTATCTCTTTGATCTAATGGATAGCTTACCACAGACCTTAGATTACTCGCATTTATATGTAAAAGATTATTTTATTACCGTGGATTTCCAAAATGACATCTCTTTCAAATTTTGTGCAGATGAAGTCATCAGAGTCTGCTGAAGAGACTGAAGATTGTCATATTTAGTAGGAGTTACGTTATCCTCCCACTGCACAGAATTACGGAAAATAACGGCGTAGGAAGTAGAACACAATGCTTTTATGATTTGGCATTTGAAAAGTAGTGTATTGTCATTTGGATATTAATCTGTAAACACCCTGAGGACCACAGCGTTTCCTGTTTTAACGCACCTTAGGTATTTGGCTTCTAGGATAACTCCTAGTGATATATTAAAGTTTGCTTTTCTTATTAACTGTTGCCGAGTGCTACTTTTCCTTTGATGTTAACCAAAGTGGGACCTGTTGGATTTATCTTTACTAGGTTCTGGGTAGGAAAGCAGTACGAAGCTCTTGTAGTTGTTATGCCTGAGTATCTCCTGACTCTTGTGAAATATTCATGTGGATTATAATGCAAAAGAAAGCTTAAAACCCAATATAGTTCTTGCTTGCGAGGTGCTGAGAGCTTGTGGTCTGCTGCTGGCTTCAGTGGAATGTTCCACCTGACATCTGGACCTGTGAATGTCATAAAATCATAGAATTCTTTAGGTTGAAAAACAACCTTTAAGATCGAGTCCAACCATTAACCTAACCCTGCTAAGTCTACCACTAAACCATGTCCCTAAGCGCCTCATCCTCACATCTTCTAAATACCTCCAGGGATGGTGACTCTACCACCTCCCTGGGCAGCCTCTTCCAGTGCTTCACCGCTCTCTCAGGAAAGAAATTTTTCCTAATATCCAGCCTGAACCTCCCCTGGCGCAACTTGAGGCTGTTTCCTCTTGTCCTATCACTTGTCACTTGGGAGAAGAGACCAACACCCACCTCTCTGCAACCCCCTTTCAGGCAGTTGTAGAGAGCGATGAGGTCTCCCCTCAGCCTCCTCTTCTCCAGACTGAACAACCCCAGCTCCCTCAGCCGCTCCTCATCAGACTTGTGCTCCAGACCCCTCACCAGCTTCGTCGCCCTTCTCTGGACACTCTCCAGCACCTCAATGTCCTTCTTGGAGTGAGGGGCCCAAAACAGAACACAGGATTGGAGGTGCGGCCTCACCAGCGCCGAGTACAGGGGCACGATCACTTCCCTAGTTCCTGCTGCCCACACTATTTCTGATACAGGCCAGGATGCCGTTGGCCTTCTTGGCCACCTGGGCACACTGCTGGCTTGTATTCAGATGTCTCTAGAGTAATCAGTATTGTCAAGGGCATGAAGGAGATTTAAGATTCCAGATATGCCAGCCTCTTCTGTAACCGAGACGGACATCAGCCTGACCTACTTTCTACTGCATCAAAAGTAAGAAGTCAGAATTATGGCAAATTAAATATGTACAAGACCATGCTGATGGTGTTTATGCATAATGTCACTCACTGGCAATGTGAGGTGGCTAACTTGGATATTAGATGTAGTAGTAGTAATAACAATAATTATAAAAAAAACAAACAAACCCCATATAAACAGGATTGGATTAGCTTTCATCTAAATGGGTGTTTTCTTGTTCATACTTGCAGGCCAAAAACTAACGTATTTAGAGCCCAGCTCTAATATATATATTTTTTTTTTTTTGTCTCCTCTCCTTCTATCCCTCATTCTGCCTGTGGATATCTGCAGCATTTTATTTTTACCATCCACCTTTAAAGTATGAGTAAATAGTGCTTAAATACTACGTTTGTTTTTGTTGAATTCTATAGGCTGTTGTGATGCGCTGGATTTTTATAGCAGTCGCATTTGATTCCAATTGAAACCATAATTGGTATTTCGACTTGATAGCTGCTGTAAATCTCAAAGAAGGGAAGAGAAGGATGCTCTCATTTTGTTAGGCTGCTTCTCTTTCGGATGCATAGTGCATCTTCCAGCTCTCTGGGCTAATTAAAATGCCATTACAGTACATGTGGTGCTACAATACAGTCTAGGGAGACTTCCAAAAATAGATTCTTGAGTGCAGACAAATTAGAGAGGAAATATGCACTGAGCATTTTCTCATAGGTTTAAAGAGAAATAATCCATTTGCTGCCTTAATTGCTTTCTTGTAAATGTTGAAGACTTTTTTTTTCTCTGTAAATTTCGAATGAGTAGACAAATAAATAATACGTCCGCGATAATTACTATTCTCATTACTAATATTTTAACTTGTTGTTAAACGCCATAGCCATTAATATGCAAGTCAGGATGTTCTAGTGGACTGTTCTTTAACGGTCAGGGACGGAGACTTTTATTCCTCAGCGATCCTATTTTAGCTGCCTGGTATCCCACGGCTACAAGGTTAGCGCATGGTCTGGTTTTAGAAATGCAGCAATACAGTTGACCGGAACCACCCACTCACCCACCCCAACTCCTGCCAAGAAGTAACGCAGATAAATACTGTTTGCACGTTGTTCAGCAACACAACCTCCCAAGTCATGTATAAAATGCAAAACACTTTTTATAATGGGACTGCGGTACGTATATGCTGATAGCAGGAGAAAACTAGATGTTCTTGGGCCTGGAAGAGGTCCATGAAATTACCGTGAGCTTACACATGTAAGGGAGATGGCGCGTAACTCCCTGGGCAGTGCCGGTAAGAGTGAGGAGCTCTCACTTTTCACGGCAGGTACCTCCCCGTAAGCTGCTGACAGCAGCCTGACGGCGAGGGCTGAGGCTTGTGCTGGTTTGTAGACCACTAGGCAGCCTTAGTCGGAGGGAAGGAGCTGGGGGAAGGGGAAGACAAGAAGACCAACAGCTCGTGACTGTGATGGCAAGTACCATGCGGAGGATCCGCTCTGTGGAGTGTAGCAGATGATGCTGTGGGGTCATATACGGGGTGTGTGGGGTTGTTTTGAAGCTTGCTTTAGGACTGCGTTTTAGTCCAGTCCCTCAGATATGAGTCCCCATTAGTGAGTGGCTGGAGTGTGTTAGGCTGGGCGTTCTGGATTGAGTTTGAGGTGTATCCCCCCAAAAAATCCAGTCTGTGTGCTTGGACTGCTCCACCAAATATATGGGATGTGGGAAGTGGGGCAGCCAGGGACTTGCTCCAAGAGCCCGCTCCCAACGCAAAGTGGAAGCTGATCCTGCCAATGCTCCTCTTTGTACAGGCTTTGAAGGTAGCCCTGGTCAAGCGCGCACCAGCTCATCTCTTGAGCGAAGAGAGCTGTGAGGTTGGTTGTGTCTGCGCTTCATGGAAAAGCTCGAAGTATTGTTGTGTTTAAGTGTCTGTCAGTCGTACCGTGAAGCAGACGGGAAGGTGGTGTGGTTGGAGAGAAGGGGAATGGACCTCTCTTTCTTTTCTTTGTGAGACAAGTTCACAATGGTTTTTCTAGAAAGCAGTGAGGAGAGCAAGGTAATTGTTTGCTTGATGACAACTACAAATTCAGGAGTCATTGATCCAGAAACATCCCCTTTCTGGCCTTAGTGAAAGCTTAATTTTAAATGTGGATGCATGCTCTTGAAAGGATGTGGTTGGGATAGTCTCAGATGCCAACTGATGGCTATTTATTCTGGGCTTACTGTCAGCCGCCTTGTTTTGCCTGAGGCTTTTTATCGATTGGGCACTGAGAAATTACAGCTGCTTTCTATTTTGGCTTGGAAGGCATGGGGGCAAGTTTTTGAGCTGTATCTTCCTGGGTTAAAAATAGCCAAAATAATCTGGTAACTGCCTTGCGAGTGGTTTGCAAAGAAACGATTATCAAATTCATCATCGGTCCCTTGGACTATTGCAGATGTCTTATTGGAATGTCTTATAGGTCAACAGTTTTCCTCTGCGCTCTTTTTTCTTATCTAGGAACTGGAAATACGTAAACAAAAAGCTCCAGTGCCTGCTGTATTACTGAGAATGGTAGAGTCCATTGGAGGTTTTGCCATTTGTGTGCCAAGCCCACCCCAAAACCAGCTTGGAAAGGAACCCGAAGGTGTGAATGGCAGGTATGTCCTCGTGTGGAGGACATGGACTGGCAGCCCAAGGGCAAGGTCTTAGGTTTTAGGACTTGTCGCTTACAGGAGACATCATTCCCTGCCTTCTCAGAAATAACCGATTGCTGCTATGTAGTGAAGTGTTGTCCCGAAAGTATATGACTAAAGACGACCAGAAACATATTTGGTCGAGAGGTCTCAAACTCCCTGCGTTAGCAGATAATTGCTCATCTGGAAGAAGTCTCGGGGCCACTATGTCGTCTTCCTTCAACTGAGAAAAGGCTGATGTTGGAAAAACGACGGAGTTCTGCAGACCCTCTATCTCATTTTTTTAAAATCTTTTCTCGGAGGTTTCTCCTTGATTACCTACAATTCATCTTCTGGTGTTGAATCCGAAACCGAGGGCAGTGCTTTGGACGCAGAGGCTGTCATGTCCCTGAGTAATGACCTCCCCTGCATTGCATTTGTGCCTGCTGATGCATCCTGGAATGAACTTGTGTCTTCCGCATCGTTGCCAAATCGTGGTGGATGCTCAGTTTTGTGAAGTGCTTTGGCTTTTCTTTGTTGTATCCTTACTTTGCCAGGTATTTCTCATTTGTAATTGTACATTTGACTATTATTATTATTATCATCATCATTAAGGTGGTAGGGTTTTACTCATTTGTCATTGAACCTTGCATCCATCCATTTTCCAGCTTGTCGCTGAATTCTGCGTCTTATGCTCCAAAGGGGATCTCTGTGGTGTAAGGACACGCCTGAGTTTTAAATGCATCTTTACTTCTCTTACCAGTAAATTGTGAGCTACCGCAGTACGCTGGATATAATAGGTCCAGCAGCAGATGATGACTGAGTGGCCTTTTTAAACCAGTTTTATGGTGATTCACGCAGACCTGATCTTCTTTCTGACATGCCCCATGTATCCTCTCAGTGTGGACTGTTGGTTGTTTTGGGGTTTGGTTTTTTTTTGTTTGTTGTTTTAATAAAACTTGAGTAAAATCAAAACTTTTTTTGCCAGTTTGCCAGCCAGACATACTGACAAAGAAACAAATCATTTGCCTGCCTTCAACTTCACCTCAATCCATCCGTCTTGCTTTTCCTGTTACTGGATTTTTTTGTTCTGCCTCTTGAAATTGTCCTCTCTTTCAGGATATCAATTCCTAGTCAATAATGCTGATTTTTCTGCACCTCTTGCTCCTGCCTTTCTCTCCTGCCCTTTCTTAAAGTTTTATTTCTACGACTCCGTAGGACTCTTCCTCTACTCTGTGTGGCCTTTGAAGATAATTGTTGGTTGTTCATCACTTTACTCAAGGAGTTCAAGTAGGCCAGGGTGATTTGCATCAGGTCGAAAGATCGGAATACATGGGAAACTATTTAAATAACCTCTTCGTTCCCAGTTCTGCCCTGCATTTTTAAACTCAGCAGAGTTAATTATAGTAAGGCTGCTTACAGTTTTCTGTAAGAGCTCACTGAATGCTTCAATCTTCTGGTTTTGTTCATTATTTGTCTCTCTTTTTTTGAAGTAATAAAGCTATACTTCCCTGTCCTCATCTGTTTTGGTTTTGCCTTGGGTGGTGATGTTGCTGTTGTTGTTTTGTTGCTTCATCTTTTCCGAGAGTTTTTATCCGTGCATGTTTCTGTCTTATTCTGGAGTGTACTGTAGCCATCTTGTCTTTGTTTTGCTATTTTCGACATGCTTAAATCCTGCTAACCCAGCTACTTCCAAACCTGTCCTGGCTATATTTTTAAAGTAACTTAAACAACTCTTTGGAACAGCCTAAGATAAAAATAAACTGTTCACGTTCCCATCAATGAATAATGGCTTCATCTTATTAATTAATGAGTAGAAATACCCATCTGGAAATTAAGCTACACTAAACGTTCTCAACCTCGAGCCATAAATCAGACAGGCTGGTGTCTGCTGCCTTCCAGGCTCGATGGACGGTGCAGTTTGTCTTTCCCTTGCGAGCATCTTGGACTGGACAGTCTGCCGGCATCATTTCTTCACCGGCTGCCGTCAGCCCTGGGATTAATCTGGCCGGTCCAGCCTCCCTGGTACAGCTGGGACAACTCACTCCTGCTGCTTTCTGATATTTTTGGTGACATCATTAGATTGATTCATATCGAACCAATTCAAGAGGATGTTTTCTTGAGAGTTATTTTTAGTAGCTAGGGACAAACTTGGCTACTAGAGAGCTCAAAAATATTTCGTAGCTAAGCTGGTTTGTCTCAGTACTATTCGAAGCAGGGTTTGTGGCTTGTAAGAGTCAAATCGTGATTGCGTGGTTTCACCTCTTCGCACTTGCTTTGCCTGTCCACCATGGTAAGACAAGCTGCTTCCCATCCCTGTCCCCTTTTTGGGGACTGCAGAAGCACCCCTGTGATCCCTTCTGGGCAGTAACAGGGATAAAACTATAGAGCTGTGTGTGGCACAGATCATTTTAGCATCTTCCGAGTTGTTTTCTTAAGTTTGTAATTGCCAAAGCTTTCTCTGTAGATACATGCTGAAGCGTGGAGAGGATTGGAGCTGAGTACTTTGTAAAGGTAGGAGGTAAAACTTTTTGTTTCTAATGGAAACTGATTGTATTCATTTTGGCATTTGCAGACTCGGAGCACTCTTAGTGCTTTCTAAGCATTGGCATAAACCATCACGCTTTTCCCTTGTCGCACAAAGGTCAATTATACAGCAATTGATTTAGGAGAGAGTCTCCAGTAATGGTGGTAAGAACACCCAGTGCAGCAGTAGCAGAAAACAGGCTTTTTTTTGAGGCTTACATCCCCCCAGGTGTGACTGGTTTATCTTCGGTGTGATGGTGTGACAGGATCTGTGAAGCAATGTGGCTGAATATGCAAAATATAGGGATTTTTTTTTTCTTTTTTGAAGTCTTATAGAGTGTATAATCGTAACCTAGGACTCCAAACGCTCCATCTTTCAGTGGTCAGTTCTCATGGTTGGTTTTTTTAAACAGATAATTCTTTAAAAGTTTAATACCAATTTAGCTATTCTGTTTGAGAGAAGGAATCAATCAAAGCGAGTGCTTTTGTGGGCAGCAGTATCCTGGCGTATAGGGTGTATGGATTTTAGTACTTGGTCAAAATTTGGTGTAGCACAGTTGTGATTGTAAAGCCTTCCTTCCACTGCTCCTTTTGGTTGGTTTGGGGTTTTTTTGGTCAGTATTGTGTTGGTAAGTAGATATGACACTTCACTAAAGGCAATGGTATTTTAACTCCTAACAAACTGACCACCTAGTCTCTTGAAATTAAAGGGTTTCTTTGCTTCTTGTAGCGTCTTTAGCTTGTTGTAGGAAGCTGAGGAGACAACGGGAATGTTTAACTGCTTCAAGAGGTGAGGTATTGTATTCTGGGGTTTTTTGGTTTGTTTTGGGCCTCAAAAGCCAAGCTATGTCTGCCCACGCGACGCAGTTTTGAGTCTAAGACGCCTGTTTTTTTGTCACGTGAAGCTCGTGGATGGTATGAATTACTGCAGCTTGGAGTAATACGGGTACTGTGCAACCACTGCGACCCAGAGCAAAAGATTTTGCATTCTAAGTAGCTGACCCGATGTAGGACTGTGGTGATTTTGGTGAATCTCCTGCAGCATCCTGATGGCAAATGGTATCTGAAACCAGATAGACTCTGCATTTATGGAGGTGGCTGAAGTAGGAGTTTTTGGCTTTGACCTGTGGCTGTTGGGAAAGGACAACACTTGAGTTCCAGCTTGGAAAGGCTGGTTACAGAGCATAGGCTTCTCTTAAATATGTGCCGCTTCTGCAGCGAGGCACAGTAGCTGTATAAAATGAGCTTGAAATATCTCTGAGGTCCTGGCTTTTTCACTGCTGCTCGTGTTTTGTAGTAACAGAGAAGGTGTGTGCATGGGGAGCAATAGAGCAGAATGTGTGTTTGTTTGCAGCTACTTCCATTACAAAACCAAACCCTGAACTCCTCTAGATTCTAGAAAGCGAGTAAATGGAAATGTCTTCAACATTGCTTTTCTTCTCAGCATTTTATTAACTGTGGAGATGCCAGGGATGCTTGTTCCCACTGCAGGGCTCCTGCCTGCAGCCGCAGCACGGGGACACGCTGGTGCTGCATGGGTGCTGCATGCAACCCGCGGGCTCGTGCTTTCACCCCTCCCCATCGAGAGGTGGAGGTGCATTCGCAAAGGGAGTGAATGTGGGTGCCCCAGGCACATCCCGGGCATCCGATGGATGCACCGTGTGGTACCTGTCTGCGGAGGATACAGAGGGCTGGGAAAGAAGGTGATAGGTTACCAGGAGCAAGTAGGGTGAAACGATTATGGTCTGGACATACCAACCCAAAGGGTTTTACAAAAATATATGGTAATCAACTTGTGTGGATAGCATATTTGCTGTGTTGTGATTGCCAGTGTACGTGTTTAGCGTGCTCGGGGTGTGAGGTAGCTTACCCCTCAGGAGGAGGCAAGCCATGTGCCAGCCTGCGTGTTTACATCTTATTTTAACCTTTTTTTATCAATACTGCTAGCTTAGGAGTAGAGGTGCCTTATACAAATACCTCCTGATAAAGTACCTCCTCTTTTTCTTTTTCTTTTTTTTACAAATGGAGATTTTTTTTTTTGTTTAATCACTGCATACAGCAAATACAGAACCTCAGTCTTACATAATTTGGTTTCACTTCCAGTGTTTAAGGCATCAGTGCTTTAAAAAATGTTCTTAAACGTTCTTCTGTGATTTGTCTATTACTCATTTTGAAACAAAGATTGAAGAGTGTTAGTTTGTGGCTTTTTTTTTTTTAAATTAGTTGAAAAATATAGGTCCTTTATTTCTTAGAATTAAAACAAAAAGGCCTAAAAATCCTCACTAACCAACACTTTTGTTAGTGACCTCTGGTGCACTGGTGAGACCGAAAATTCACAGCAGTGGGGGAGGAAATCCATGGACAACAAAATAAAAAGCCTATATCAGTTTGGTCGGCTTTGAAGTGGGTTACCTGCTTCATGCAGGTGCCCGTCCGTGGTGTCTGGCCAGCCAGGTGAGCCTGCCAAAATAGCCGGTGCTGCGGACTCGCGCCAGGAATAGGTGGGCTCCCGTCAAGTCGATCTCTGCCCCAGCTTTGTACCGCTGGAGGTGTGGGTTTCATATGTCGCTTGTTCAAAACTGCTGGGTTTAGCATGAGAAAGGGCACCTTTGCTCCAACAGCCTCACTGCAAATAGGTGTTTTCCGTCAAAACTGATCTGGATTTGTCTCGCAGAACACCTGGGCTGCTGGTACAGGGCTCTGTTTTGTAGTTGGGTCCTCCTCTGAAGGCACATCTTCATCTGAAATAGCTCAGCGGAGAAGCCGAGAATACTCCAGGAAAACGGCGGGGGCTCCCAGGGCTGTTCTCACCTCTCCCTGCTGTGAGTTCCCTTTTCCCGGATGCTCTCTCCGGTTGAGCCGCAGCATGTACCGGAGCGGGTACACGTACCTTGCTGGCCGGCTGCTGGGGCGGCTGCTGCTGCGTTGCTAGGAGAGCCCAGCAGAGTGATAAATATATATATATATTTTATTTTTTTTTTAAGCCTCTGGCAGGCTGAAGAGATGAGTTTTAGGAGCTGCTCGTGGTCCCTGGGCGATGCGGGTGTGTTCAGTGCAGAAACATAGCGAAGGCTTCAGCAGCAAGTAGGCTTGCAATTTGCCAATGAATTAAAAAATTACTAATGAAGGCTGAGATAGCAAAAGCCTGTCTTATAGAAAAAACAAGACTGTAAAACCCGACATTTTAGTCACCAGGGAGGATCGTATTTTTTTGCTATCCATTTATGCTCTTTGATCTGCAGTGACCACTGGGTTGTGAATCTGGACAGGCTGATGGGTGAATGTTATTTAAAATAGTGATGTTTCGCTCCACTCCTTCAATCCAGTTGCCTCCTCATTTGTTGCCATTCGCTGCTGCTTGTGCAGGTGAAGCTCAACTGGCCGAGTGTCATCCCGCCAACGCTGCAGGTTGGCCGCTCCGGTACAGCAAGCCCAGCCACTCTCTTGGCTCTGGAAGTAACAAACCAAAAGCCAAAAAAATTATAATGTCAATAATCTATATTACTTGTTTGAGACGGAGAACTCAGCGTGGTTCTAGTTTAATTTATTGACATATTGCCTGAGGCTGCACTCATCCTTCGGTATGGTCACTGGCAGCAAACCCATGCAAGTGATGGAGAAGACCAAGACCCAAACATGCCTTCTCTCCAGAAACCTGCAATGGAGAAAGTAGGGAGAAGAAAACAAAGTGGGATTTTTATTTTTTTTTTATTATTTTGTATGGTTTTTTAACGTTCCACTGACATCTTAACATTTTTATAATGCTGTCCTTTTCTTTGACTGCGAGAGATGGGGTGGCTTCTTTGATGTCTCCAGACAGGGTTTGGCTTGATCGTATCTGTGCTGCAGCACAGAGTGCAGAACAAGCGAGACAGAACTGGCAAAGGTGGAGGTATTTACAGCGGAACAAATGGGTTTGAGATACGTTTTCTGTATTCAAGTATTTATAATCTGAGTACTGAAAACGTAATTTAGCATTTTTTGCTTCAACTTTTATGGGGGGGGGGCAGATGGGAGGGGAATGGGTGACTAGAAAATCTGGTCTGGCAGTCTACAGCAGTAGGTATTGTGTTCTTCTGTTTTAACTCTACCTGAATGCAAGATACAATCTTTGAAATATTTTAAAGAGAGAACTGCTTCAGCAAGATGGGTTTCTGCATATCATTTACAAAGTATGTTTTTAATGCCTTTCTGAAATCCAAACTTATGCAAAATGGGGCTTGTTATGCATGTCTATGCATTTTAATCTCCTGCAGTGATTTGTCAGTTTTCCTTAACATCTCCCTGGCATATTACAGCCATTCTTCAACTTCGCTTCACAGGGCTGCGTTTCTGTCTTAACTCACTCAGTTCTCCGAGCAAGGAATGAATTGCAATTTAGTTATTGTATGGTAAGGTTTATAAGCTGACGTGCCTATTTCCTTGGATTGGGATCAGTACCAGTTGTGGATTTAAAGACCGGGAAAACCTGACTGCAATTCGGGCTACAGTATCTTTTATTATATGCTTTCGCATAAGCAGTTGTTATGCAGCTGTCCTGTTAATGTTCTTGTTTCTATTGATTTGTGCTACTTGTCTGTTTCTGTTTTACATTGATAATTGGTTCGTATGTTTTTTTTTTTTTTTAATTTCTGCTTGGAATGTCTAAAATAGCTCAGCTAACCAAAGAGTTGATGTGATTTATTTTTTTTTCTCTTTCCAGATGGGCTTTCTGGCAGAGACCAGCCAGTAGAGCTGTTGAATCCACCTAGAGTGAACCACATGCCTAGCTCTGGTAAGAAGAAACTTTTATTAAATGTTGTTCCTATTCTGGGAATGCAGTAAAATATTCTGCAGCTCTATCTTGCAAGTGGGAGAGCAAAATGCAAATGCAAAATGCTGGAACAAAGTGTGTTAGAACTTGCACACATCTACTTTCCCAGGCTGGGCGAGTGGGATTTGGGAGTGGAGGGAGGACGGAGCACAGCAGCCTTGGCAGTCTTAAATAGCTCAGCCCTCACCCTTGGCAGGGGGCTAAGGAGAGCCGAAGCTGGTTGGAGCTGCTTGGCTTTCCTTAGAAAGGAGAGGACAGCAGAACAAAGCAGCACCTTACGAGTCTTTTCACAGCCTAAAAGGAGCACTGTGAAGCAAAGTAGGTTTTTTGAGTTGTGGCTCCCATGAAGGAGAAATCTCCTCGTGTTGAAGTGAGGAGCCAAACGCAGGCTGATCAAAGCATATCACGCTGGGCTCTGGGCTGTCTGCTTTTCTTCCCTCTTCTAATGATCCTGCTACGGTGTCCCTTGGGTCTTGTCCTTCTGGTACGAGGCAAGCACAGCAGCCACAGCGTTCATCCTGGAGACTGGCTGCTCCGCCACGGAGCTGGGAGAGATCTTATGGCTCACAGTTGCAGCACTTCAAGTGACGGAAACCAAAGTTTTGATCACAATACATGAAATGCTATGGAAATCAGTCTGCTGCTGTCTCTTGTGTTTCCCCCTTCTCTCTTCCAAAAGCGTTTTGTTTCCAGGTGCGAACAGATAGAGGTACTTATACTAGGGATGATTGGGTATATGAAGCATTTACCTACTTTCCAGGTAGGAGCTTGAGTTTTCCAAAAACCCAACTTTCCCTTCTGTCCTGCTTTCCAAAATGCCTTTAGGTC
This sequence comes from Gavia stellata, assembly GCF_030936135.1. Taxonomy (NCBI): domain Eukaryota; kingdom Metazoa; phylum Chordata; class Aves; order Gaviiformes; family Gaviidae; genus Gavia; species Gavia stellata. Next base: position 43,217,416 of record NC_082601.1, on the reverse strand, counting down.
CTTTCATATTAAGGAAGAGATCTTGCAGAAGATCTAAGCGCTTCTGGTAATGCAAGTTGGAAAAATGTAAACGAAGCTTATTCAAAACAACTTCAGTAGATTAGGGGGGAAGAAAATGGGCTGTGACCTAACCTAGATTTTTGTGGACTTAAATGCATATCTGGGGAAGGAAACTTTTAAGGCGGTAGAGCTATCATGTTGGAAAAAAAGGAAGAGATCCTCATTTACCAGGTACGAGTGTTTGACTTCGTATTCTGAGAAATCTCTCTTCCCCCTGTGCGCTCCAAAACTTGTCTGTCAGGTAAGGGAGGTTATATTTTCCTAACCCTGAGAGAGATTCTCATTTTAAGACTACCGTGGCAACAAAGGTCAGCTTGAAGGTTTTACTCCCCATTTCGTATCCATGTGCTAGATTGAATTTTGTGGCTCTGCACAAGAGGAGTCACAGTCCTCTTTTCTGTCAGTAGATCAATGGCTGGTATTGTGAATGTAATGGGTTTTAGTCTTTTGCTCTTTCTTTTTTTTCTTCTTGGAATTGATTTTGTTGTTGCTTGTTACATGTAATGTTTCCTTTTGAGATATTTCAGGACAAAGGCTGATGCTGATTAACAACTTGGGTAACCTGATGGTAGAGGTTTGGGTGCTCCGACTATTTTTCCCCAGATAAAGGAGGCTTTTTTAAGGTGTTATGGACTCATACAGGATTTATGGAATTCTTACCTTTTGGACTCCATTTTGAGTATTTTTAATGGCTCAACTGTATGCCTACTGAAAAAATAAACAGCTAGCCATCACTGGGGAGCTGTGCTCATGCTAAGTGGGCATGATGCGAGATAGGCAGCAACGTCTCATTGTCGAATGACTTCTGCCAGTGTTTGAGCCGTGGGGATTCCTGTCTCGTGCTGGAAAACTCAGGCTGGTTGTGCATGTAGTAGGCAAAGGGTAGGACTGACTGGGGATGAAAATGTGACCTTATGCAAGAAGCAGCGTTGGCTCTGGACAGTGGTCACCCAGGTGCTTTTCACTCGAGACCCTACGCTTGCGCAGTTTCTGCTAAATTTTGGAGAAATCTTTTCAGCCCTGCAGTGCGTACACAGGCTCAAAATGTCTGTCTCGCATTTTGATGTGCAGAAGGGTAATTAAAACCTGGAAGCACAGTGTTTGGCAAACAGCAGAAAGATGTTTCGGCATGTTTGTAAATGCAAGCAAATATCATTGATCTTGGAAGTGGCTCATCAGCTGGCTTTCAAGTGTGGTGCCTGCCCGTACCTATGCATCCTGATGGGTTTTTAAAATTACTGTTAAAAGTTGCTGTCAGTTTGAGGGAGTTACCCACTTGGGCAAACCACTGTCGTGTCTGGTTTGTAGCGTTATTACCTTTAGGAGTTTGCTGCAGATCCTTCTGAGAGAAGAACGGAGAAGTAATACCAAGTATTGCTCTGGAAAAACAAGTTATGTGTGGGTTTGTGGGGTGTTGTTCCAAGTCTCAGGCATGGCTGAAATAATGGTGTTGAAAAACAGCTTAAGGAAAAAAATTGCTTAATCGTGTCCTGGGATATTCTATTTAAAACCCTATCCCGTCCTGGTTATGGTAAAGCAACTGATTTATAGCCCTCATGATGAATAAACTTGAGCGGACAATGAGCCTTTATCCCCAGAACTACATTTCTAGTTAAGATAAGATCATTGCGGTGTACTTGTAGGAAACCAAAATGTTGCCTCTTTGCCGCGAACCAAGTGATGGAGAAGTTTGGTCCTTGTTAGTTGTTCTTCTCTGATGTTAAGGGGTGAGAAAGGGATGTACAATACCCAGGTCCTAAACATGCTCTGTCCTGTGGAAGCGTCTCCAGTACAAAATCGAAACATTTAGAGCATTTTTATGAAACCGTTTTAGGAGTGGATTGTGTTGAGAGGAATGGAGTGCAGTCATCGGCAAGGTGTGTTTTTAGGAAAATGATTTCTCTCTCTGCTTTTTGCATAAATTAAGGATTAATTTGAGGAAGGGAAACACTTTCTCTTTTCAAAAATGTATCACCCATAATTAGTGCTTCTGAATTTTAGTTGCTTGTAAAAGTAAAACTAGACAAAACCCCCACAACCCACCTCTTGTACAGGAATGTAATAATCTGTTTGATAACGCTGCGCTCTCTTTTTCTGCCTTCCGAACATGCTGAATTCAGAGATCTTCAGAGCAAAAAGTACACGATTATTTTTAGTTAATGTTACATGGGAAATGTGATGATTAAGGGGCCAAGTTCAGCAGGAGAGAAAGCAGCTCAGATACGTGGGCACAGAGGTGGCCACTGCCTGGTTTTGATTGGTGGCAGCGGATCGTTTGCAGAAAGGTGAAGGAATTGTCCTGCAAGTTAGCATACTGGTTTTAAGTATTTGTTTTGTGTTTTACAGTATCTTTCTTCTTTTTAGCAGTGAACTTAGCTGCAGTCTGCATAAGGGGATTGATTCATATGTAAGGAGGGAGGGACAGAGCTCTCTTGTCCTCTTCCTATGCTTTCAAACTGAGCAATGCTATGCCTTTTCCGTAGCACGAAGCTGGGGGGCCAGTCTCTTTAAGACCTCAGTTGTGTAAATATCTAGCTATGTTGTAGATAATCCTCTTAAAAACATCACTTGTGTACTCTTGATACCATCCTTGACATTTATCAAATAGATCTTCACTAAGCATACTTTGTAGAATGAGTTTTTTCCTTCTGTATAAGGCTGTGTTTACAGTACTTCAGATAGCTGCCTCCCGTAAGGCTTTTCAGTTTTTCTTCTTGGTGTAAACTTTATAGCTGCTCATTTTGTTACAGTACAATCTTAAGCAATTTCTTTAGTATTAGAAATGCGAAAACAGCTTGATAGCTGTGATATCTAAGTAAAATTGCCCTCTACAATTACCTGAAAGGGGGTTGTGGTGAGGTGGGTGTTGGTCTCTTCTCCCAAGTGACTAGCGACAAGACAAGAAGAAATGGCCTCAAGTTGTGCCAGGGGAGGTTTAGGCTGGATATTAGGAAAAATTTCTTCACTGAGAGAGTGGTGAAGCATTGGAATAGGCTGCCCAGGGAGGTGGTGGAGTCACCCTCACTGGAGGTGTTCAAGGAACGTGTGGACGTGGCACTGCGGGACATGGTTTAGTGGGCATGGTGGGGTTGGGTTGATGGTTGGACTTGATGATCTTACAGGTCTTTTCCAACCTTAGTGATTCTGTGATTCTGTGACATTGCTAGAATTAAGTAAGATGGAAAGTAGTCCTTTTTAAACTTAAAGCTTTACTTTAAGTAATAAAAGTGCAATTGGGATGAACAGTCTCAACTGATCAGCCATGTTTCCCCAATATACTGGTCATGGCCTAATGTGAAGTTCTGGGGATATCTGTGTACAGTACAGTCACTGAATTAGGAAAGAAATTCCCCCTCCCCTAGTATTTCCATTGGCTTTTCAGGGATGTGTTCCCAAGTTGTGATAAAAACAATCGTGAAATCAGGTAACCTATTGCTGTCGTTGAGAGCAGCTGACAAATAGTTTGCGTTGGGACACATCCATTGCAGAACACAGATGTATGGAGAGGTTGAGGAAAAGACACTGGGCTTCTTGCCCATAAGGTGAAGACCTCTCTCTGGCCACTGTTGTGGATCAGATGGAAACCTGCTGCCTGCCTTCTTGAGGTTGTTCTCCATCTGTCATCTGCACGTTAGAGAGGTGATCAGTGGTGGTTTTCCGATGAGTTTTTGAGCATTGACAGTAGTTTCCTGCAAAAGGTTAGGAATTAGTGGGTTAAACAAAGCATGGAGGGTGGCTGCTGCTGAGCAGTGTCTGTAAGAGCAAGAGGGGCTTGACTGGGGATGTCCTAACGGGGCTGATGAGCAGACTGCATCTTCCAAATGAGGCTCCTCGAAACGGCTCTTCCACATGTGGCTGCGCTCCAGGTCTCCATCCAGACCACTGCCGCTGGCTGTACTGACCTCCTGCCGCTGCCTTTACCACGATGCTGCGGCTCAGCCCTCGGGATGGCTCTTCCAGCATGATATTGGGGCTCTTCTGGATCTGATACTGGCAAGAGCAAGGGCAGCATGGCAGGGGCAGCCAGACGATTATGCAGGAGACTTCAGCTCCCTGCTTTTTCTTCTCCCTGGATCTAATTATCCAGTCACACTTCCACATTAATTTGAAAAAATGTTGACGTATGTATGAATAAATGGTTTGCAAGAGCCTCTGGACTAATATTGTTACATGATTTTACAGGCTTTTGAAATTGGAGATTAATCCCCGTCTCTAAGAGGAAGGAGTGGTAGTCCAGTTGGTCTAACAGAGCCGAATACTGCGCCTTTGTTAATTTATTCCTTCAAAGGAAGGGGATGCCCTCTTACTGCACCGTGTTTTCAGATACTTGCCTGCTTTCTATAGCATCTGCTTCAAAAGCTCCTTCAGAAAGGTACCAAATCAGCGTGGCGCAGTGGGGCTTTGAAGCAGGTTCAGATTGCTGGCCGGTCAGCTCGGATTTGGGGCTCCCGACAGGCTCACGCCTCCGCAGACAGGAGCCCATTCGTCCTTGTTCACACTGGGATGTGTTAGTACGGGAACGGCGTATGATTTTATCGTGCCCCAGAAGTGCAGCTCACACGCAGAAAGGCTAGTCCTGTAATGTTAAAAATGTCCTGATCTATTCTCCATGGAGTTGGGGGGGGGGACACTCCACCCCAAATACCAAATTATCATAAAAGTGAGTTCTTGAGAAATCATTTTAATGTCAAAACCAGATTAAATCACTAAGTAGATTAAATAGTTGTTTCCTTATTGTCCTATTGTTAGTTTATTTAAAAGCTGCAGCTATTTTTGTCAGGCTTAGTGTATTAATTTTGCCACCGTTTAGATGCTCTGGCATAAGACAGTGGAGAAACTGCAGGTTAGTGTAGCTTAGAGCCTTGATAGTTAAAATCGAATTAACCTTGTATTTACTGCAACAGGTATTATTTCCAGCCCTAAGCTAGACGTACAAAATGTAGCCCATGCAATGACAATAAAAGAAGTGTTTTGCCAGCTAGAGGTACTACTAAAGCTCACCTTTGTAACCTGTTGCTCAGCAAGGAAAGCCTTCCATAACGCTTCAGCCAGCTCCCGGATTTCCACAGGTGATTTGCTGTATTGTTGTGCTTTTATAAAAAGCCCATTGCAGCATTCCCAGAATGCGGTCAGCAAATTTGGGGTTATTGACGCAGGACAGGGGAGAGGGTATCGCCACATCTAGAGACTCTGGGCAGCTCCCTGCAGAGTAGCAGGGAAATTCCAGCTTTAGGACCTCTTTGCTGGACTAATACAGCATCCAAACTTGTGTTTTGTTGGTCGTAGTCACAGGATAATTTAATGACACTCTAACTCTCCGTCAGCACGTGCTTGTTGCAGGGATGTATGCAGGACGGATGAGTTTTTTGGCCAGCCTGGTGAGGGACTGTCTCTTGCCTGAACTTCAGCATCCGCGTGCTGCAAGGAATTAAACAGCTTCTCTTGCTGAGTTGGGTTTACTGGAGCGGGGACTGCTTTGACGTCTACCCAGAATGTGGTCCGTGGATGTCCCGATCCTGTGGGGTGGGAAGAGCAGGAGCCCGCAGCTCCTAAACTCTGTTTTGTTGTGTTTTGTCTCAGAAAAAGTATTTAGCTGTCACCTCCTTTCTTACCCATAAGGAAACGGTTATTCAACAGAGGAGGTGGGATGAATTATTAACGACTTCTTCCTCTTTTAAAAGCTGAAAGCAGCACTTAAATCTTAAGCACTTGAATACAGAGCTGTTTTCTTAGATGAAAGGTAACTGGCAGGAAGGTTTGCTTTACTGCAAGACCCAGCTTGCTGTTTTCCTTTATTCTTCCCTCACCTTGTTTAGTTTATGAATTCACACTGATCAACTATAGATTTCACTGGATGTGCTCAGTCCTGACTGTTCACAAAGTGTTATTTTCAAAATAATTCTTCTTCTCAATTCCCTACCAAAGGAAAGGTTGTTCTGTGCTTTTGCTTTTATATAAAAGCAGGTGATGGAGGGAAGAGCCTTCGAACGCACAACAGTATTTGCATTAAACTTTCTGACTTTTTAGGGAAGGAGATGGCACGATAGGAGCAGACATTTAAAGGCTCCCTTGAATTGTTACTGAGTAATCTGTTCCCATTGCCTCTGGCTCTTCTAAAAATAACAGTACCGTGCGATGAATGAAAAGCGATAAACATTTCATGGAAAGTTGATCACGGATTGAGGCGTTTCTCGGTAAAAAAAACTCTGCGTGTCTCAGATGCGATCTTTCGGTGACTGGGCTGTGTCCTGTTTGCCACGTGTGTTTCCACTCTGGGTGTTTTGCCTGGATCTGCAACCCTAAAGAGGTAATCAAGGTGAAATCTTCATTGGTTTTTTTTTTAATATATTTTATTTTATTTTTAATTCCCTCACTTTTTCAAGATAACACTTGTCCTGTGGCTGGAGCGGTCCGACACACCCTGTACTCGACTCCTTTTTTCCATCAGTTTCTCCTGATGCCTGCTAGATGGATGTGAGAGTTAGCTGGAGGACTAGGGTGGAGGAGCTGCTGAGGACTGTTTCGTCAGCAGCGTGTTTGCTTTGGTCTGTGTTCCCATTTTATTGGTGTGCTCTGTACTACGGAGCTCCTCAGAGTCCTTTATGCCAAAATTAACTTGGGGTAGTTTATCGCTAAAGGGGAAATAGATGCCGTAGGTCCGTTCTCAGCAGCCACCTGCGTTCCCAGGATTTTAGGAATTCCTCTTCTGACTTGAGATGCATTTATCAAAATCCTAGAGGCTCTTCTCCAGCGTATATTGATTTTCAGGGCTATATTTGGCTGTGCTTTGTCTTTGGGCAGTGGAGGGAATATCAGGTGAATGGCTTGTGCAATGATGCCTAAAATATTGTGGCAGTCTCCAGATGCTGACCTGGAGAATTGCCGTTGGTTGATTAAATAGACCTTTTCTCTCCCTTTTTGTTGCATTTTTCCCCCTGCTCCTCTCCCCTGCCCCAAAAGAACCAGCTCCAAACCCAAAAATTATTTAGGCTGAGACATAAGTCACCAAGTATACAAAGAAGTGTAACCAAGCTACTTCAAGCCCTAGTAACACGGACGCACCGAGTGAACGCGAGAGTGCTGCCGATGTGTAATCGTTTAACTTTGTTTTGACTTCTTCAGAGCGTAGGCCTTGAAAGATGGGATGTTGCCTTCAACAAGTAGGGCCTTTTGAGAGCTGGGTTGCAATGCGAGCACTTGAGCTTTACCGGCATGGTTTCCTTCTGCGTGCTCGTGCTTTCCTAAATCATGGACCCTCCAGACTTCTCAAAGAGGACCATGCAGGGATGTCCTCCTCCATCCTTGCCTGATTCCTCTCACTGCCAAGCAAATGTGAAATCAGCATTTTCTGTGCCTTGGATGCAGTAGTAAGTTCATTCACAATAAAGCCGTCTTGTTTACGCTTATGGTCGGTGCTGACTTGGCATTTGCCCCTTGAATGGCTTGATTTGAGGTCTACCTTAAGCCGCTGTCTCCTTTAACTTGAAACAACTGCTTATGATTAAATATCTGCTCCTTTGGCTTGACTAATATCTTGTGATTTAAACCACTCAATCCTTACTACTTTTCCATCTGTTTTTCATTGAAGAAATTGTGTCATATCGGATGATTCATTCATATTTGATTAGAGATTTCATTATAAGCTGGTCTTAAGTTTTTATGATCTAATAAAAGGCTTTGGAATCATTGACTTGGAACTGTACTTGTAATATACAGAATAAATGTACTGCACATTTTACTGGTACTTTGCTAGGTGTTTTTTAAGCTATTATAGTTCTTGCTAGTGAATTTTGTAAAGTGAATTTGTTTAAAAGTTTTTAACGAAATTCAACAACTGACCTTTTCCATTGGAGAGAGGAACTCTTCACAAGCTATTGTAGCAGTTCTCTAGGCTGCACTGAAGACCAAACCATGGGTGAAATTTAGGTCAAAACTTGCCTTCCTTAACCCGTTTGTAGTCCTGCTCATAGACAGCCATGCTGTAATGATATTAATGAAGGTCTTGAAGGTCCTGAGTTGTCAGGGCATCATGCGCATTGCTTAAGTGACGTATAGAAGGCATTTATTTTCATTAAGGCGAGTGATCAGCACCTTCTATGCATATTGTTTCTTAGATGAAATAAATGAATATAATTTTTTTTCCAGTTTCTTCTAAAAATTGATTAAGCTGTTATAATAGGGTATTAAAAAAACCCCAGTATTGGTGGACTACCTTTAGGCTTTATTTTTTTGCTATTCCAAAACTGTCTTAAGCTCTTAAATATTTTTTTCCGTTGTATATAATACATATTTTTGTTTTTGTCTACTTATTTTTGTGCTCTAAATATTTTTGGAAATTGGTTTATTAGAAAAATATCAGACCAGGTTATTTTCTGCTGTACTTTTCTTAACGTTCGATGCCTGTATAATGTATTAGAAAAGGAATATATAATGCAAAACTAGTCAAAGCAAGCCTATCTACTTGATAATGTACCTGTGAAGGAAGCATATCCATGTTCTGATTGAATGATTTCCATTAAGTTTTGCTGGGTAGACTGAATTTCTCCAGTCGGGGAAAGAAAAATCTGTCATGAATGAAGTTAGCAGTTTTGGTTTGTTCATGCGTTTTGAGGGGAGGAAGGGGAGGGATAGACAGACTCAAAAAAGTTTTCGAGGTGGGTGTTTTTGAGCTCGTTTTGCACTTGAAAAATAATTGCATCTCATCGGTATCGTTCCTGATGAGCCAGATCCTGTCATAAATGTTGACAAAAGCTTTCATTGCAATCTTACACTGGAGGATTACTTTAAATTGGCTGTTTTGACTGTGTTAAGGTAACCAGAGAAGCACCTTGTTCAGTGGTAGTGCTTTCGTGTGACTGTTGGAGCCGGGTTGTGGTTTCATGGCAAGTGTGTCACCAGGATCCCGAGACGGTAGCTGTAGGAGGAGTCAACTGAACAGAGCAGGGAACTAACGACGGTGCAGCTATTTGGTCGGGAAGGTAAATGAATGTTGTAGAGAGAAACTGGATGAGCTGCATCTGACACAAGCTCCTTATCTGGGAGTAGGCAAATGACATACAGAAGTCTTTCCTTGCACATCTGGCTGGAGATCAGGCCTGGTCTCTAGACGTGCCAGCGGTCACAGGGATGGAGAGAGGTTTCCAGCTGATGCACACATGTTTAGGAGGTAGGATGGTATGGTTTTCAGCAGTAAAGTTGCATTTGGACATGTAGCCCCATAAGCTGGAGCGTGGGAGGGTTCTCTGCAGTTGTCTAGGGTTTTGTGTTGCTTTGTACTAAAAGGTGAATTCAGAATCACAGTCAAGCACATATTCCCATCCCCAGGAAAAATAAATGCACAGGTGATTGCAAATGCAAGCCTAACCCTTGCAAACCCCGCTTTGGGAACGGGTGGGTTTAGCGAGGCTCCCTTGCATAACGGCAACCTCCAGGCTTGGCCCATAATCTTCTCATCGCAACTGGGCTTGTTTGAACGGCACTCTTTGGCGTGTGCATTGGAAAAGGCATCCAGGTCTTTTTCTGAAGGAACATGACAGTTCCTCACCTGACTTAGAAGATACCTGTGATTCATCCCAGCGGCTCATTGCTCTGGAACGAGGAGGCTCTGCATCTGCTGCCAACTTACTATCTGACCTTTGGCTAATTGGTTGGCTTTTCTTCTCTGCTTTCCCCTAAAATCAGGTAATAACTGTATTTGCCCGTCCTCACAGTGGTGTGTTGTAGTGGTCACCTGCACAATACCTGCAGCAGATAATAGGAAATTGAAATGAATTTGGTAAAAATCACGTCCTGGTCATGTCCAGCCTGATCCCTTGACGACCCCAAGGTAGAGGAGGTGTTAGCAGATGTCAGTCTGCTTTCCATCCATGAAAACTCTGTATCCTGATTAGAAGTGTGAAGCTTTAATTTGTTGGTTATCTGAGAAAATAAGTTATTCCTTATTAAGCCTCATATTGGAATTGGGGTTTCTGTGCAGTAAATGTAAGGACATTTCCTTTGCTTTTTTTTTTTTTGCAGGCTTTTGCTTTAATATAATGCAGATTCTGGTAAACTTAGATATTGACTAATTTCTTGCACAGTTGTATTGGTATGCACCCACAGAATGAGTTCCTATTAAGCAAATAATGTATTTGAATGGAGGAAAAAAGAATTTACAGGAAATAATCTGGCTTCTAAAACACTGGAAATACCATAAAGCGGGAGAAAGACAAGAACTGGACCCCCCCCCCCAACATGGGCATGAAAGCCCCAACAGCATTTGGATGATGTGTAGAATACCCTCAATGCAAAATCAGCACCATGGGAGTTTGAAATGGGGAAAAGTTGAAATGGTGGAGGCGAAGGAGAAGTGGCAGTGGTTTCCTGTGTTTCAGTGTGGTTTTTTTGTTGGGTTTTTCTTTTTCCTTTTAATACAGGCTGTCCAAATTCTTTGTTCTTGTACTTTGTTTGGACTTGGAACATTTTGGCCGGACTTCTTCTGATAGTCACTATCCTTAATTGAAACAACCGTAACATTGCGGCCATTCACATGGAGGCTGTTGGGAGACCTGAGAAAAATATTGTGCTTATACCTTATTTTGGCAACTCAGTAAGAGGCTAAAGCTTTGCGTCTCACGACTGATTAATCATAACTAAATGCAGCTGGTGCCATCAGAACTTTGTTCTAGTGCCCTGGGTCAACCCCCGGTAGCTAGCATTTAGGTTTTGTTGAGTTTCCAGTAAGCTGCCCTATTTATAGCTCGTTGCAAGGCGAACGCAGTGTTGGGTTGAGATAAGGCTCGGGGACGGAGAAGCGTTACCTTGCCCACGTGCGGCGTCGGCAAGGCAGGATCCGGGCTTGCTCCCTCTTACTGAGAAATGCAGCGTAGCGGCTGCAAGTTGTGAAGCTTTCTGGGCACGTGGGAGCGATGCCTTTGGGGAAGGAGAGTTGGGTAGAGGGATCTGCACAGTGTGCACTGTCTCAACACTGAAGGGGACCTGGATGCTCCAAATGAGGGAACATCTGGATTGTGCGGGTGTTAAGTGACGCTTGACCAGACAAGACTCTGGTATGACTGAGCAGCTCCGGGTGAGCGTGTTTCAGCCTGTCCTGACCTGGGTGCCCGCACCCGTCAACAGACTTCTCTTGGCCATCACCGAGGGCTCGGCCCAGATTGGCAAAGGGCTGCTGACCCCAGATCATGACTTGTTCCAGCATAACCCCCACCCGGAGCCGCTCATGCTCCGTCTGTCCTGCTGCACCCTGTGCTGTTTCCCCATCGTGCGAGTCCACAGCCCTGATGGTCTCCTGCCGCAAGCATGGATGTGCGTGTTCGCGGTGGTCTCTGGGGCCCGCAGCAGCAACACTTGGTCACCTCCTCTTGTGCTGGCAATGTCTGTTTGGTCCCTGGAGCTTAGTCTTAGGCATCGGATATTAGAGGACCGGACGTCCCTCGTGCATGCTGCTCTTCGGTGCAGTTGAAGCTTTTCAAGGAAAGATATGAAAGCCAAGTGTCACAAGTCCTATCTGCTTGATCATCCTTTGCTCTCTGTGTTGATGATAAATATTTATGATACAGAGCTGCTTTTTTTTTTTTTATTTTGATGTGCAGTTGTGAAGAAAAATTGCTTAATCCTCATGGTCACGAATGATGTCTTTGTTGCCTTTTGACCTTGCTAAGCCACGACACCTGAAAGTGAAGGCACTGGATTTTATTCCATTTTGTGTGCTATTGTCATAGTTTTTAAAGCTCATAATTTTTAAAGTGATGCCTTTCTCATTGTCCTTTGGAATACAGAGAAGAGTGACTGAATTGTAATAGAAACCCTCAGAAATTTAGATGCAAAATTGTTAGCACAGGCATCGTTATGGCCCTTTTTTAATTCGCAAGCTGTCTTTTACTGGTAGGAAGGAGGATGAGGGCAGAGCAGGACCCTTTCAAATGTCATGCTGATGTTGTAGGGCTTGCAGGACGGGGGAGCGTGGAAGCAGGGTGCTGCTTTAGTCTTGTTCTGAGCAGAGATCTCCTTTGAGGAGGACACAGTATATTGTCATCACCTAACATGTCTTTGTCTCACCAGGTCTGGTATCACAGCAAGTAAGTTACTGCTTCTGCTAACCTCTGAGTGGCAGACAGAATTGAAGGCATTTGCCCGGAGAGTGTTGGGAGTCCAATGCCCGAGATACAGATCTGGCCAGCTGGCAGGCGGGGTTTTATTCTTCCATGTCTGAAATCGCTCTCTGATGAGCAGTAGGTATTTTCTGTTTGTTTTCTGTTAGTGCAAGGCAGTGATTTGAGGTCTCGGGATCAGCAATAGGTTTGTGAAGGTGTTTGTGACGCACTGAGAGGGAAAAGCGAGCAAAACTAATTCTTGCTTTTCCGACAGTAAGCCAGGGAGCTGGCGTGTTTTTCATTTAAATTGGAAGTTTCTTAAGATGGTATTAGACCTGCCCCATCTGTCTCAGCCCAGGTTAGATGACGAGGGATTTTGCTTAATCGAGCAGTAAAGTTCTGCTGATAAAACCCAGCTTGGAGAGTGACAGTAATTCCCTTCACATAATATGCTCTAGCACTCAAACATGTTACCCTCTCAAACGCGGCATGGCTCGGTCCTGGAGTCCAGGAATGTGTTGATTTGATACCTCTAAATAGTCAAAAAAGAGCGCGATTAAACAAGTGGCAGACATCTAAAAGCATCAGTGAAACATCCCCTTCTCAATGGGATTGTGTGTGCTTGTGCACCCGCGCTGAGACACAGCCCGGGCTGGAAGCGCTTCCTACCTCTGAATACACAAGAATAAAAAAGCTACTTCAGGAATCCTCCCCTCAATTACATGAACTTCATTAAAATGTTTATTTGAGCAGGCTTTATGACTGTATTTTTGAGTGAAAGGTATTACAGATGCTGAACAGGACTGGCCACGCTGCGTAGTGGCAGCCACGGGGCATTCCTGAGCGGGAGCGGAGGTGCGGAGCTGGCGAGGAATGCCCAGCCCTGTCCCCGAAGCTCCCACAGATCATGGTGTTCAGGTTTCCACTTGACTGGAAGTGTGTATGTGAGGGCATTTAACCTCACAAATCATGTTTTGGATTTTCAAGCTGGCTAAGATGTTCCAGAGAGAATGGCTCCTCTTCTGCCTTTCCTACCTTTGATAGTCTATAGGGTCTGAGAAGCAGCCAGTTTTTCCTGGTGGCAAACACGTTGTGCTGGCAAACTGGAAGTGGAGCATTAGCAAAAAAATACGCTCAAACCCACATTTATATAGGGGAAAAAAAAAAGATTTCTTTGACATTATGTGTAAATCCCTGTTACAGGGATTTATCATGTCTTGAAGCAGTGCTAAATAAAATTTAGATCCCTGTCCTCCGTCCTTGGCTGTGTTTTCAGGCTCAGGAGTTAAAAGCCCATAGGAACTGGGGGGAGATGCCATGAAGCAGCCAGAAGGAGAGGCCGGAGGGGAAGAGGACTGAGTAAGGGCTGGGTCAGACGTATCTTGCTCTAGATACAAACCGAGAGAAGCAGGAGAATCATCCTTCTTGTATGAAGCGGACAATACGTGGTAAAGATGACTTCTCACCTTGGCCCAAGCTACGGGAGTGGCAGAGCCCCAAAACTGGTTCCAGGTGATAGTACAGAAAAAAACCGGGCTGGGTTTGGTATGTCTAAACTTTAACGGAGCGTGAGTTAACATAACTGACCCTTCATGACAGGACCTTTACGTGCAGACCTTTGGAGCAGTCAGCCTTTTATAGGAAAGGAAGACATTGTACTTACTGCATCCATCTCGCACTTTAGACCCATAAGTGGGGGGGGAAAAGTCCTTTGGCTTGAAGCTGCTCTGTCGTGATAGGGTAACGAAGGTGAGCAATTTCCACCTGCAGCTGATCTGGAGAGTGGATCCTAAGGATCAGAGCTTAGAATGCTTTGTTTCCCTTTAGGTACTTAAATGTAATTACATTTAAACTAAGAATTACCCGCGCTCTCACTAGTAATGTATTTTCTCCCGCAGAGCGCTGTGGAAAGCAGCAGAGGACTTCACCACAGCTTGTGTACCTTAAAGCCTGGTGCCCATTCGGTCACTGTGGCTTGGTGGGGAGCTTCACTTTGTGGTGTACCTGTGTTGCCTTGGAAATTTTTAATTACACAGGGACGTGCTCGTTACGGGCTCAGTAACGGCGACTGCGTATTTAGGTTGAATGGGAAGTTTTCACTTTCGCTGCTTGAACCTTTTATTTTTTTGGTGTGGCATGGAGTGAGGACTGTGACTGCCGGTAGCGTTGCTAATGGCACTTTGGGTGGGGGGAAAAGGGTTGCTGCAAAAAGAGTTCGGTTCCCAAATGATTCCTTCCTTATATTTCTTTTAATGTGTTATCTGTACTCCAGGGCACTCTGTGGGAGAAAATCGGGTCTCTGCGACTGATGTTCATCTCCACAGCGTGGTGGTAACATGTACGCCGTGTTGGGGGGATATACATCCGTTACGATTGTTTTGGGCTAACAGAAAAGCCTGTTGGTAGTAGGATTGAAGGTCTTGCACTGCTGCCCCAAGTAAAGAGAAAGAGGATGATGAAATCTTACTAAATCTGCTGGGATTTGGGAAGAAGTTTCATTTTGGGCAAGGCTGGAGGCGACTTGGCTGTCAGTGGCCACCTCTCCTGACTCTCCTTCTCATGACCCGGCTGCTGCTGGTCAGCTCACCATCATCCTCTCTCTGGATGGCCACCGAGTTTGGGGGACAAGAGCCCATGGGAGGGAGTTACACCAGGTCCCCCTGAAATGGAAATGCAGTGGTCTAGCTTTAATCTTTGCTGTGAACACCCCTTAGGGGATGTTGCCGCTTGTAATGTATTTTGCATTTACCAATCTGAATCGTGTGAGAGCATCTTATGAAACGACTACTTGACAATGCTAGTATGCAACGTATTTTAATAGATGGGTGTTTCGGTGGCAATCAAAGCCATGCCGTCTTTCTCCCGGTTCCAAGTCGTTTGGTGGAGAACTTGGTTACTTAAGAAAGCAAAACAAATTTGCTGAAAGTTAATAGCCCCTTAACCAATACCTTTCCAAGGTTAACATGAGCTATCTGGGGGCAGGGTAAGTTTCAAACGTGCTACCAGTGCGTCATCGTTCGTTATGTTGGTGGTAGCGGTAGTAAAAACCTTATGTATCATTAACGCACCATAAATCATGTTAAACACACAGAAGGATATCTCAAATGTTTGGGGAAAAACCTAGGAGGTTCTTTGATGCACGAGAATAGCATGGTATGTGGCTGCTCTGATCCGCCACGATGTGCTCCTCGCAAGCCATTTCAGATGGGTAGAGCTCCAGGTGATCATCGCTGTTCAATGACCAAGTTATTGACCTTCGGAGATGATGCCCCTAAAATTTCTTGCGATGAGCAGAGCACTTGGAACGGTTAAACTTTACTTGGCTACTAGTCAAGCTCTATCTTACCTAATGGTGCTAAGAATAAATAAATAGATTAAAAAACCCCATCCCTTTTGGGACCTTGAGGACCTACCACGGTGACCCCACACGGGCTCGTGAGGCATCATCACAGCCTGGTACAGGCTGTAGCACAGGGGCTTTGGTGTGTGCTGTGGGTGGGCGAAGGGAATTTTCTCCTTATCTTTTTTTTTAAGAGAGGAGATGATGCAGTTACAATGAAAAATTAGTAGTTTAAAAAGAAAAAAAGGAGTAATAAAATAATCCTTAAAATTGCAGAGAATGAAATTCTCTAGAATTTCCTTTCTAGAATGACAGCATAGGAAAAGGTTTAACTTCTCTTTAGGCTACTGCTGTACATTCACCTTGATACATGATATGGCCATGTCCAGACACTGATAAGAGATGGAAATAACATAGCAGGAAAGATGTTGGCTATGTTGACACAAATATCAAGTATCCTGAATATGCAGCCAAGAAACTTCATCTAGTTTTATGTGAAGCCAAATATGTATGGTATCTGTAATGAGCTTTCTCTCACTCTGAGGCAGAGCGAGAGCCGCGGGGTCATTTCACCGCGTTCAGTGTAACAGGGAATTAGGGGAACTGCCACAACAATTGCTAGTTTGTCTTGATTTGGGAACACAAGGACTAATCCCCTCTGCTTTCAACTATTCACTCCTGAAGCTAGGTAGTGAGCACCCACCCTTCAGTACGAAAAAGAAAATAAGGCGATATTCACTGTCAAAATAAGAACAATACGCAGAAATACTAAAATGAAAGAAAACAGCCTGCAAATTACCCTTTTGCATAAGACAGATACATTCACAGTAATGACACAAAATGTATATACATATATATATATATATATATATAGCGTGTGAGGTTTTTTCCCAGACAAAAAGGTTTGTCTTTTGAGCAATAGTATTCAAGTTAGATCTTAGGAAAAGGCTTCTGCTGTCAGACCATGTATTGCAGATTGGTGGATGCTGTTCTGCCTTCCCAGAGCATCTTGGTGAATGTTGGCTTGGAGATCCACCACTTGGCTCAGCCTTTAATTACGGCATTGTGATTAGCACCTTCTATGATGCATAAAATTTGTCGAGGTTGGGCGCTTAATGGATTCCTGTTTCTGGCTTTCTTTTTTACTCCTTGTGCTGTATCCTTTTCTTGTACCACCTTTGCACTTCTTTTTATAGCAGCAGCGCTTAGGGCTGCTTGGCAGGGGGCACGCAGCGGTACGAGGGCGAATGCCTGACCCACTTCCCAGCGAGTGCTGCTCCCACGGATGGCAGCTCAGCAGCGAAGCTGTGAAATGTTCGCCTGGACTGATCAGCAGCTGGGAGATCTTGAGCTTCCTCGAGATCAGCCACCTCCTGCCTCTGCAGCCTTCCACAGACCTGATGCGCTTGCGGAGATGAGGGAGCAGCAAAGGGAGCCTGAACTGGGAGCCCAGTTTCCCTTTGCTGGCTCACGAGCCAGGGCTGGGCGCAAAGCTGACATTGCCACCAACTCCACGCCTTTTGTGCCTCGGGAGAAGAGCTGGCTCAGCTGTGTTGCTTGCTTTCCATTCAAACTGTTAATTGAAGCCTTCAAACTCCGTGTTCCAAGAGTTGTCTTGGAGCATCGTTCCTGCCTGGCTTTTACCAAGTGCTCACTCAAAGAGGGTCTCACTTGGCCTCTGCAGCTGTGACTGCTCTGCATGTGTCTGCTCCACCCAAGTGTGACATTTGGTCACTATTGCAAGAGCATCCTGGAGTTCAGTTCACCTTCCTGAAAAACTTTCTGCCCCAGTTTTCAAAATATTGTATATAAGACAAACCTCTTCCTTGAAGCCTCTTAAATTCTTTGCAGCCATCTGGGTACTGAATATCTGCCTGTGCAAGCGTTGTGTTGCCTCTATGTGTTGGACTTGATTTTGTTCTCCGTCATGCCCTTGGGTTGCTGACAACAGCCTTGAAAGCCGTTTCAGGTAGGCACAGGCAGACAAAGCTGATCCTCTGCCTTAATCCGAAGGGGGGATTTCAGGGGAACTTCATTAAAGACACCATTTCCCCCCCTTCCCCAAGCATTCACTTACAGATGCCAGTTGTACGTTTTCAGGGTCAAAACTGTGGTTTACTCATATTTAAGGAAAAAACCCATTTGTTGGATGAACTCTACTTTCTCTTTACAAGAATCCAGTTTCACCACAGACTGTTCTTTTGCACAGAGGGGGGAGCTTTGAAGTTTTGATGCTGTTTGCTGGGTTGGAAAAGGCTTGCTGCAGTGCCACGCCAAGAAACAAGCAGAAAATGCAATTACTTGGCAACTTGTCTCTATACATCATTGAACCCCACCGAATTCCTGATGCCTGTAAATACTCATACACTTCTGCCAAGCAATAGCTCTTTTGCGCTATTTCTGCCAGGCTTATCAACGTATACTTCTCCTTGCTGCCTTTTTTTGTTTGTTTCTTTTTTTGGAAGAATTTGGGCTTCAATGTAGAGATTTGGCTACGTGTAAATGTGCTAACGAAATTACTGACGCTGGTCAGGACAGGGTGCAGGAGCCACACACCGTAGTTCTGTTGCATAAGAGAAGAATCACTTCTGAGTGAGGTGCATGAGTTGACAGATGAGTAAGACTTACATGTGATGTAAAAATCACTAGAATATTAAGAAAAATCCTAGTCCTTTAAAGCAGCTTTTATCGGGTTTTTCACACCGTCCTAGAGCATGTCAGATATTAAGTTGGTGTGCAGTTTAAAATACGCTTTACTCTTTATCCCAGAAAGTAAGTTCTTGCATATGACAAAAATTCCATCTTCTAAGTAGCCATTATATAATGCACGGTATTATTTTACACCTTTGAATTATACTATTAACTGCTATTTTATGCTTAAATACTACTTTACATCCAAAAGACTAAGCTGTGCATCACTTAATGAATACAGCTGTCTGCGAGTATTGAGGACGTTTCTAAATGCAACATAGATGATGACGAAGGTTAAACCCTCCTTAAATGTCCCACGTAGTTAGTGGATTCAACACCATCTATAATACGGTTATAGTTGTGGGTTTCTGCCTCATTACCTGCCACTGTCGATCCTGGTGAGCAGAGGAGCTGTTACATCACGAGTGTCATCTTATCTGTCTTCCTCGGGTAACGAGCATCTGGAAGAGCTGTGGTCAGGAAGCTCTTTGCCTCCCACAAATGAGAGAAACTGGGTTATTGTTAAAGCAAATTGAAGCGGCCGGGGGCCGCGTTAAGGCTGTGCCCACGTGTGGCATTCCTGGTTTTCAGTACCTTCCCATTTTTCTTTAGCTGTAAACAGCTTTAGAATTCTGCAGTAAAGCAGTCTGGAGGAGCAAAGGATTTTTTAAATTGAACGGAACTTTTCTGTTCTTGAAGCTATTGCAAACCAGATCTTAACGCATATCTAATTTTAAGACGTTCCTTTTCACAAGCAGCAGATACTTAGTCTTACGCGCACCAGATGGGTTTGCTGCTGGCATCGCTTGTGAGGTTATGGTCAAAACAAGGACAAATCAGCTATAAAATTCCAAGACCTTAATGAGTAATTTTGTGTTTTCCTTACAAAGGATCAGCTAGTTGTTGTATTGTCTTATTTTTGTCGTTGTTAGTATGGCTGGAAAAGCTTCAAGCATCCGAGGTGGCTTCACAATGAGAAGAAAAATCTTGCAGTGAAGGGTCTCTCCCGCCACAGGATTAATTTTGTATGGTGCAATGGCATGTGACCACACGGGCTTTTTGCTTTCATCTGTATGTTCTGATTAAAAACTGACTTAAAGGAATAAACATGTGCAACTACCTATAGAAGACTCACTTATACTAATGTAAAGGTACCTTGAGTTATTGTCTTAAAGATTTGGGGGAAGCATGCTAATATAACTGGAGGCGAATGCAGGGAATCTTTTAAAGAAAGATGTAAGTATTTTTTATGAAAATAAGCGTTATATTTTTTTTAAAAAAAAAAAGTCGTTGTAGAGCTTTGCCAAACTATTACGTGGGCTTTGTCCAAATCTACCTCTGACTTTTCTGGAAGCAGAGGATGGTACACGTCACTGCTATTCTGCGTTGCTGCCTACGTCTGTATACAAAAACATTGGGTTTAGGCTGAGCAGCATTGGCGTCCTTTTTTATTTATAGCCCAGGACTAATATTTTCAGCACGTCATGGTGCTAAGCTTTTAAAAGCTGTCTTTATTGAAGTTTTGGGCACTACTAATGAAAAAATGATGCAGGATGATTCCTGTGAAAGGTTGAGGCTGTGCAAACCTTGGAAGTATTTTCTGGGAGAAAACATGACATTTGTGATTTCATTTTAATCCAGTGATAATCTACCTGCGTCCCCACTTGTGAGGCTCTCCAGGGATGGATACGGTAGCAGTCGCATGCAGGTTGCTACCTGCTGCAGGAGATGGCGGTGGTGGACAGGCATCTCCCCGGCATTCTCCTCGTTGAGCATCGACTGTCCCCAATGCTGGCCCTGAACTTCAGGCTGTCCCACACCAGCCTTTCCAGGGGAATTAGTAATCATACCCTGACCCAGTGCGGGGCTGAGGGGGAATGAGGACAGACACCAGTAAATACCTTTGTACAGCTCTGGTGCAAGCTTTCGGTGGTAGCGTTTTCCGTTAACAGTGAGTATTTACACTGGGATGATACAAAATCAAACTGCTGCTGGTTACGACATCTTCACGATTGTGCACGACACCAGGGATTTCAGAAACAACACTTTCCTGAAGCATAAATCAAGGCAGATGGTAAAACTGAGTGACCTATAAAATATAACAAGTTTGCTCACCAGAAATGTACAGTACAAACAAATGTACTGTCACCTAAAAACACCGAGATGGCATTTCTGACAAAGTGATGATTGTACAAGGAAGTCAAAGTTTGGGTAAGGCCTGGAATGAATTTTGTTACCTCTAAATACACACTGGTGATCAAACTGACTGTAAGGTATTTCAGCCTAATGTTTCTTCTCCCTTGTAACTTTGTTTGATCCGGGTTTATCTAGTTCTGTTTTACCGGTTAGTGATGTTACTACAGCAAACCTTCTAAAACCACCTCTGTCCATCAGAAGTCCTCAGTGTCTTGCAGAAAACAGCACTGGTTTGTACTGTTTGTAGTCTTTTTCCCCCAAAATAGGGCCCAACAACTGCCCTTCTAAATAAGGTGCTACTCTTATGATCTGCAAATAGTGGGCTTTTTAATAGTCCCTTCACGTACGCATCCTTACACGTTCGGATGTAAGTTAGTTTCGTAGTCTCCTCTTGCAGAATTGCATCCGTTGCTCCGGTCATCCCAGTAACCCAGCTCCTCCATGCCAGCAGGACTGTCCTTAACCCCCATCCTTTCGGCACCCTGCTCAAAGCCCTGGCCCAGTTATCCCAACGCCAACGGGGCACGTGTGGCAGGAGCTTCTCAAACCACCCAGCCGTGGAAGACACGAGGGAACGAGAGCTTCGGCAGCTTCATCCCCCCCATTTTTGAGCATCGCTTCTGAACCCCCAAGCGCCTCGTGTGCAAGCGGTGAAGTCTGTAGTAAATCCTCCAGGCTCTTGGCAGGGCTGGGGATCGGTAGAGAGGAGCTGGTGCTGTCTCATGGTACCCACCAAAGCAGGGCTCTGCAGTTAAAGCCCGCTACCTTGAGCGAAGCAAAGTCAGGCAAATTGGCCGTGAAGTGGAAACATGCAAATTAAAGCAGACTAAATCACGGGAGGATTAGGCTGTAGTGATTTAAGACAGCTTTATTTCAGTATGGAAACATTGACGCAGGATTTAACGTACTTTAGGTTCTGCTTGTTGTCTTCGTAGTTAAGATAGGTGGTCTGACACACAGGCAAACACAGAGATCAGTCTCCTTCTAGAAGTTTCTGTATATCAAAAAATTATAACAATGGCATTTTGGAAATGTTAAGTGCTGTTCTTTGGGTTGGCTCCTTCGACTGATGAGCTGGGAGAGCAGAAGGGCTTTCATAGGCTTCGCATCCTGTGGGGCACGAGAGCTTTGCGTGGCCTCGAGGTATGGGCTTCTGGCACGTCGCGAGACGCGTGGTCTGGGATTCGTCTGGCAGCTACGGAATATACACAAGCAGTCTCGTACAAAATGCCATTAGATCACCTCGCCTGGCTTTCCGCTGTATTTTAAGTTAAATGCCATCCAGAAACATTTAGGTCAGTACCTTGTGTTTTGCTAAAGGTTGTAGTCTGGCAAGACGGAGTTGTGAACTGAGCGGGGAAAGATCCACCACTTTTCTTGGTAGTTATTGCGGCCCTTAATCATCTTGGCAGTTAGCTTGGCCTCAGTTAAACTTGCTTCTCGCAGCTGAAGGACAGGCCTTTTATTGCAGCCGTGGAACCCACGAGCACCTGATATTTCCTCTTAGCTGGTGCTTACGCGTGGTAACCCAGTGGCTTTGCAGTTTTGGTGGCCTCATCCAGCTGACGTCCTTCACGGCGGTGTATTCCCTGCTGTCTTCCAGCCACTGTAGTCTTTTCTCCGTGGTTGTTCCAGTTCTTCAACACACATCTTAACTTACGGTTCCGGTAACTGGTTGTTTTTATCAGTGCTATTTAGAAGTAAAATTCCCTTTATGCCCTCTCTCTATTTTTAGGATTTATGATCAAGAATTGCTTTTTCGGAGGATGATGCTCTAAAGAGAGCTAAGCCGTTCATTTTCACACATGCTGTTGTTTTTATGAATATTTCAAATGGTCTGGCTTTCTCTGCAAGGATGACTTGTTTCTGTAATCTTTCGGGTATATGTTTTATTGGATAAATTTTGTGCTCTGTAAAAAAAAAAAAAAAGCACCTTCAGTTCAGAATTTCTTTAAATGACTTGGCACATTAAGGCAACCACACATTAAGGAGAAGTAATTTTATAAAATAGTTATAAAATTATGAAATTATTAAATTTTATAAAATACAAAAATTAAAAATATTTACTCTAAATGAGAGAAGACATTCCTGACTTAATGTTTCCCATAACTTAATGTGTTTTAGGAACAAAAGCTATGGCGTTGGTAGCTTTAAAACAGAATGGCCCTACAAAGGCAGTAGGTACAATGACCCCAGAGCTAAGCAAGGTCTCACGCAGCTTGCAGAGGTGCTGTTTGCCTCTTTAGCAGCAAGGGTTTTTTTGCAACTTTCTGTTGCACAAAAGAAAAATTACAAAAAGTGATTGTATGCAAATGGCTTTCTAACATTTCTTGAAAAACATTGGTTAAGAATGGGTTCATACACTTGAGGGGTGAAGCTGTAGAATACACAGTCCTTCGTTAAAGTGGCCTAAAAATAGAATACTACTCATGTAAAATGCAATTTGCTTGATGGAGAAGGGATTAATTGTGTATTAGTATCAAACAAGAATTTTGTCAAAAGAAGGGTTTGGTAGTGATTGTCTGTTTAACTTTGGATACCTTCTTTGAAACAATTTTTTGTATGGGAATGTTTGAAGTGAATGCAAGAACTGAATGTCCTATTTTTGTCATGTTTCAGTTACTGTAGAGTGCTATAAAAAGAGATGCGGGGTCTGAAGACAGACCTTCCGGAGCCACATCATCCCTACGGTCCTTTGTGCATTCCCTGATCTGAAGAGAGATGGTCTTCCATTAATTTTCCAGATGTGTTGCTGTTCACAATCTTTATTGGTAAAGATGCTAAGTTTGAGAACGCCCGCAGAAGGCTGCTGCCTTCTCCATTTCTTAAATCCAAAGGTGGGGATTTGGGTGCTGTCATGCCAACGTCGCACTCTGGCAAGGCACAACTCCAACCACTGATGATTTCACTTAAAGTAGTGGGAGAAGTCATCCAGAAAACGGCTGGCGGCCAGCAAAATTCCGGCTGCTGCTTTGGGATTTTCCCAGGTTGTGCTTAGTGCTGGTCGCGCCCCGGATTGAAGTTGCTGGGAAAGACTTGCCATATACACAAAGTCACTGCGTTGTGCTGGTTTTCCTCTACCAGTCTTGCTTATGTGCCCTTTGCCTCCTGCTTCAGGCTGGCTACCTTCTGCGCTCATACCCAGCTTTGCTCTTCTGCCACCCTGGTTTCTCTTTTTTCAAACGGTGGCAAACGGATGGGTGGGCTTTGTACTAATCCTTCTCCAAACCTTTAAAATAAAAGGGGATGTGAAGGGAGACATCACTGCAAGTTCTGCCTCATGGTCAGCCTCTTCCTCCTCCTCCTTGAAGCTTTTTGTCTTCAGCTGAGAAGTGTTTCGGGGCTGTTGCTGGCTCCAGCCCTGATTCGGTGTCTAGCACAAATGTAGTAGCCCAGTGTGGGGCTTCTGGATGCAACCCTAATGCAAAAATGAGTGTCCCACTGATATTCACTTGTAGCCTCAGTTCTTGATAACAATAAGGGTGTGTGCTATTTCAGGGAAGCGATAGGCAAATCATTTCCATCTCTACTTGTCTCTAGTTATCGCTAAATCAACTTTAACCTTCTTAAACTTGCTTTTAAAAGCTTTCTTCTTCAGCTTACCTCCTGTAGTTGTTCCTCAGTTGCTTGCCTGGATGTCCTTTTTATCTCTTTCTTCCAGTTTTCTGAATGCCTTTGGTCCATATTTCCCCTTCATAACCAAGTGGCCTCTTAAGCCTTGGTCAGCTGAATCACTGAACCCTCTTCAGGTTCATCTTTTTTAAGCACTCTGAAAAGTCAGCCGTTCTGATTTTATTTTAGGTAAGGATACATATAGGATCTCCATCCTTATATGTATTTTAAGTCTCTCACCTTTGGGCTTCTCACAGCATCCTGTTTCTTTTTGTGGAAGAATCAGGCTACAGTCAACCCCTAAGCAGAGAAGTTTGTTGCCTGATCGTAACTGGAACAGAGTTGTAGCCCACCACATAAGCAGGTAGGCATCATTTAATTTGCCACAATCCGGAAACCCTGTAGTTAGGTCCAGGTTTCGCAGTCTGAAGTAGATGCCCAGCAGAAATAAGCTGTCTGATTGCTGGTCTTCTGATGTGGAGCTGAAATGTGAATACAGCGTGGGGCCCACAAGCAATGCCTGCCCACAGCGGGAGGTCCCTATGCAAGAGTCGGTGCTCTGCACACTCCGGTCAAGATCAACGACGGCTTCCCAAACTCACTGATGTCTGCCCTGTGCTTTGATCAGCCTGACTTATGCTAGGTATCACTCTTAAAATTTCATAAATTAGAGTATTTAATTCACTGAGACTGTGCCACTCTTTATTCTCTTTGGTTTTACCACTTTTTAAGTTCTTTAGCTGCACGCCGTGATTTAGGTTTTATATTAGCTGGCACACGCACTCCCCCACGGCCCCGCGGTTAGGCTGGGTGCTGTGCAGGAGCTCGTGCCGAAATCCAGATCTCTGAGGAGCGGGGCATTTTATTCTCCAAATAGCAACAGGCAGTAAAGGAGATGCTTTATTATTAAAGGTTTGTTTTAAGGAAACAACTTACCTGGATGAACCTGGTGAGCAAACCTCCCAACCTTTCTTATGTTCCGCGGAAGAAAAACAACTCTTTGTGGAAGTGTTTTCATAGAATCCTGGAATCGTTTAGGTTGGAAAAGACCTTTAAGATCATCAAGTTTTGACAGAGTCCAAGTTTAGCTGAGATGATGTTTGTCATTAATTATATCAAAACCACGTTTCTTTTAGTAAAAACACAATTTTGCATGAACTACAATTAAATGGAGTTGGATGCTAAAGGACTGACTTGCATTTTTAAGCAACATAAACCAGAATTGCCTTATTCATGGGAGCACTTGCTCACCTCTTGCTTTGCTTGTAGTAGATGTAGTGTAGACGTAACGTAACCCAAAAGTTACACAGCTGTGAAGGATTTGCCTTCAGCTTGGATGCTGCTCAGTTAGGTAGTTTCCAATAGTGGGGTCAAAACGAAGGTGAGTCTTTAACCTCTGTACCCAACTGGTGCCAGTCTTTCTACTTTTCCAAGCACGCCACCACAGCTTTGGAGAGAGTGATGGATGCCACAGGGGAGGCGATGAAAGTACGATGAAGGAAATGAGAGCGGAAGTGGGAGCTTGTGTGGGTGTTTGCCCTCGTTCATCCACCCTTCGTTGGAAAAGGGTGTGCTGTTTCTCTGGCAGTGCACATCAGAGTGAGGGAACGCTGGCTATCCTCCTCTTCCATCTTCTCTACAGAGCCCTGGCACGGGAGTGTCGTGGTCGTTGCTCTTCAATTGGGGTAGGTCATCCAATGAAATAAGGATGTAGGGAGGGGACAAAGTGTTCTTTTTTTAGGCAAAATATTCTTGTGAGCCTTGGAAAGCATACATTTAATGTTTTCCTTGTTTTTACGCAGTAGTGTTTGGTAGCAGTGCTCCTTACTCCAGCTGAAGGACAGTCTTTGGGGAGGGGGGAAGTAGCCATCTTCTCCTCCACCTTTGGTTGATGTTGGGGAAAAGTGAGAGATGGCTGTTTTAAGTGCCTGGCTTACTATTTTTACGTAAGCAATGTTTTGCTCAATTCCAATGTCGTTCTCAATGTCAGGGAGTTTTTAATCGCAACTGGTTGCGTACGGACTTGCACTGGATGGGCAGGCAGTGCCGCAGTCCTCTGCTGCTCAACGGGTGGTTTGCGAAGCTGCTTAACGGACACAGCGGGCGACCAACCAACTAATATCCTTTAATAAAAAAAGTTAAAACTTTAATTCTAGAAGCTCGTAGCAACAAAATTAAGTTGTCCTTTGAAAAGAATAAGTTCATTCATAGAAATGTTTCTTGTTACACTGCTGCTTCCTTAAGAAGGCAAGTTTAAAGTGGGTTTAAAAAAAAATTATTCCATGTGAAAATATGTAAGACTGGTAGAATTAAACGTGGATCTTAAGTATTGCATTGTTGTGGATCTGGTATGTTAAAAATCATGTGTTAAAACTCATCCCGGTGTCACTCTGGCTCTCCACGTGTATAGGAAGCAGTGCCTGTCCAATACGGATAAAAGAAAATGATGTTCTGGTCTTCGCAGCCTGGGATATTTGCAGCAGAACGAGTGCTGAGTTTTTGTTCCGTATTTAAAAGGTCATGCTGATGTCAGTGGTTTGTGCAGAAATGCCAAGAAAAAGCTTGCTTTGAGTGAGAGTCATCACTGTGACGTTGGGAAACCTTATCGTGCACGGAGCATTGCTGGGATGGGGGGATGCAGGGAAAATCTGCCATCGTCCTTCAGGATTTCGGTGCTAGCAGCGGAAAGCCGGATTCTTCCTCTTAGCCCCCATCGATACTGATAGGCTTCCTTAACAAAAGGGTTTTGTAATTATTCTGTCTTTCATCAGCCTGCTGTGTTTAAATATGTTCACTTTGTCTGATGCAGCTTTAAAAAAAGAAAAAGGAAAAGTTTTCGGTTATTTTTTAATAGAAATCTTAACTCAGGCGTGTGTTTCAAAGTGTTGGCGTTAAGGAACCGAAAGGCAACACCTGCGCGTTTTGCAGAAATGAGAAAGTGCTTTAGTGTAATTTCTCTGTGCTGTCGTGGAATCGGAGTATTTTGAGGTTATCTGAATTTCTCTAGAAAACTGCTTGTGTTTAACATTCTCTTAAAATAGCGTTATTTTTTTTCCTATGCTTCTTAATAATTTTGAATGGGTAACAAGTAACAACCTGGGTCCTCACACAGCTGAGGCACCCGAGCCTATGGGTTCCTTGAAAGCAAAAGCCCTGAGAGAGGGGGCTACAGAAAGCTGCGGGCTACTTGCCCGTTTGAACACACGCTTCTCTTCTTGGACCAGGGTCTGGGTTTCTAATAAACTGCTGAAAACACTGCAGCCTTTCAGCAATCCACGGGATTTTTTGAGAGCTGCTGTACGCTTCCCTATTCCAGTTTGCTGTTTAGCTGCTGGGTTTGCCGCTTTTACTTTTTTTTCATGACGGAGGAGATTGCGTTGTACGTTTTGGGGCTTTTTGTACAGCCCTTGAGTCCCTTGAGGTGGCAGAAATGAGTTGACTAGCCTGTTATTGATAACCGTTCATTCATTTGCTGTTTGAAACGACCAGAATATGTCTTTTTAGTAAAATTATCCGTATACTGTGGGACAGGTAATTCGTAAGAATGTTGTTTCACCTTCTCTCTTGATCTTAGAGAGTTAACATACCCTGGCTCAATTTCTAAATAAATCAGTACATTAGATCTCGAGCTGTTAAAGCTCCCGTTCTCAGGGAGTGACCAGCTGCTGATCCCAGAGACTGCTGCGTTGCCTCGGCTCCGCGTGCAGTTTTCCTCGGTGGTGCCCGGACCTGCCTTCGGCAACATTTGTGCTGCTGCTTTTTCTCCTTTTAACGGTAACAATTCCCTTCCCTCGCCTCGCAAGCTGGCAGGACGCAGCAGGCGCGGGAGAGCAGGGGCTGGCTGCGGGTTCTCCCTGTGGTTTTGGCAGAGGACCAGCCTTCCTTCTCAGCAGCAGATAGGTGACTTTGATCTCCCACCTCCTCTCGATGTCTTTAGGAAGCTGACAGCATTTTCCTCGTAGCCATAACTGCTTTTATCTCACAACTCCTTTTCGAATGGCCTGGCTGCTTACCAGCTGGCACCAGCTCTACTTGCAAGTGAACCTTCGCTTCAGTTCTCATCACATCATCTTGCCCGCTCTGCCCCAGGATCCCCTCCGTCTACGTGAATGGCACCACTGTGCTGTGACAGGAGTTACAATAGGAAAACAATTCTTCCTTGATGCATCCGAGCGAGGAGGAGATGTGATGTCTGCTGTCCTTCTGGAAGTTCGCTCTTTAACTCTCGGCATTCCTGCTCCGTCGCTGGTTCGTCTGCCGGCTTTTATTCTCGCCGATGTAGAGGTCACCGCTTTGCCAGGCTCCAGAGAGCACCCCGTAAAGAGCCCAGGCGATTGCGTAACCCCACCTTTGCTGCGTATCCCTCAAACTCACCCCTGCCTATCTAGCTGGGTAGATTATTTTTTTTCCTCATGGGGAGTTCTTCATGTGTAATCTCAGGATGAGACTTGCAGGCTCCTGCTCCGTCTCCTCCATGTTTAATTCTCTTTTCTAAAGTATCACTTTCCCTTGAAGGAAGTTTATAGTGAGATTAGAGAGAAGCATATGAGAAATCTGTGTGGGTTTGTCTCTTCAGAAGTATATCAGATCTTCCTTCAACCTGCCTTTTTGTCCTGGGTATCTGGTAAGGTGAGGAGTTTCTTCTACCAACAGCGAGACAGATGGATCAAAGAGGTTCAATTGCTGGATAATGCGTGAAACAAGGAGGCAGGTGAAATTATATTCCCAGGAATGACTTTTAAGAAGGGATATATATATTTTTGTTCTGTTTTCTGGTGTTTATTATTTATTTGGATGCTTTTTCCTGTGGAAACTCAAGTGGGTTTTGGTTATCGACTCTCCAACACGCAAGGAAAGGCTTACCACAATTGTATGACGTCTAAAGAAATAGTCCAAGCAGACTCTTTTGATTCCATTATCTTTAATTTCAGTAAAAGCACTGGCATCATCCAAGACGCTCATTTGTTAAAGAAGTCGTTGATTAAAACAACAAGAAGACAGAGTAGGATAACGATTGAAAATGAGGCGGTGAAAGTTGAGTTTCTCCCTTTGGAGCTCCTCTGTCCTGCACAGGCTCAGCTGCTGGAGACATCTGTGCGGCCAAGGTTTTATTGCCAGCCTTCTCAGAGCCGCTGTGACATGAACTCCTCACATTCTTCTTAAGGACTTATTTATTGTATTCTGTGGGTTTGGCAGTGCCCTGTTTTATTTGTGAAGCGTTTGACTTTCCTGCTGCGGCAGGAGATAATGCTGAAGGTGCTCAGGAGATCGGGGTGCTGCTGCAGCCCCCGGTCAAGAGCGTTGAAGTCCTTTGCAGTACTTTAGACAGGACCATCAGAAATGCAGCTGGCTTCCAAGATCCAGGTAATTAGCCATGAAAGTTTATATTTTTCCAAACTCTGATGTACTGCTCTGAGGCTGTGAGCAGGAAAACACTGCAAAATGTTATTTTCTGTCTATTATTGATGGACTTTGGTGGTTTTTCTTTTTCTTCAAGCGAAGAGACATTTTTTTAACGTTTTAAATCTAAGATGGAGAAAGTAGGCTAAGTGGGCTGCTCTTCAAGATTTGGTTTTCTTATCGTCATGAATAATATTTGTATGTAGATCTCTCATAGGTTTCTAAGAAATGCTAATGAGATCTTTTCAGGGAAGGTATTAGGATCAAAAAAGCTGGTTACAGAAATCCAGACTCGCTGCGCCCTTATTATGTCTTCAGGTCTCGGTAGTAATCAGCAGAAAGTTTCTTTGCAATGAATGAGTGAGCGACATTTAAAGCTCCATCTGTTGCCTACGGTGCGGTGCCTCACGATGTGTTTCAATGGGTGAGGGATGATTAATTTTGGTTCCCATTCATGCCGCATGAAATATTCTCATAGCGGGGAATGACTCCAGCCCTTGCTGAACTGCAGCATGTGTGGTGCTTGTAGGAAACCTCAGCTGCTGTTTACTCCTAGCTTGCGCGCCGAGAAAGGATCCAGGCTGCGTTTGCATTCACCCACGCAGCTCCGTAGCAGGCTGTGCAAAAATACCGGCGACTGCGGAGTGCTGACCTGCCTGCTTTTGAGGGATGCCTTCGCCGCCAGTGCCGCTGCAGCTTGCTTTTCTTAACAGACCTGTTGTGATCGGAGGACTGGCCCGTCCCCGGAGGTGAGGACCGCCTTCTGATCCCAGGGTGAAATAGTGGCCTGACTTCTCCGTCCCGCTGTCCTTCAGACTAGCTGCACTGGGATTCTTAAGCTCGTTGTGTAATTCTTTTTTTTTGTTTTTTTTATGGTTGGACTTGATGATCTTACACGTCTTTTCCAACCTTAGTGATTCTGTGATTCTAGCCCAAAATAAACCCCCGGGGGATCCTGGTCCTTGTCTTTGGGAGGGGTGGAGGTAAGAATTAAGTAAAGCGGAGATAATGAAGTGCTTCTCCTTGCTGTCCTGCAGCACCCCACCTTCCCAGCTCTGCACGTAGTCCTTTAGCTTGCCCTGGTGCGGTACAAATTCACGGAGGAGCGTGGCGGGACTGTGCCTTCCTCCCACCCCGTATGATGCTTGTGATGTGCCGCAGAGGATGCTGATGTCCTGGGTGCTGCCCCACCGAGACCTCCTGCTCCCACCACCTGCATGGGGTCCCAAGTTTTGGGGCTCCCCTAGTACAGCCTGGTGAAATCTTTTCTAGAGAACAAGCTGAATATAGATGGTAATGTGGGGTTTTTTTCCCCTCACCTATCAATTTCTGCTTATATTTGGGGCATTTAGCGTGCTGCAGATTAAAACCAACTTGAGTTGATGGTTGGACTTGATCATCTTATAGGTCTTCTCCAACCTTAATGCTTCTGTGATTCTGTAAATCTCAAGCGCTCCGAGGGTGCTGCGCTGTGTCCGTGTCATTCCGCTTTACACACAAATACGCTTCTTTTATCCTGGCACTGCAGTCAGATACTGCAGTAGCTTGTTTCTATTAATAGCTCTGATCTCACCATCTCTTAGTGTTTCGGCGAGTTTTGACATTTTTGGAAGTGGAAGCCCCGCTGGAAAAGAGTGCCTCGGCTGCCCAGCCACCGCGCCGACCGGCAGAGGGGACGCCGCCGGCACTGCTGCCCGCTGCTGCCGGCACCGCGCGGGCAGAGCAGGCGATTCCCGGCAGGGGGGACTCAATTCACAATAATCTAGCGACACTCAAATAACACGAGTCTTCCTTCCAGAAAAAACCACCGCAAACACTCCCTCGGCTGCGCTTGAAGCGAGCGGTCTCTCCTTGCCTCCTTTCCAGGCTGATTTCAAGCAAAATGAAGGCGATGGGTTTTAGAAACGGCGTTTCACGGCTTTGAAGCCTGCCTGCGCCGGGCTTCTGACATGGCAAAGTTGTTTCTGCCGGCAACGATCTGGTACTTGAAGGCTTTGCAAAATATAGGAGATTTTTAAAAAATCATAAGCTGTTGCCAGACAGCAAGGGCGGCCCCCAGGAAAGAAAGTCAGTGGAATAAACGCACAATTATTTTGCTTCTGCCCAGGGATGAAAGCAGCTGAAAATAATACTTAGAGGAGGAGGACCGTGCACACGCTTGCTCGGCGTCCTGCGACTCGCGCCGTGCCGGGATTCAGAGTGGCGGGATGGAGTTGTCTCCGACGGCAGCAGCCGAGAGCTTGGGGATGCTGAGCACGGGCTCTTGGTTTTGTATTTTTTTTTTTTGTGTGTGTGCTGAAAGGCTGACGTGCCGCTATTGGCAGAATCTGTCCGGAGGGCAACGCTTGCACGCCAGTAATTAGAAAGCGAACTCATTAGTTAGAAAGAAAGCCCAAGTCCGGAGAGGATGGGAGATGGGGAGAGGGGGGGTGAAGCTGAGTCAATGGTTTCTGGAAAGCCCTGGCCGGGGAGGGTCAGCCGCAGCCATCCAGAGGAGCGTCCCCTCCCTGGTGTGCAGCGATTTGGAAAGGCACCAGGGACTGTAGAGTTACTGTAGGAGCTGAAATGCTCTTTTATCAGGGTTTTGTGCACTCTGCCTCCTAAGCTCGCTCCGACACGTGGTGGTATGTCCCTACTTTATATACTATTGGGGCTGGCGGGGGGTGTGGGGGGTGCTGCTTTTCTTCCTCCAGCCTTGACCAGACGCTCATCTCCAGCGTCTTGCTGCAAATTTGGGGATGTTGATGTGATTTCTCCCTTCAAGCCGAAGGGAATTGCTGAGTAAAGAGGAGCAGGGCGATTGGGAAGGAGCTGTGTGAATTCAGGGAGACTAGCTCAGTGCCGGAGGGAGGGAGGTCTTGGGGAAAATGTTTCATGCACTTCCCATTCAAAGGTGATGTTGTATTTAAAATGTGAGAGGCAGTTTTCTGCACTGCTTAAATAAAAAGAAAAAAAAAAGGGGAAAAAAAAAAGAGAGTCTTTCTGGCAACAGCTTTTGATTTTCAAAAAACCCTAGTTTTGAGAAATATTTTTGAAGTTTAGCTTAAGTAGAGTTTATGCTGAAATGAGACTTGAATTTGAATCTTGGTTTCAAGTATCTCGTGTCCGTATCGTCGTGAAATTTTGTTTTAACATACATTTTAGTGTGTTTCCAGGACTGAATCCTTCTGTATTTTAGTCCTTCGAGGGCTTGCGTGAAAATGCTGTATTGGAGAAGGGAAAGAAAGTACAGTTATTACTGTTAGTTTTATTTAAATATGTATGTACGTATTTAAGTAGTGTCACCTTCCCCGAATCCCATCCAAAACGCTCGGTACTTGTAGAGAAGTTCTTTTCCGTATTGGAGCATGGAAGAAACTCAGCATACAACTGATCTGATAACGTGTTTATCTGCAGCCTTTATGTGACATGATTTTAATGTCAAACATTTTTTGTAGAAAATGCATCCTCGCTTTCAGGTGTGAGATTATCAGTTTATTTACAGCGAGGGTGTTTAACAACTTCAATGCATTTCAGCTGACTTCCACTCAGCGGGGTTATGGGCAAGCTGCGAGACGTCAAATTTACAGTCTCAACCACGAGGCCGCTCTGTGCCGGCAATCGATGGGGACTAGAATGCTTTAGGTCTTAATTAACGTACAACGCGCAGGCAGTCTTTGATGCATAGCCATGTTTTATTTATTTTTGGGAGGGGAAAACCAGCAAAGTGTTTTTAACTTGGTATAAAAATAACAGAAACTTGAGCGTGGAAAAGAAAAAAATCCCTACATGCCTAGGTTAAAAAAAACCCCTAAAAAATAGAATTCCTCCTGTTTTCTCCTTCTGTTCCTACAGGGAAGGAAAAGGCAGAGAGAACATGAGATAGTTTATTATTCATAATCGCGATCTTGTCTTCTAATTCATGGGTTTGGCATTTCTCATTAAAACTTTGAATATAGTCTTTGTGCTTTTGCTAACGTCATGAATCTGATTGTATTAATATGTTCTCAAGGCAGAACCTATAAAAGCAATTTTCTAGTCTACCATAAAATATTCATAAGAATACAGGCTTTTTTGTTTTGATGATGTGTTCATTAAGCAGAGAAGGTTTTATTGTTTTCGGGAGGGCTCTGTAGGTCAGAAGCGCTCGCCGCTTCTGTGGGGAACTCATGGCATTTCAAATAGGGGGTTTTTTGAGACTGAAATAGTAAGAGTCGGGGATGACGCAGCCTCTGCCGGGACTCTGAATGGGAATTGTGGTCGCGATCTCTGCAGCTGGCGCCCCGTGCCCGCGCGTCGGGCGTTTCGGGGGGGATGAGACCCTTTGGATGGGAAATCTGAGGTTCATCAAGTTTTCTCGGGACCGTTATCCAGCACGGCGCAAGTTAAGGCTCTTATTAGGGAGCAAAGCAGGAGTCATTTATCACAAGTAGTAGGGATCACAAAGTAATAGTGTATTCCTTCTGGCCGAAATTGGACTTATTTTAACATGTTGAAAGCTTTTATTTTCTGCTTTTAGGAAACACAGTCTTTGGATCATAAAGGTGCGTGTAGGAAAATGCACATGGATTTCAAGGAAAATTATGTTTTGTCTAAATAGCGGTGACAAATTCAGTGAGCTGTAGTGAAGATAAACGGATTTACGTGGAGACCGGGTAAGCGGGAGCAAGCGACTGCTGCCTCTGTATTAGTAACACTGACCTTTAGTCCACGTGTATGAAAGATGGGAGAGGTTATTGCCAGGTGCTCAGAAATCTTTGGCTGGACATAAAAATAGTCAATGCATTTAAAAGGCTTGTGATTCACAGAGCCCGCTGCGCTGTTTGGTTTACTGACTCATTGGGTTTGATCCTCTAGGATTAACTGTTTCGAGCTTTCCTGGAGCCTTGGGGGCTATAAAGTTGCATTAAATCATACTCAGGATTATCTTTGGGGAGCTTTGGAGCTCTGGGGTATTTGTCTGTAAATTTGGGGAGGTGGGGAGTAATAGGAGAGCTCCAGGTAATGCTGTCCTCGTGTCCATATCCAGCGCTTGCCTGGACATCATTTCCACGGGGATCCAGTGCATTGCTGATGGTCGGTTGTGTCTACGTCCTTACATTGGGGTGATCACTATAGGTTTGGTTCGGTGGGGTAGGACCGAGCTGAGTTGTACAATTCTGTTTCAGCTTCTTTTAAAGGTGGATCTAATTTGTGCTGGAAAGCTGCTGCCCCTGGTGAAACGGTGCTGCAGCCTCTGGAGTTCCCCTTGATTTGCCACCCCATAAAATTGCTGCTATTCCAGGAATAATCACTGTGCGTCTTTTGTAACGTACAGTAATTACTTTAGTAATGCTCAGGATATAATATTCATATACAGATGCTTGAAATGGATTTTTGATAGCCATGGTGCATCATGTTCTTGAAGGTGGATTGCTTTTGGGGGCTTCTTTTCGGTTTTGACCAAGTAGCTGCAAATAGCTAGTTTGCATAAGGACTCTCTTTTCTATTCTCTCTCTCCCCAGTATCTGTAAAGATCCAACATAGTAATGGGATTTTTGCTGGCATGGAAACTTTACTCTCTCCTGCTTTTCCAGGACACGTCCCTTTTCCCACAGTCCTTGGGACACCTGATGATTTCACATTGCACCCCATACACCGTGCCGCTGGGGCAGGTACCGTATAGATCCAGGGCCGTTAACAGGGTTGCCTGAGCTTGAGCAGTGCCGGAGGAGTCCAAAATGTTCTTCTGCCACTCTGAAATCCTGGATCTAATTTAAAGCATCGCATCTAAGATGAGAAGTTTCTGAAGCGATAGTCCGTGAAACAAGATAGCCTCCGCAGGGCTGGTTTCGAGCTGTCAGCTCCCACTCGCGTGCTGGGAAAGCGGATGAAGGGGTTTTTCTGTGCGAGCGGCTGCAGCAGTTACCATAGGGATGCTCCGTGGGCAGGAATGGGAAGGGGCTGACCGCGGTACCGACCACGTAGGAAAGCATTGGCCGTTCCCAAGGAGGGCTTAGGAACATGTTGTTTAGGTGGGTTTGAATGGTTATGGATAGGAGAGAGCGTGGTGTTCTCCCTGAAATCCCTGGCTGTGGCTTGGCGACCCGCGGTGAGGAATCCCAGCTCTGGTCCTGCAGGGGAGAGAGGGGAGCGACGAAAAGGCCACAGGAAGGAAAACAATAGGGAAGTGGAGGGAAGAGTTTGTGGGTTGAAAAATAGCAACACTTCCAGTAATGTGACCTTTTGCAGAAAATGTTTCCATCCAAAAAAAAAAAAAAAACCCTACCCTCCTCCCCAGCACAAGCTGGGCTTAGGGAGGGGGGAAGCACGCTGCCCTTGCACGCGTACTGCGCTCCTGCAGCCTGCTTTGGGGGGGTCATACGTGATGGAGCAGGAGGCAGCCCCTGCACCCAGTGGGTGCCGGCAGGAGCTGCCCACAGGGTGTTGGGCAGGAGGGACGGCGTGGCAAGGTACCGAGTGTCTGCTGCGGCCGTGGGCTCGGTGGGCGGCTGGGCAGCATTGCTTTCCCAGCCTCGGAGGAGTGCCTGGGCACCCGGGGTTTCTGGAGGAAGGATCCACTGTGGGGTACACAAAAACACAGCCCCTCTTCTCCAGAAACTTTAAGGAGTTCAGCTCAGATAATTCTGTCTCTGTAGGCCACCCCTCCTTTTTTTTGCATCTTTATTTTCAAATAAAAGCAATGGGTTTTGGGTTTTTTTACTGTGCTTTCCATTTCCTACACTAAGCTATATTTCTCTACTGAACTACATTTCTCTGCTTTTGAAGAAGTGATGATGTTCTCCCTGAAATGGGTCTTGTGTAGACGGAGCAGAATTTCTACATTCATCTCTTGGTACGTGATTTTTTTATTATTTTTTTTTGCTGTTGTTGTTTTCCCCCTTCAGCTCCAGCAGCATTGGCCTGGCTGTGCTTTTTAAATCCCCACCACTCTGCTCAACATCCCCCTTTCCAAGGAGCTGCCGTCTAGGATGGAGTTGCCTTTCCCGTGGTCCCTGGCCCTGCATTGTGGCCTTGACCTTGGCGATGCATTTTGGTTCACATGGGGCCGCCTTACAAAACACCCCAGATTCTTCTGAATTACTCCACTATTTTTATTTTTTTTTTAGTTTTCTTTTTCTGTGCCTCTGCTTCATTTAGCTTCAGATTTTACCGGCATCAACCTCTTATGCATCAGTTACTGGCAAAAATCAATAAATAGATAGCGTTTGGGGAAAACCCTATTAAAACTCTTTCTCTGGGATTGATGATACTAATGTCCTGATAGAGTTTGTAACGTTATGTGTGGGCATTTGCTGTGGCTCTCTCCAGGGCATGGCACGGAAGGGTGATGGTGAAGTGGCTTGTGTGACCGGGGCTGCGTGCTGCGTTCCGCACAGGGTCCTCATTTATTTCTAATGATTTACAGTTGATTTCAGGTGACGTCTGAGGACACGCTGCTTGGAAGGACGGAGTCAACTTGTTCTGCGTTCCTGTCTCACATTCTTGAGGAGCTGGCTGAAATCGGACCTAGGGTTTAATGATCAGGCTTGAAGTGAAATACGGGTTTAATTTTGTATAAAATGAAAGCTCCTCTTCAAGTCCTGTTTCCAGGGCCGACATACAGGTGGTAAAAGCTGGCGGTCCATCTTAGTAAAACTTTTCCTTAAGCCTTTGGCAGTTCCTAAATGTTTTCTGTGCTTTTCCCTTTTCAAATGGTGTTTATTTCACCAGCTAGTTCGTTTGTAGGCAGGGAGAAATCAGCTTTTGCATAGTAAAACTGCCTTTACTTTTGCTTTGGAAGGATGTCTGTCCTTCTGGGCTGGCCTCGTGATGGCTTGTACCAATGGGTTTGTAGGAGGACGGCATCTCTACCCCCGGGAGATCTCATAGCCTTCCCCAGGGGCGGGCGGGAGCCCCGCAGACTGCTGGGCAAACCCCAGGTGACCCTTTCCTGTGGTGTCTGAGCGGGTGTATGACTGATCCAGCTTCAGTGATGCTGCTGATGATCCCTCCCAACCTTGCACAAACACATCTTAAATATTAAAGAAGGAAACACTAGATAAAATAAAAACCCCAACCAACCAAGGAAAAAAAAAAACCTCTTTATTTTCTGATTTTGTTAAAGCTCAATGTTTTTGAAGGGTTAGCCTCTTTTATTCTGCAGATGATGTTCGTTCGAAGATATTGGAAGAGTTATTGCATGATTGCCCGGTAGAGCAAGGCATTAAACGTGGCAAATGTATGGAGTACGTGTGAAACGCAGAACTATCATTCAGGTGGAATTTAGAAATTTTTAGTCATTCATGGGATGGCAGTAATGGTTCGGTGTTTTTTTGGGTTTTTTTAACAGAAACAAGCTGAGTTCAGTTATTGCAAAGGGGTTTTTTTTGTAGATGTCTGTTGCTGCCCTTTTTTACAAGCCCCTTGTCTTCAGGGAGATGCTTTTTGTGTAAGCAAAGAACTGATCTCTACTACGCAGATAATCGAGGTGATAGTTTTCCCTTTTTTCTTCTCTTAGCATACATCTCTTGGTACACATTGCTGCTTTGTACCTCGCTCTTGGTTGTGCTTCAGGTTTGTCCCACTTGGAATTTGAATGACAGAGGCAAGTCTTGGCCGCTGCTTCCTACCGCTGCCCGTGAGACACCTTTGGACCTCTCTGGTGGTTGCAGAGAGTGAGACTAGTCTGTCACCAAAGCACTTAACAATTTTTCTTAAATACTTCACTACCCGGTTGCTTTTGGCTAAGCTCCTTCCCAAAAGTGGTTATGAAGGATACAGCACATCGTGGGTTTCTTAAGTTTTTTTAAAGTGGGACCCTGGTGTTCCTGACCACAGGAGTCCCTCGGTTGATCTATCATAAGTCTAGATTGATCCTTTCTGTGAAGTCTTAAATTAATCTTTATCCTTTTCATTTCAAGCGATGCTAGAAGAGTGGAAAGGAGGTGTATGTTTTGAATACACAGATGTGGAATGGTATCAAGAAAGGTCACGCGCGATGCATTGAAGTCCTTTGCTTTTAGAAAATGCACGTATTTGTAGGAGGTGGTGGCTGGAGGAAAACTGCTTCAACTCTGAATTCCTGTAGTGCTTTCTTACCATTTAAAAACAGTGCAAGTTTAACAAGTGCTGTTCTTGATTCAGTCCCTGGCTCCTCAAGGTCTTTGCTGGACACAGTGTGAGAACTAGATGCCTGTGTGAATGGGGAATACACTCATCTCTTCTGTTGTGTTTTCATATTGTAGTTGATGTGACCACAGCACTGCCCTTGCAAGTTGCACCGACTTCAGTCCCGATGGATCTGCGCTTGGACCACCAGTTTTCCATGCCCGTGACGGAGCCGACGCTGCGGGAACAGCAGCTGCAGCAGGAGCTCCTGGCGCTGAAGCAGAAACAGCAGATCCAGAGACAGATCCTCATCGCCGAGTTCCAGCGGCAGCACGAGCAGCTCTCCCGGCAGCACGAGGCCCAGCTGCACGAGCACATCAAAGTAAGTGATGGGCAGCCCTGCGTTGGGTGGTGCGCAAAAGCATCCCCTCACCAGGAGGAGACGCACAAACTGGTTTATTCTGGGTGTGGAGATACTGTGCTGGACTTGGTAAGCCCTGTTTAGAGAACGATCTTTTGTAAGGGGATGGGAGCACCAAGGCTCAAGACGATAGTGTGGAGGAGAGGAAGCCTGGTAAGCCGGTGTCCTGTTAAACCTTATCCACCCGTCTGTGTATATGCAGAAATCCTGTGCCCCACTGCCAACAGGTGGCTTGCAAGACCTACATCTGGATTTGGAAAATTTGCATAGCCTAATTTCAGGAGAATTTAACCCAAGAGGAGGGCTTTTAGGTTACCTGTTACTAATATCACATATTTGGGAGTAGAATGGCATGTAAACTGCTCGCTGGACATACGCCGGCGGCACAAGATGCAGACCAAACCTTTGGACCGTTGTGTCTCTGCGGGAGTAGGAAACGCAAATGCAGCGGGTGCGGGTAGGTCTGCGCGCCGTGAGGGTTTCGGGCTTGCACGGTGCAAGTTAGGCACCGGCCGGGTGCTTTGCGCTGCTCCGTTGCACGTGACGGAGAGGAAACGTAACGCATGGGATAAGTAGGAAGTACAGTTTAGAAAGATGGCTGTTGCATAGTGAAAACATTAGACATTATATAAATATTTCACAGTGATAGACTATTGCTATGGTAACGTGAGCTTTCAGAATTGCTAATATGCTCTCTTTTCAAAGGGGGATTAGCGCTGCACATGGTAAATAGCGTTAATGTAATATTAAAAAGCAACCTCAATTCAACCTTATATAACTTTCATTTTAATACAAAATACATGTCAGGATTAAAAGTTAATGGTGTATTATTTACAGACTTCTCAAACACGGACGTGAGCCTGGGTTTGTAAGAACAGTTGCTGTTTGAAGACTGATGAACAGCAAATGCCTGTGTCCTTAGTGGGTCCTCTGATGTGCTCCCTGCAGGACAAAGATGTGGGGAGGCGCGTGTGTGTAAATACACTTAAATATACACTCATATGTATGCGTAAGAAGTGTATATATATTTGTATATGTATGTAGTTATGTATGTATAGACACGCTTCTATACGTACGCAGTCGTGCACGAATAGCACCAGAACAGTTACAGCATCTGCGGTTCACACAGTGTATTCAAGAGGAAAGGATGGGAAATATCTGTGACAAATATTTCCCTTATTTCCTTGTAATTGCATGTGCCTTTAGGTATTTGTCTATTAAAAATAAGAAAGGGTTGTTCAGATTTAATGGATGAGCTCTGTGCTCTGAGGATAGGAACATATTTGCTCTCGTTTATGTTAAAGCTATGACTGATTCTGGTAAAAGTCTGCGTTAGAAGGAAGTCGAGATCTAATTTTGAGAAGCCAGTTAGCACAGTATATCTAGACCATTAGGTAATGAAGTTCTTCCTCTAATGTGTAAGCTTGGCTAGATGAAGAACTTAAAATAGGAATGATATAATGCTGTATGAAAAAGGATGACCTGCAAGGTGATCTCCGACAGTGGTAAGTGTGTCATCGTGCCCAGAATTGTTTTAAAAATAAATCAGCACATTATTGAAATAAACCCCGTGATAGCTCACAAACAAAATAAACCCCAAACCATATACCAACGTGTAATTATGATGCACTTTCTTTGTGAAAACATACTTCTTGCGTTTGTGTCCGTAAGCCAGCCCACAGTTAGATGACTCTTAGATTAAACAGACTTCCAGAAACTGGCGACTGTGTTTAGTCCAGTGACTGTAGGTGCAGGGAAGTTGTTATTTTGTCCAGAGAACTAAAATTTATAACCTCATATTTGGACTTTGAACTTTGAGCTGTTCAGCTCCTTTATGGCTCATTAAAAAAGCAGGGGGGATATTAAAGCAAATAAAAAACTTTTATCCTGTTTTAAGTGAAGCACTAGGGTTTGAACTGTGAAGTTTGGTATGGAGATAGTCCTAAATGAAGATGCAGAGCTTTTTTTGGAGGAATTCGGGTGTTTTTCAAAAATCAGCTGCTCAGGGTGTGTAGTGCACGTCCCATATGCACACATGTACACCACGCTGCTCCAAACGTGCGAGGGAGTGCTTGCTCTTGCACGTACATTGCATTAAGGAAATGCTTCCTACTGCTTCTGTCCTCTGCTGGGCATGTCTCTGGCGTGGGGAGGAGCAGGAGTGGGGATGCAGTCTATCATCTCTTCTGTTTGCTTGAACACTGAATCTTTCGACGAAATATATGAAGGAAACAGCAAATGCTTCACATCCTCTTTGGGAGCTCAGAATAAGTTAGCTTCATTTGATGATTGGCTTATGGCATCACTGACAAGATTAAGAATTTCATTAGTCTTCTATCTCCAAAGCGAACTGTTCAATACGCAGAAATAGTTTAGACTGAGCGATGTAGTTGTGAGATTCTTCAGCTGAAAGTGTTTTGTAGCCTGAGTTTACGGTATTGTAATGAAGGTGTTGTGCGTCCGTCACTTTTACAAACATATATTCCCAAGTGTCTTCTTCAGGTGGAGATGAAGTCTCACTTTGGTTAAGAAAAGGCTTGGCAACCTAAACCTGCCCAGATTTCTGTGGGATTAAGACTCTACGTGATGACTGATGACTAGGGTGAGCTTGCAGCGCGCCTTACTGCTACACCAGATTTGGTTGTTGGACATCTTCAACGTATTCCCCGAGATTGGGTTTGGGGGTGGTTTTTTGATTCAGAAAGCAACGTTTCAGCAGCTATTGCAAGGTGATTGCGCATTTTGCAAACTTACTTCCTTTCGAAAAATTCAGGGCTCCTGCAGTTTTGTTAGAATTTTCGGCATCAGAACAAGCTCAAAATCTAATGAAACAAACCTAGAATTAAAAATGCAAACGTCAAAGCTCTAAACTTACTCTGATGTCAACCAAAATGGCAGTTCTTTGGCTTTCTCCCTGGCGCTGGTTTCATAGAATCATTTAGGTTGGAAAAGATCT